>NC_072435.2:51166293-51469568 GCF_028878055.3 Symphalangus syndactylus | reverse complement strand
CTTGGCTTGTAGCATTTGTGTTCTCACTCTGCAGAGTGACTTGTGCACTTTGGTTGGAGGAGTTATTGGTGGACGTTCTTCTGTTTCTTACTAGGTTGTTAGTGTCTCCAGGGCAGATACCCTGCTATGTTCTCTGACCCCCCTTCCCGCTCCACTGCAGTTCCTGAAATGATGCTGGCTTGTCACAGTTGCTCAGCAAGTATGCATTTGCTCCTTTGTTGGATTGGAAGAGATGTGGTGGTTGGAAGGGAGGATGGGCTGGGGGGCAGTGAGTGAGTGTGTGGTAGGGAAGGTGGGACAAGGATGATGGAAATGGGTGGGTGGCTGGGTACACAGATGTGTGAGTGAGTGGTAGATGGATAAATTGGTTGGGCTTGGCTGGATGGCTGTGAGAGTACCTGGATGGCCATGTGAATGAAGGGTCACTGGGGCAGGAGCCAAAAGTATGGTGTGTGGGCTCGCTTTGCTCCCCAGACAAGTGAAAGTTGTCTGGATTTTCGTCACCATCTGTCAAGCTCTCTGACTCAGCTCTTTTCAACGAGAAGGTGACAGAGACCCCAAGAGCCCCTGGGAAGCAAAGGGGAGATGATATCGGGGTTTTCAGGTGTAATTGGTTTTATTTGCAAGTCTCCCCTTCCCCAAAGCTAAGAAATTCCATGGGGAACTGAGTAACTCTGAGGAAATCTCACCCTGACTGTCCATCAAGGAATATTATCTAAGAATCCCAGGACCAAAAAGAGAGAGGCACTTGGCAAGCTCATGTACTTCCTTCAGGCATAACCATGCCCACCTTTCCACATTCCTGGTCACCCCTAGGCAGGGAGGCCTCACATTCCCACCCTGAAGTCCAGAGTAATGTCCAGCCCAGGGATTATCATCTGAGGTGATTTTGCTCCCCAGGGACATTCAGCAATGTCAGAAAGCATTTTCATTGTCACAGCTGGGGGATGCTACTACTGGCACCCAGCAGGTATTGGCTAAGTTTGCTGCTAAACATCCTACCATCCAGGACAGCCTCACACACGGAATTATCTGGTCAAAGTGTCAGTGGTGCCGAGGTGGAGAAACCCTGGTTTAAATCAAATCCCTGCAGCTTTAGTAGAAATTTAATAGACATATAATGGAAACTACATTTAAAATGTTAAAATTTTGAGTGGTCACATTAAAAAAGAAAAAAGTAAAATTATGTTAATACGATAGCTCATTTACCCCAATGTATCCAAAATATTACCATTTCACCATGTAATTAGTATACACAATTCCTAATGAGAGTTTTAACTGGTTTTTAAAATCCAGTGTGTATTTCACACAGCATGTCTTTGTTCAGACCAGCTGCATTTCAAGCACTTGACAGCCTCTTGTGTTCAATGAAGGCAGGAGGGTATATGGTCTCTTCTTTCAGTCCCACAGGAATAAGCAATGAGGAGGGTCCTATGTTTCTCTGTGCTGTGCTGACCCTCTCCTCCCTTCCCTGAGCCTTTCCTGGCAGTGGTCTTTGGAAGATAAGGAGGAGCAGAAGCTCAGATGGTGCCACTGCAGCCAGAGCGAAACCACAGAGGACGAGGCTCCCAGGCTCAGCCAGATGGAGAACATCGAGCCTCTGAGAGGTGCTCAGGTCAAGGCAGGGGCCAGGGTGTCATTGTGGTATCCTGGGTGGTGGGGATGAATTAGCTTCTCCAGATTTTGTGCAGCGTGTTCAGCTGGCCAAGCATTGAAGCCCAGGGAATGAAGCTGAAGGATGTGAAGATAAATTTCAAATTCCTCACCTTCTCCAGACCCCTCAGACCTGCTAGGTTCCACCCTCTTCATAACAATGATTGCCAGTATTGAGATCATCCATGAGCCAAAACTGTGTGGGACATTTTATGGCCATAGCTCACTTAGTTCTCACAATATTCCTGAGAGGAAGGTATTGTGAACCCATTTTACAGAAAGGGAAACTGGGCTGAAGGATACAGAGGGGATCATATACCTACAGAGCAGCAGGACCAGAGTTTGTATCCAGATCTGTCCAGCTCTGCGGCTCACCTCTTCCTGTTAGCCAGCCTGCCTCCCTCTAATCCTGACCCCCATAATTCACTTCTGAGGGGAGGAACACTAGAACTGGTTTCACCATCTAGACTTTGAGATTATGAGGAAAGGAAGAGAAGGGCCCAGAATTTACTGAATGCCACTCGCGTGCCAGGACTGTGCTGGGCACTCTCATGAGATGAGTCTCATTTTACTTCCTTGCAAGCCTTGTTTGCAGATTTGAAAACTGAGGCTTCGAAAGTGAGTTAACCTGCCTAAAATCACATGGAAAAGAGGGAGTTAAGGAAGGAAAATAATCTCCTTTCGCTGGAGGCTGAGTGCTGTGGGTTTTTGACAGTCTTCTCATGCTGTTGTTTCCCTGGGTGCCCCAGAGGGTGGAGAACAGGGTATGTGCCCTAGGCCGCAGCAATACCTGTGGCTATCACTTGGTCTCAGCTGTACCCATGTGACTGTCAGAAAAGTGGAATGGTGCATCAGAAGCCCTCGGTTTCACTCCAAGCTCCCCTGTCAATTAGCTGTGAGACCTTTGACAAATCCCTGAATACTTCTAGTTTTGATCTAAGATCTAAGGAGCAGAAGCTGTGTTTATTTCTTTTGACCCTCAATGCCTAGCACAGGGTCTGGCACATATAATATAGTTGCTTAATTTTTTTTTTTTTTTTTTGAGATGGATTCTCGTTCTGTCACCCAGGCTGGAGTGCAATGGCATGATCTCGGCTCACTGCAAGCTCCGCCTCCCGGGTTCACGTCATTCTCCTGCCTCAGCCTCTCTGAGTAGCTGGGACTACAGGTGCCTGCCACCACACCCAGCTACTTTTTTTTGTATTTTTAGTAGAGATGGGGTTTCACTGTGGTCTCGATCTCCTGACCTCGTGATCCGCCCCTCTCAGCCTCCCAAAGTGCTGGGATTACAAGCGTGAGCCACTGCGCCTGGCCTAGTTGCTTAATTTTTTTTGACTATGTCTAAACATGGAATAGTTGGACCTTACTGGGAGTTTATTAACTTTTTAAAAAAGCATGGAGTGCTTTGTTCAAATGACCCCTTGGAAGCCTAATATGTAGAGTAGGTAAAGATAATCCTTATTTAAGTGGTGGTGGGGAGGAGGGCAGGGCCTGACATTCTTGTATTCCCCATGGTGGTCCTGAAGGCATCTCCATTGGTTAGGTATCCCCAACGTCCCTTCCATTTCTGATATCCTGTGATTATATTTCCAACTCCACTTCCCTACTCAGACTCTCAGGCATGGAAGAAGCAGAGGTTTCCAAGCTGCTGCCCCAGCCTCCAAAGATGAGGATGAGGACATCCAAGCCATCATAATCTGCCAGAAGGGGCAGAGGTAGCAGGTGGTGAAGGCTGCATGGGCCCCCTTCTGGGAGAGGCAGAAGGCAGAGGAGCGAAGGGACAGCTGGAACCCTGGCAGGACATGCAGCATCTCCTAGTCCCCAAGAAGGAACTGGAGACCCCACCTCACCAGAGACAAAGCCAGGAGCAGCAGGGTCCCTGGGCCCTGGAGGAGGAGAGCTTGGTGAGCAGAGAGCCAGGAGGGAAGAAAAAAAAAAAAACAGAGAAGTCCCCAGTCTCAGAGAAATCCTCCATGCTAGAGAAGACAGCACTGGATGAGAGACTGGTCTCAGAAAAAACCTCCATCACCAAGAAGGTGCTAGCCTTGGAGAAAACTTCTCTATCTGAGAAGACAGTGGTATCAGAGAAAAGACAGCTCAGAGAAGAAGTTGGTTCCAGTAAAGACAGGTGTCTCAGAGAAGACCCTGGCCCCAGGAAAGGCATCAGTGTTGGAGAAGATAGTGGTGAGAGAGCAAAGGTCCATCTCAGAGAAGTCGGTTTTAGAAAAGACAAGTGTCTCAGAAAACCCACCAGGCTCAGAAAGGAGACTGGTGTCTGAGAAAGCATTGATCTTTGAGAGGTCACAGGTCCTAAAGAAGAGCCTGACCAGACACCAAGCTGGCTCCAAAGAAGACTGCAGCCTCAGAGCAGCCCAGGCCCAGGAGCAGCCAGCCTCTCGGAGGAGGCCAAGCCACCACTGAGAGGCAGACAGAAAGGGCTCTCCCTTGGAAGAAACTGCCATCCTCTGCAGAGCAGGGTGTGTTGGGCTCTCTGACTGTAGTCTCCTGCCTCTCACTACTCACACTCCAGGTTGGCAGTGTCCCCTGCCTCCTACCCTTCCACCCCCCACCATGGAAGGCTCCTTCCTATTTCCACCCAGGTGGTCTCTGTCTCCCTCTCTGTCTCCCATACACCTAACTAAGGCAGGCTGGTGTCGGCAGTCTCTTCCCCACTGCCTCCTTCTAGCCATGATCAGAGCAGGGACTGAGATGGGGCAGGCTGCTAGACTTCAAGGGGCACCAGCCATGGGGCAGGGAGACCTGGTACCCCCTACCACATCCTCATCCAGGCCTGGACTCCAGGGCTCCAGCAGACTCTTGGGAAGCCTCAGATCATTCCAGAAGCTCCCCTAGGAAGCTCTGCCTGGTGGCCTGGCCCCAAGGGAATGCTTATCCACCAACCACTCTTACAGAAGGTGAAGGAGGCAGGAGAGAGAGGCAGAGGACTGTCTCACTTTCTCCTTCTCCTGCAGCTTCTAGGATGAGACATGGGGTCTGTGGCTGCCTGAGCCCACTGGGCTCTAGACCTCTGTGTGATGCTCCCCCTGCCCCATCCGGGTAAAAACCCCCAGCAAGGAGGAAGAGGCAGACCCCCTCATCCACTCGATGCACCTGCAGTAGCTCCCTCAAATACTCCAGCCCAAGACCACCTCCTTTCAGGTGAGAGCACAGCACGCCCTTGTCTTGAATTCACTGTAAGGTAAACTGAGGAATCCAGCACCCATCACAGCATAGGAGCCTCAGATTAGATAGGACAATGCTGTGGATAGAATAGGGCTTTGGGTTCCCATCGGTGGCCCCAAGCAGACAAGGCTGTGCTAAATAAAGGAGAGTAGGTTAGTGACCCAGGAGCTGGGTGCCAGTAAGCATGAGCAGCCCCACGTAGTGGGCAAGGTCAGAGCTGCAGATGACAGTACAGGCCAGGATGGCACTGGGCTTCAGGAGGCCCACACCTGCCTTCATCAGTTTCTGGCCTCACTTAGGAGGCTTGCACAGGAGCAGAGGGGAGAGGTGGAGAGCAGCAGGGCTCTCCTAATGCTCTCTGCTGGGCCACTGCTCCAACAGTACAAATCTCATATTGCCTTGTCCTAGTGTTTATTCTTCATTATTTGGTTTACAGGGTCACTCACTCATTCATTGGGCATTGTGTCTCTAATGTGTGCCAGGCCCTAGGGAGGAGGCTGAAGGCCTGATGTTGATCGGTGCCCCACAGGGCTGGCAGGCAGTGGGGAGGCAGATAGGAAAACAGGTAGTTACAGCTTCCCAAGAAGGAAGCCTAGAGAAAGGCTTGTGACCCTGACTGGTGTATGGGGTTTCACAGATATGTTTACCAGACAAGACAAGGGTCTTTCCTGAAGGCTTGTCCACAGACTTCTTTGGTAACAGTTGACGCTTGGTGGAAGTGGTAGGATATCCAAGGAGGAGGAAACGCCCTGACTTGAGGGGGCCACTGACCTCCCCAGGACTCTCACAAGCCACCGCTTTTCCTGCCCCCTTCAGATGATACCCAGGAAAGACAACTGAGAAACCACTTTAACCTGCAAGTTGGGGCCAAGGGTACTGGAGGCCCCAGCTCTTTCCTGTTGGTCATTTTCAGATTGTTTTCTGAGTATCTGCCACCCATGTCCTTTGTGCCAGACTGTACCCTATGATATACAAAAGGAACATGCATTCCTTGCCCAGGGCTCCAGATCTGGCGAGGGATGGGATTAACAGGAGAGGCTATAGCTGGATTAGATGGAACAGGGAAGTAGGATCAGGGAGAGCTGCTTGGAGGATGCAGGGCTTGGATGGGGCACCAAAGAAGGAGGAGGGTTTAGTCTTGAGGTGGGAAGGAGGAGGAAGCTTTTCAGGAGGAAGATCAGGAACAGCATAGGGAGGGAAAGCCTCTGCCTCAGCAGGCCTGGTGTGGGGGCCTGTGGATCTGTGGGATTGATAAGGGTCCCCATGCTCCACAACATTGATGCAGGAATCCGAGGACCATGCTTTGGGAAAAAAATACCAGATCTGAAAAGCAGTTGCACGTATGTGTTAGGAATTTAATCCACTTGTGCTGTATTCATCTGCCCTCTAAACATTCACTGAAGCTGACTGCTGGGCTAGGCCTAGGGGTTGGGGTGGGGATGGAAGAGGATGAGTACAGTGATGAATGGCAGAGTTGCTTCCCTCAAGCAACTCACATGAGACCATGAAACACACACAGACCACTCAAGCAGGGAGGTGCAGGGACAGGAATATCAAACCCAGGGCTAGGAGCTCAGGAGTAGGTGCAACCACTCAGCCTGTGAGAGCTGGGGAAGGTATTATGAAGCAATTGACATTCAACATTGAACTTGAAGAACTAGTGGGATATTTTCAGGTGGAAAACTGGAGGAATGGCATTTCCAATAGAAAGAACAGCATATGGAAGGGCACAGTGAAGAGCATGGGTGTTCTGTCAGCTGGCACATAGGCATGAGGTGTGGGCAGGGGGAGGGACCAGATAATGAGAGCCTTGTGTGCTGTGCCAAGGAGTTTGGCCCCTGTTCTGCAGTCTGGGGTCGGGGGGGGATCTGAGCGGGAAGGACAGGATCAGATTTATCTGAGGTATAAGAAGCCTGGTGAAGAGCTCTGGGTGGCAGGCTGGGGAGCAGGTAGATGTTGATTGCTTTGGTGGGGAAGATGGAAAGGAAGGACCTGACTCAGGAGGTGTCTTTGAGCTGAAAGTGATAGAGTGATAGTTGTTGGAAGAGAAGGGGAGAAGGAAGGAGTGGAAGATGTTCTGATCCTGGGGATATCCTACTGAGTGGGATGTTTCTCAGGAATGGAGAAAAATTACTGGAGTCTGGAAGTTCTTCACTTTGGCCAAGTCAACATAGTCCACTCTGTGATGGAGGACCATGTTCTCTTTGGTGCTGGGGACTACTCCTCCAGCCCTAGGGACAGGCCTGGTCTTCCTGAGGTGGGGGTGTCTCATGTGGCTTGTCCTGTCTTCCATTCTGCAGTGCCAGCATGAGGCTCCCGGCCAACACAGTGAAGTTGGGAGAGACACTGGCGGGATACACACAGCTATACAGGTGAGTGGGGCTCCTCCAGAGGTGTAGAGGATACCTGACGTGCTGGGCATGGTCTGTGCACCTCACCTGTATGGGTCAGGGAGCAGTTTGTGTTCTTGGTTCCCAGAGATCAGAATCCATTAAGTCTCTTAGCTCCTGTCACACTGAGCACATCATTGCTCATGTGGGTATAGTCAGTAAACACCACCTCTTAGAGAAGGAACTGGCAGATCAGCCTACAGCCAGAAGATGGGGGGCTCAGGTCCTGCAAGGGATCTTTAGGCTGATTAGCTCTGAGGTCTCCAAAACCAAAATCTTGGCCATGGCAGTGCTAGAAAACTCTGTATTTTCATATGTCAAGTAATGTTGGCAGAACTTTGAGTTACCATCATGTTCCTGAGCCCGTCTCCTTAGCTGAGCACATGGCTCCCTAGGGACAGTGAGGGAGCTTTTTCATGTGCCTATAGCATGTTCTGGATGTAACGGGAGTGAGGCAGAGTCTATCCTCAATCCAGGGCCTCTGAAAATGCCTTGCTGCCACAAGTGGCCCTAAACCCTAGGATGGAAGGCTCTCTTTTTAGGAGATCTTGAGGCTCTTAGGGGTGGTGATGTCAAGGCTCAACCTGTGGATCAGAAGGATCCAGGATTCTGGAGATCAAGACTCCCAGGTACCCTTTCCTTCCCTGATGTCTCTTACTCTGGCCCATTTGTGGTGGGATGATCTGGAGCAGAGGAGGAAAAGCCCCTAGAGCAACGAGTCATTTCAGGGGTAGATATGGGGGAGGTAAGGGGGCAATGGACAGGCCTGTGTGTCAGACTAGAGCAGAGGGAAGGGGTAGGTCTTGGTCACTTCCCTTTCAGGAAGAGGGAGAATACCCTGGGCAGAGGGCTGGGCCTGGGGGATCTTGAGCCCCTCACTGTCCTGCCTTAGTCCCTGATCTCCACCTTGATTCTATCAATCAGGAGGCATGAAAAGAGTCAGCAACCACAACAAGACTCAGTGGGAAAAGAAATCTGACCCATCACTGGACACTGAGGGGCAGGGAGGGGCCTGGCTCTGGGGCAGAGGGCCACAGGTGCATAGTGGGAGACTCTCACATACTCCCCTTTGTGCACACACTAATATGCCTGCAGTTTCACAGTCCAACCACCCAGAATGCCCCATACCTGCTCACATAGGCAGGTCTGAACCAACCACAGGAACATAGGAGAACCCTCAGCTGGCTTTGCTTCCCTGCAGCTTTGCAGAGCTACTGCCCTTTCAGCCAACAGCTTGCAGGGCTCTGACCCATTGTGGGCATATCATTCATGCAAAGGAATGTGCTTCATTAGTACTTTCTCACATTGCTATAAGGAAATACCAAAGGCTAGGTAATTTATAAAGGAAATAGTTTTAATTAACTCACAGTTCCACATGGCTTGGAAGGCCTCAGGAAACTTAAAATCATGGTAGAAGGCAAAGGGGAAGCAAGCCACCTTCTTCACAAGGTGGCAGAAAGGAGAATGACCAAAGAAGGAACTTGCCCAAACACTTATAAAATAATCAGGTCTTATTAGAACTCACTCACTATCATGAAAACTGTATAGGGGAAAATGCACCCATGATTCATTTACCTCCACCTGGTCTCTCCCTTGTCAAGTGGAGATTTTGGGAATTACAATTTAAGATGAGATTTTGGGTAGGGACAAAGCCAAACTCTATCAGTTGCCTTCCTGTCCAGTGACCCCTTCCTCTCCCAGCCTTTCCTTGTTGTAGCTCTTTGCTCCACAGGTGTAACCCTGCCAAGACAGACCTTCGAGTCTGCATCTCAAGAGGTCTCCCTCATGCCAGAGCCATGACTCTTGCAGAAGCACCCGTGTGTCTCATTGCCTCTGCTCCCTGTCTGCCTATGGACCTGTCTGGCCAGGGCCTCTAGGGCTCAGGGATATTGGCAAGACTCAGCCAACTTCTTCCCAGCCCAGCCTCTGGGAGCAGGTGTGCCCTGATATCTTGTCCCACTGCAGGCACAGCAGATACTGGAATCTGTGTTGGTGCACCTCAGCACTATGGGGGCTCAGCGCCCTATCTGGAGATGTCCATCCCTTCCAGCTCACTTCTAGGGTCAGGTGCGGTGTCCCTCAAGAACTCCAGGGTCATCTGTCTCATCAGCTTCCAGTACATACCTCCATGTGCCTGTGATGTCCCCATCACTGAGATCCTGATCTGCTCCCAGCTGCTTGTCCCTCCTCTTCTCCTCACATGGACTGTGTGAGCTTGTAGAATGATGAGCCTTCAGAGACTCTAGGACAAACCACCCTAAGAAAATCAGCCTGGTTCCTCTCAGCCCCTTCAGGCTGTAGTTTAGTGCTTTTCTTTGAATCGTTAGAACTCTGTTGATTGACTATCCTGGTGCTACCCATAACCAGAGGGGGTGAGACCAGGTGCAGAGCCCTGCCTACTCCCCACATGCATGTGGGGCAGGAGCCCTGCCCTGGCTCCATGATTCTGGATGAGGGCTCCTGTCTCAGATGTGGGGTCCAGGGAACAGAGGCCCTCAGAGCCCCATCTGTGCAGGATTCCCAGTGCCCCTGGGCTGGCCCACTTCCAGCCAGTGAGTCTCCTGTGCCTTGTTCCCTGTGCCTGCACTGAGCTAGGGGTACCAGGACCTGAGGGCCCTGCCCCAAGCAAACCTCACTCACTGCCAGGGCTGGAGCTTGGTGAATATTCCAATTCCTCAGCTGAGAGTTGGAGGACAAATCGAGGACAGAGCAGAGGAATGGGGTCAGTCCTGCCCAGAGCTTTGGGTGATTTCAACAGCTCTGGCTCTGCCAGAACCTCCAGTGTGACCCTGATACATTTCCCCCCTCTGAGCCTCAAGCTGTTGACCTTCACATGCTCATTTTCTAAACTTTGGAAAGTCCCGCTCACAAGTAAACGTTTTTAGTAAGCAAAGTTCTCCCCACACAGGCTTAGGAGAGGATCCTAAAAGCCTTTCCCAGGTAGTGGAGCCGACTCCTCTGGAGTAAGAGCCTGAGAGGACCCTGAGGGGCCTTTTGCTGCAGCTTCAGCTCCAGAGGTGGGGCCCTTCATGCCTGCACACTCTCCCTGGGGTGCCCATTGAGGGCAGGCTTCTGGGGAAATGTCAGGGGCACCACTTCACAGCTCCTTCTCATTTGTATGTGTGCATCCAACACATGAGGTCCCTGCCCTCATTCCTGCTGGGGACACAGCTAATAAAGAGACCAGCATGTGTCCAAGATGACTTCATTTGGCAGTTAGATGAGTAGTAGCCACTGGGTAGGCAGGTGGGTGGGGAGGCATCTTGGAGGAGGATGACATTGAGCACCTTCTAGAGAAAGAACAGGGCTCCCACTCACCAATCTTTGACTTGCCCACCTGCTCTACTGTCACAGTGGCCCTGTTACCCCATAAGTGGCCTGTCCTCTTGTGGCTCCTGAAATTTGAAAGCACTATTTCAGCACATGCTTTCTCCTGCTGCTGCAGCTTGGATTTCTCTTCCCATCGATTGTTGTGCTGGAAGGTGACTTTTGTTACATTACTTTGCAAGGACAAGGATATCCACAAGGGGCTGGGAGTAACTCTTTGGTGTTGAGCAGTGGCTGCTGGATGGTGGCTGGATTTCCTCACTAGCTAATTGACTGTCTCATAGCTTCCTGAACAGAGTTCCTGCTTTCTGTGAGAAGAACGAATGCATAACAAAGTGGTTTCTGAGAAAGCTTGTTACTAGTTTTTATGTGAAGATACTTCCTTTTTCACCATAGGCCTCAATGTGCTCCCAAATATTCCTTTGCAGATTCTACCAAACATTGTTTCCAAACTGCTCAATGGAATGAAAAGTTTAATTCTGTGAAATGAATGCACACATCACAAAGCAGTTTCCCAGAGAGCTTCTTTCTAGTTTTTTTCTGAAGATATTTCCTTTTTCACCCTAGGAATTAAGGCAATCCCAAATATCCCCTCACACATTCTACAAAAACAGTGTTTTCAAAATGCTCGATCAAAAGAGAGGCTTAACTCTGTGAGAAGAGTGCAAACATCACCAAGCAGTTTCTGAGATAGGTTCTTATAACTTTTTATGTGAATATATTTCCTTTTTTACTGTATGCCTCAATGCACTCCAAATATCCCTTCACAGGTTCTGCAAAACATTGTTTCCAAAGAGCTCAATCAAAAGAAAAGTTTAATTATATGAAACGATGGTACACATCACAAAGCAGTTTCCCAGAAAGTTTCTTTCTAGTTTTAAACTGAAGATATTTCCTTCTTCGCCCCAGTAAACCAATCCAAAATATACCTTCACAGATTCTACCAAAACAGTGTTTCCAGCCTGCTTAACCAAAAGAAAGGTTTAAATCTGTGAGAAGAGTGCAAACATCACAAACTGGTTTCTTAGAACGCTTCGTTCTTGTTTTTATCTGAAGATATTTCCTTTTTCACCATAGGCTTCCATATGCTCCAAAATATCCCTGCCCAGATTCTACAAAAACAGTGTTTCAAAATTGTTCAATCAAAAGAAAGCTTTAACTCTTTGAGAAGAATGCACTCATCACAAAGTGGTTCTCAGAAATCTTCTTTCTAGTATTTATCTGAAGGTATTTCCTGTTTCACCATAAGCCTCAATGTGCTCCCAAATATTCCCTTGCAGTTTCTATATAAACTGTTTCCAAACTGCTGTATCAACAGACAGGTTTAACTCTGTGAGATGAATGCACATATCACAAAGCAGTTTCTCAGAAAGCTTCTTTCTAGTTTTTATCTGAAGATATTTTGTTTTTCACCATAGGGATCAAAGCTCTACCAAATATCTCTTCTCAGATTCTGCAAAAACACTGTTGCCAAACTGCTCAATCAAAAGAAAGGTTTAACCCTGTGAGATGAAGGCAATCATCACAAAGCAATTTCCCAAAAGCTTCTTTCTAGTTTTTATCTGAAGATATTTCCTTTTTACCATAAGCCTCAAAGTGCTCTGAAATTTCACTTTGCAGATCCTACCAAAACAGTTTTTAAAAATTGCTCAATCAATAGAATGGGTTAACTCTTTGAGATGAATGCTCTCATCACAAAGTAGTTACTCAGAAAACTTCTTTCTAGTTTTTCTCTGAAGATAATTTCTTTTTCACCATAAGCCTCAATGCACTCCCAAATATTCCTTCATTCTACTAAAACAGTGTTTACAAACTGCTCAATCCAAAGAAATGTTTAACTCTGTGAGAAAAATGGACTCATCATAAAAAAGTTTCCGAGAAGCTTCTTTCTAGTATTTATCTGAAGTTGTTTCCTTTTTCACCATAGGCCTCAATTCACTCACAAATGTCCCTTCATAGATTCTACAAAAACAGTGTTTCCAACTGCTCAATCAAAATAAATGTTTAACTCTGTGTGATGCATGCAGTCATCACTAAGCAGTGTCTTAGCTTCTTTCCAATTTTTTCTGAAAATATTTCCCTTTTCACTGTATGACTCAAAGAGCTCCCAAATATCCCTTCACAGATTCTAGGAGTACATTGTTTCCAAACTGCTCAATTAAAAGAAAGCTTTAACTGTGTGTTGATAGCACAGATCACAGTGCAGTTTCCCAGAAAGTTTCTTTATAGTTTTTATTTGAAGTTATTTCCATTTTCACTCTAGGCCTAAAAGTACTCTCAAATATCCCTTTGCAGATTCTACCAAAACAGTGTTTCCAACTGCTCAATCAAAAAAAAGTTTTAACTCTGTGTGATGAATGCACTCATCAGAAAGCAGTTTCTCAGAAAGCTTCTTTCCAGTTTTTCTCAGAAGATACTTCCTTTTTCACTGTATGCCTCAATGTCCTTCCAAATATCTCTTTGCACATCTTACTGAAGCAGTGTTTCCAAACTGCTCAATCAAAAGAAAAGTTTAATGCTGTGAGTTGAATGCACACATCACTAAGTAGGTTTCCCAGAAAGCTTCTTTCTAGTTTTTATCTGAAGATATTTCCTTCTTCACCCTAGGACTTAGATCACTCCCAAATATAGCTTGCAGTTTATACCAAAACAGTGTTTCCAAACTGTTCAATCAAAAAAAAGGTTTAATTCTGTGAGATGAATATACTCATCACAAAGCAGTTTCTCAGAAAGCTTGTTTTTAGTTTTTTTCTGAAGATACTTCCTTTTTCATCATAGGCCTCAAGTCACTCCCAAATATCCCTTTGCAGATTTTACAAGAACAGTATATTCAATCTGCTGAATCAAAAGAAAGTTTTTAACTCTGTGAGGTGAATGCACACATCACAAAGCAGTTTCCCAGAATGCTTCTTTCTAGTTTTTATCTGTAGATATTTCCTTTTTCACCATAGGCCTCAAAACACTCTCAAAAATCCCTTCTCTGATTCTACAAAAACAGTTTTACCAAACTGCTCTATCAAAACAAAGGTTTAACCCTGTGAGATGAATGCACTCATCACAAAGCGGTTTCTCAGAAAGCTGCTTTCTGGTTTTTCTCTGAAGATATTTTTTTTTCACTATAGGCCTCAATGCACTCCCAAATATCCTTTCTCAGATTGTACCAAACTGTTTCCAAACTGCTCAATAAAAAGAAAGGTTTAACTCTGTGAGATGAATGCACAAATCACAAAGCAGTTTCTCAAAAAGCTTCTTTCTAGTTTTTTCTGAAGCTATGTCCCTTTTCAGCTTAGGCCTCAAAGCACTCCCAAATATCCCTTTGCAGATTCTACAAAAACAGTGTTGCCAAACTGCTCAATCAAAAGAAAGTTTTAACTACGTGAGATGAGTGCAAACATCACAAAGCAGTGTCCTAGAAAGCTTCTTCCTAATTCTTATCAGAAGATATTTCCTTTTTCACCAAAGGACCCAAATCACCCTCAAATATGCCTTCTCAGATTCCACAAAATAGTATGGCCAAACTGCTGAATCAAAAGAAAAGTTTAACTCTGTGAGATGAATACAATCATTACAAAGCAGTTTCTCAGAAAGCTTCTTTCTAATTTTTATCTGAGGATATTTCTTTCTTCACCATAGGCCTCAATGTGCTCCTAAATATCTCTTCACAGATTGAAACCAAAGAAGTGTTTTCAAATTGTTCAATCAGAAAAAAAGTTTAACTCTGTGAGATGAATGCTCATACCAAAAAGCACTTTCTCAGAAAGCTTCATTCTAGTTTTTCTCTGAAGATATTTACATTTTCACCATAGGTTTCAATGCGTTCCCATACATCCTTTCATAGATTCTACAAAAATAGTGTTTCCACACTTCTAAATCAACAGAAAAGCTTAACTCTATGAGAAGAATAAACACAAAACAATGCGGTTTTTGAGAAAGCTTCTTGCTAGTTTTTACATGAAGATATATAGTTTTTCACACTACAACTCAAAGCCCTCCCGAATATCCCTTCTCAAATTCTACAAAGACACTATTCTCAAACTGCTCAATCAAAAGAAAGGTTGAACTGTGTGAGATGAATGCACTCATCACAAAGCCGTTTCTCAGAAAGTTTCTTTCAAGTTTTTATCTGAAGATATTTCCTTTTTCACCACAGGCCACAATGAGCTCCCAAATATCCCTTTGCAGATTCTACAAAAACAGTGTTTCTAATCTGCTCAATCAAAACATAGATTTAATTCTGTGAGATGAATGCACATCACAAAGCTGTTTCCCAAAAAGCTTCTTTCTAGTTTTTCTCTGACTATATTTCCTCTTTCACCCTAGGCCTTAAAGCCATCCCGAATATCCCTTTGGGGTTCTACCATAACAGTGTTTACAAACTGCTCAATCAAAAAGAATGTTTGACTCTATTAGATGAATGTGCACATCACAAAGCAGTTTCTCAGATGGCTTCTTTCTAGTTTTTCTCAGAAGATATTTCCTCTTTTCCCATAAGCCTCAATATGCTCCCATATATCCCTGTGTAGATTCTTCCAAAACAGTGTTTCCACACTCTGCATCAAAAGAAATGTTTAACTCTCTTAGAAGAATTCACACATCACAAAGTGGTTTCTGGGAAAGCTTTCTTCTTATTTTTATCTGAAGATATTTCTGTTTTCATCATAGGCCTCAAAGCTCTCCCAAATATCCCTTTGCAGATTCTACAAAACCAGTGTTTGCAAATTGCTTAATGAAAAGAAAAGTTTAACTCTGTGAAAAGAATGCACATATCATGGAGCAGTTTCTGAGAAAGCTTCTTTCCAGTATTTATATAAAGATATTTCCTTTTTCACCTTAAGTCTCAATGTGCTCCCAAATATCACATTGCAGATTCTACAAAAAGAGTTTCAAATCTGCTCAATCAAAAGAAAGGTCAAACTCTGTGAGATGAATGCACACATCACAAAGCAGTTTCCCAAAGATCTTGCTAGTTTTTATCTTTACATATTTTTCTTTTCACCATAGGCCTCAAAGCACTCCCAGTATCCCTTCTCAGATTCCACAAAAGCAGTGTTTCCAACTGCTCAATCAAAAGAAAGGTTTACCTCTGTGAGATGAATGCACTTATCACAAAGCAGTTTGTCAGGAAGCATCTTTCTTCTTTTTATCCTTTTTTAACCTTTTTTAACCTTTTTCACCAGAGGCCTCAATGTGCTCCCAAATATCCCTTGGCAGATTCTACAAAAAGAGTGTTTCAAAATGGATTAAACAAAAGAAAGGTTTAACTCTGTGAACTGAATGCACACATCACAAAGCAGTTTCTGAGAAACCTTTCTTCTAGTTTTTCTCTGATGATATTACCTTTTTCACCATAGACCTCAATGCACTCCAATATACCGTTGGTACATTCCACAAACTCTGTGTTTCCAAACTGCTCTATCAAAAGGAAAGTTTAACTCTGTGAGAAGAATCCGCACATCACAAAGTGATTTCTCAGAAGCTTCTTTCTAGTTTTTATCTGAAGGTATTTCCTTTTTCACCATAGGCCTAAATGTGCTCCCAAATATCCCTTTGCAGATTACACAAAAACAGTCTTGCCAAACTGTTTGATCCTAAGAAAGGTTTAATTCTGTGAGATGAATGCACACAGCACAAAGCCGTTTCTTAGAAAGCTTCATTCTAGTTTTCCTCTGAAGATACTTACTTTTTCACATAGTTCTAAATACCGTCCCATATATCCCTTTGTAGATTCTACAAATACAGCATTTCCACACTGCTCAATCAAAAGAAAATTTTAACTCTGGGAGAAGAATGAACACATAATGAAGTGGTTTCTCAGAAAGATTCTTACTAATTTTTATGTGAAGATATTTACTTTTTCAACGTTGGCCTCAATGCACTCCCAAGTATCCCTTCACAGATTCTACAAAAAGAGTGTTTCAAAACATCACAAAGGAGTTTCTAAGAAAGCTTCTTTCTACTTTTTCTCTGATGATGTTTCCTTTTTTACCATAGGCCTCAAGGTGCTCCCAAATAGCCCTTCGCAGATTCTACCAAAAGAGTGTTTCCAAACTGCTCAATCAAAGGAAAGGTTTAACTCTGTGAGATGAATGCACACATCACAAAGCTGATTCTTAGAAAGCTTCTTTCTACTTTTTATCAGAAGATATTTCTTTTTCCACCATAGCCCTCAATGGGCTCCCATATGTCCCTTGGCAGATTCTCCAACAACAGTGTTTCCAAACTGCTCACTGAAAAGAAGGGCTTAACTCTGTAAGATGAATGTGGATATCACAAATCACATTCCTAAAAGCTTCCTTCCAGTTTTATCTGAAGATATATCATTTTTCACCAAACACCTCAAAGCGCTCCCATATATCCCTTCTCAGATTCTACAAAAACACTGTTCCCAGAATGCTGAATCTAAGGAAAGGTTTAACTGTGTAAGATGAATGCACTCATAACAAAGCAGTTTTTCAGAAAGCTTCTTTCTATTTTTTATCTGAATGTATTTCCTTTTTTTATGCTAGGCCTTAGAGCGATCCCAAATATCCCATCACAGATACTACCAAAAGAGTGTTTCCAATCTGCTCAATCAAAGGCAAGTTTAAACCTGTGAGATGAATGCACACATCATAAAGTAGTTTCCCAGAAATCTTCTTTCTAGTTTTTATCTGGAGATATTTCATTTTTCACCATCAGCCTCAAAGTGCTCCCAAATATGCCGGGCGTGGTGGCTCACGCTTGTAATCCCAGCACTTTGGGAGGCCGAGGTGGGCGGATCACGAGGTCAGGAGATAAAGACTATGGTGAAACCCCGTCTCTACTAAAAATACAAAAAAAATCAGCCAGGCGTGGTGGCGGGCGCCTGTATTCCCAGCTACTCGGAGAGGCTGAGGCAGGAGAATAGCGTGAACCCGGGAGGCGGAGCTTGCAGTGAGCCGAGATCGCGCCACTGCACTCCAGCCTGGGTGACAGAGCCAGACTCCGTCTCAAAAAAAAAAAAAAAAAAGTGCTCCCAAATATCCCTTCTCAGATTTTACAAAAACGCTGTTCCCAAACTGTTCAATCAAAAAAACATTTAACTGTGTGAGTTGAATGCCCTCATCACAAAGCAGTGTCTCAGAAAGCTTCTTTCTAGTTTTTAATCTGAAGGTATTTCCTTTTTCACCATAGGCCTCAAAGCACTCCCAAATATCCCTTCTCAGATTCTACAAAAACACTGTTTCCAAACTGCTGTATCAAAAGACAAGTTTAACTGTGTGGGGTGAGTGCACTCGTCACTAAGCCATTACTCAGAAAACTTTTTTTTAGTTTTTATCTGAAGTTCTTTTCTTTTTCCCATAGGCCACAATGCACTCCCAAATATCCCTTCTCAGATTCTAGAAAAACAGTGTTTCAAAACTGCTCAATCAAAAAAGAAGTTTTATATCTGTGAGACAACTGCCCACATCACAAAGCAGTTTCCTGGAAAGATTCTTTCTAATTTTTATCTGAAGGTATTTCTTTTTTCACCAAAGGTCTCAAAGAGCTCTCAAATACACCTTCTCAGATTGTACAAAAACAGTATGGCCAAACTGCTCAAACAAAAGAAAAGTTTAACTCTGTGAGATGAATGCACA
Source organism: Symphalangus syndactylus (assembly GCF_028878055.3). Lineage (NCBI taxonomy): Eukaryota > Metazoa > Chordata > Mammalia > Primates > Hylobatidae > Symphalangus > Symphalangus syndactylus. The sequence continues at coordinate 51,451,417 of NC_072435.2, read as the reverse complement.
CGTCACAAAGCAGACTCCCAAAATCTTTCTAGTTTTATCTGAAGATATTTCATTTTTCACCTTACACCTCAAAGTGCTCCCAAATATCCCTTCTCAGATTCTACAAAAACACTGTTCCAAAGCTGCTCAATCAAAAGAAAGTTTTAACTCTGAGAAATGAATGCACTCATTACAAAGAAGTTCCTCAGAAAGCTTCTTTCTAGTTTTTGTTTGAAGATATTTCCTTTTTCACCACAGGTCACTATGCACTCCCAAATATCAATTCGGAAATTCTACAAAAATAGTGTTTCCAAACTGCTCAGTGAAAAGAAAATATTAACTCGGTGAGATGAATACACACATCACAAAGCACTTTCCCAGAAAGATTCTTTCTATTTTTTATCTGAAGATATTTCCTTTTTCACCCTAGGCCTTGGAGCTATCCCAAATATACCTTTGCAGATTGTACCAATACCGTGTTTCCAAACTGCTCAATCAAAAGAAAGGTTTAACTCTGTGAGATGAATGCACACATCACAAAGTAGTTTCTCAGAAAGCCTCTTTCTAGTTTTTCTCTGAAGATATTTCCTTTTTCAGAGTAGGCCTCAATGAGCTTCATATATCACTATGTAGATTCTACGAAAACAGTGTTCCAAACTCTCAATCAAAAGAAAGGTTTAACTCTGTGGGAAGAATGCACACTTCACATAACAGTTTCTGAGAAAGCCTCTTTCTTGTTTTTATCTGAAGATATTTCTGTTTTCACCACAGGCCTCAAAGCACTTTCAAATATCCCTTCACAGATTCTACAAAAACAGTGTTTCCAAATTGCTCAATCAAAGGAAAGCTTTAACTCTATCATAAGAATGCACACATCTCAAAGTGTTATCTGAGAAAGCTTCCTTCTCATATTTATCTGAATATTTTTCCTTTTTCACCATAGGCCTCAATTGGCTACCAAATATCCCTTCTCATTCTACAAAAATAATGTTGCCAAACTGTTCAATCAAAAGAAAGGTTTAACTCTGTGATATGAATGGACTCATCACAAGGCAGTTTCTCAGAAAGCTTCTTTTAGTTATTTTGCTTTTCACCATTGGCCTCAAAGCACTCCCCAGTATCCTTTTTCAGATTCTACAGTGTAGCCAAACTTCTCAATCAAAAGAAAAGGCTAACTCTGTGAAATGAATGCACCCATCACAATGCAGTTTCTCAGAAAGCTTTCTTGCTTTTATCTGAAATTATTTCCCTTTTCACCATATATCACAAGTTGCTCTCAAATATCCTTTCACAGATTCTACCACAACAGTGTTTCCAAATTGTTTAATCAAAAGAAATGTTTAACTCCATGAGATGAATGCACATATAACAAAGCAGTTTCTCAGAAAGCTTCTTCCTAGTTTTACTTTGAATATATATCCTTCTTCACCTTATGTCTCAGTGCATTCCCAAATATCCCTTCATAGATTCTATAAAAACTCTGTGTCCAAACTGCTCAATCAAAATGAAGGTTTAACTCTGTATGAACAATGCACCCTCCACAAAGTGATTTCTAGAAGGCTTCTTTCCAGTTTATATCTGAAGATATTTCCTTTTTCACCATAAGCCTCAATGCACTCCCAAATATCTCTTCGAACTTTCCACAAAAACAGTGTTTCCAAACTGCTCAATTGAAAGAAAGGTTTAATTCTGTGAGAAGAATGTACACATCACAAACGGATTTCAGAGAAAGCTTCTTTCTAGTATTTTTCTGAAGATATTTCCTTTTTCATCATAGGCTTCAATGCGCCCCCAAATATCCCTTTGCAGATTCTACAAAAACATTGTTTTCAAACTGCTCAATCAATAGAAAGGTTTAATTCTGTGAGATGAATGCACTCACCACAAAGCAGTTTCTCAGAAAGCTTCTTTTTGTATTTTTCTGAAGATATTTCCTTATTCACCATAGTCCTCAAAGTGCTCCCCAATACCCCTTCACAGATTCTACCAAAACAGTATTTTCAAACCTCTCAATCAGAAGAAACGTTTAATTCCATGAAATGAATGCACATATAACAAAGCCATTTCTCAGAAAGCTTCTTTCTAGTTTTTCTCTCAATATATTTCCCTTTTCATGCTAGGGCTCAAAGCACTTCTATGTATCCCTTCATAGATTCTACAAAAAGTGTGTGTCCACACAGCTCAATCAAAATAAAGTTTTAACTCTGTGAGAAGAATGTACACACCAGAAAGCAGTTTCTGAGAAAGCTTCTTTCTAGTTTTTATTTGAAGATATTTCCTTTTTCACCATAGGCCTCTAAGCACTCCCAAATATCCTTTTGCAGATTCTTCAAAAACAGTGTTTCCAAACGGCTCAGTAAAAAGAAAGCTTTAGTTCTGTGAGAAGAATGCACACATCACAAAGTTATTTCTGAGAAAGCTTATTTCTAGTATTTTTCTGTAGATATTTCCTTTTTCACCATAGGTTTAATTGAGCTCCCAAAAATCCCTTTGCACGTTCTACAAAAACAGTGTTTCCAAATGGCTCAGTAAAAAGAAAGCTTTAGTTCTGTGAGAAGAATGCACACATCACAAAGTTATTTCTGAGAAAGCTTATGTCTAGTATTTTTCTGTAGATATTTCCTTTTTCACCATAGGTTTCATTGAGCTCCCAAATATCCCTTTGCATGTTCTACAAAAACAGTGTTTCCAAACTGCTCAACCAATAGAAAGGTTTAATTCTGTGAGATGAATGCACTCATCGCAAAGCAGTTTATCAGAAAGCTTCTTTTTGTATTTTTTCTGAAGATATTTCCTTGTTCACCACCAAAGGGCTCCCAAATATCCCTTTGCAGATTCTACAAAAACAGTGTTTTGAAACGGCTCAATCAACAGATATATTTAACTGTGAGATGAATGCACAAATCACAAAGCAGTTATCCAGAAAGCTTCTTTATAGTTTTTATCTGAAGATATTTCCTTTTTACCGTAGTCCTCAAAGTGCTCTGAAATATCCCTTCTCAGATTCTACAAACACAATGTTGTCAAACTTCTCAATCAAAAGAAAGTGTTAACTCTGTGAGATGAAAGTACTCATCACAAAGTAGTTTCTCAGAAAGCTTATTTCTAGTTTTTCTCTGAAGATATTTCCTTTTTCACCATAGTCCCCAATGTGCTCCCAAATATCCCTTCACAGATTCTACTGAAACAATGCTTCCAAACTGCTCAATCAAAGGAAAGGTTTAACTCTGTGAGATGAATGCACACATCAAAAAGCAGTTTCTCAGAAAGCTTCTTTCTAGTTTTTCTCTGAAGATATGTCGTTTTTCACTACAGGCCTCAATGCGCTCCTCTGTATCAGTTCATAGATTCTACAAAAAGAGTGTGTCCATACTGCTGAATCAAAAGAAAAATTTAACTCTGTGAGAAGAATGCACAGAACACAAAGCAGTTTCATAGATAGCTTCCTTCTGGTTTTTATCTGGATATATTGAGTTTTTCACCTTAGGACTCAATGGGCTCCGAAATATCTCTTCACAGAATGTACAAAACGAGTGTTTCCAACCTAATGAATCAAAAGAACTGTTTAGCTATGTGACATGAAATGACACTTTACAATAAAGTTTCACAGATTGATTCTTTCTAGTTTTTACCAAGGTATATTAAGTTTTTCACATTAGGCCTCTAAGGGATCCCAAATGTCCCTTGGCAGATTCTACTAAAAGAGTGATTCCAACTTGCTGAATCAATAGAAATATTTATCTTGGTGAGGTAAATCCAAATAATATGAATAAGTTAAACAGATATTTTCTTTCTAGTTTTCATCTGGAGTTATTTAGTTTTTCACCATAGGCTTCTGTGGGCTCTTAAATGTCCCTTCGCAGATCTAACTATCAAGTGTTTCACACCTACTGTGTCAAAAGAAAGGTTTAACTCTGTGTGATGAATGCATACATCTCAAAGCAGTTACATATTTAGCTTTTGTCTACTTTTTTCCAGGGATAGTCTCTTTTCCACCATAGGCCTCTATGGGCTCTTAAATGTTCCTTCACAGTTTCTATCTAAAAAATCTTTCAAACATGCTATATTGACAGAAAGGTTTAATTCTGTTAAATGAATAAACACATCCCAAACACTTTCACAAAGAGCTTTCTTCTAGTTTTTATCTGGGGATTTTCAGTTTTTTATTATAGGCCTTGATGGTCTCACAAATTTCCGTTTGCAGGTTCTACAAAAAGGTATTTCCAACTTGCTGAATCTAAAGAAATGTTTAAATCTGTGAGATGAATCCACGCATCACAAAGCAGACTCACTGATAGCTTCGTCTAGTTTGTATCTTGAAATATATATATACATCCATATATTTTACCATAGACTATAGTGGGCTCACAAATCTCCTTTCGCAGATTTTAGCTAAAGAGTGTTTCCAACATGCTGAGTCAAAAGAAAGGTTTAAGTCTTTCAGATGATCCACACATCACAAAGCAGTTTCAAAGATAGCTTCTTTCTTGTTTTTACCTGGGGATATTTTGTTTTTCATCATAGGCCCCTATGGGCTCCTAAATGTCCCTTCACAGATTCTAACAACAGAGGATTTCCAACCTGTTAAATCAAAAGAAAGGTATGACACTGTGAGAGGAATCCACACAACTCAAAGCAGTTTCACAGATGACTTTTTTCTAGTGTTTATCTGAGGATATTCGGTTTTTCACCATAGGTCTCAATGGTCTCCCAAAACTTTCTTCACAGATTCTACAAAAAGAGTGTATTCAACTTGCTGATTCAATAGACAGGCTTATCTCTGTGAGATGATTCCACAGATCACAGGGCTGTTTCACAGATAGCTTCTTTCTAGTTTTCATGTGTGAACATTCAGTTTTTCCCCATACTCCACAAAAAGCTCTTAAATTTCACTTTGCAGATTCTATGAAAACAGTGTTTCCAACATGCTGTATCAAAAGAAACGTTTACCTCTGTGAGATGAATCCACACATCACAAAAAAGTTCACAGATAGCTTCTTCCTAGTTTTTATCTGGGGATATTGTGTTTTGTTTTGTTTTGTTTTGTTTTGTTTTGTTTTGTTTTGTTTTTACCATAGTCCCCAAAGGGCTTCAAAATGCCCCATTAAGATTTTACAAAACGAGTGTTTCCAACCTGCTGAATCAAAGGAAAGGTTTATCTCTGTGAGAAGAATCCACAAACAAAAAGCAGTTTCACAAATACCTTCTTTCTGGTTTGTATCTGGGTGTATTCAGTTTTTCACTACATTCCTGAAATGGTTCCCAAATCTACCCTTGCAGATTCTATTAAATGGTGTTTGTAACCTACTGAATTAAAATAAAGGTTTAACTTTGTGATTTGAATCCAAACATCACAAAGCAGTTTCACAGATAGCTTCTTTCTAGTTTTTATCTGGGTATATATATATATATATATATATATATATATTTTACCATAGGCCTCTAAGGGCTCCAAAATGTCCCTTGAAAGATTCTACCATAAGAGTATTTCCAATTTACAGAATCAAAAGAATTGTTTAAATCTGTGGAATGAATCCACACATCACAAGGCAGTTTCACAGCTCACTTATTTCTAGTATTTATCTAGAAATATTTGGTTTTTCTTTTTTTTTTTTTTTGGAGGCAGAGTCTTGCTCTGTCCCCCAGGCTGGAGGGCAGTGGCATGATCTCTGCTCACTGCAAACTCTGACTCCCGGGTTCACGCCATTTTCCTGCCTCAGACTCCCGAGTAGCTGGGACTACAGGCATCCGCTGACACGCCCAGTTAATTTTTTGTATTTTTAGTAGAGATGGGGTTTCACCATGTTAGCCAGGATGGTCTCAATCTCCTGACCTCGTGATCCGCCTGCCTCGGCCTCCCAAAGTGCTGGGACTACAGGCTTGAGCCACTGCGCCTAGCCCCAGATATTCGGTTTTTCACCATAAACCTCAATGGGCTTCCAAATGTCCCTTCACAGATCCTACAAAAAGAGGGTCTCACACTTGTTGAATCAAAAGAAACGTTTAATTCTGTGAGATGAATCCACAAATCACACAGCAGTTTCACAGACACCTTCTTTCTAGTTTTTATCTGAGGATATTCTGTTTTTCACCGTCGATCTCTATGGTGTCCCAAATGTCCCTTCGCATATTCTATCTAAAGAATATTTCCAATTTTCTGGATGAAAAGAAAGATTTAACTCTCAGTGGTGAATCCACACATCACAAAGCAGTTTCACAGGTAGTTTCCTTCTAGTTTTTAACTGGGGATGTTTTTTTTTCACTATAGGCCTCAAAAAGCTTCAAAATATCCATTATCAGGTTAGAAAATGAATGTTTCCAACCTGCTGAATCAAAGGGAAGGCTTATCTCTGTGAGATGAATCAACACATCACAAAGCAGTTTCACAGATAGCTACTTTGCAGTTTTTAAACTGTTGATCGTGGAAAAAGGAATGTCTTCAAATAAAAACTACACAGAAGCATTCTGTGAAATATCTTTCTGATCTTTGCATTGAACTAACAGAGTTGAACCTTAATTTTGATGGAGCAGTTTTGAAACAGTCTGTTTGTAGAGTCTGCAACTGGACAATCGGAGCGCTTTGAGGCCTATCGTGGAAAAAGGAATAATTACAAATAAGAACTACATGGAATCGTTCTGTGAAACTTCTTTCTGATCTATGCATTCAACTAGCCGAATTGAACCTTACTTTTGATTGAGGAGTTTTGAAACACTCTTTCTGTATAAACTGCAAGTGGACATTTGAGCGATAAGAAGGGTATCGTGGAAAAACAATTATCTTCTAATAAAAACTACACAGAAGCATTCTGTGAAACTTCTTTCTGATCTGTGCATTCAAGTAACAGAGTTGAACCTTACTTTTGATTGAGGAGTTTTGAAACACTCTTTCTGTATAAGCTGCAAGTGGATATTAGGAACGCTATGCGGCCTATCGTGGAAAAGGGAATATCTTCCAATAAAAACAACACAGAAGCATTCTGTGAAACTTCTTTCTCATCTATGCGTTCAACTAACAGTGTTGAACCTTACTTTTGATTGAGGAGTTTTGAAACACTCTTTCTGTATAAACTGGAAGTGGACAATTGGAGCGCTAAGCGGCCTATTGTGTAAAAAGGAATATCTTCAAATAAAAACTACACAGAAGAATTCTGTGAAACTTCTTTCTGACCTGTCATTCAGCTAACAGAGTTGAACCTAACTTTTGATTGAGGAGTTTTGAAACACTCTTTCTGTATACACTGCAAGTGGACATTTGGAGGGCTTAGAGGCGTATTGTGGAAAAAGGAATATCTTCAAAAAAAAACTACATAGAAGAATTCTGTGAAACTTATTTCTGATATGTGCATTCAACTAACAGAGTTGAACCTTACTGTTGATTGAGGAGTTTTGAAACACTCTATCTGTATAAACTGCAAGTGGACATTTGGAGCACCAAGACATCTATCATGGAAAAAGGAATATCTTCCAATAAAAACTACATTGAAGTATTCTGTGAACCTTCTTTCTGATCCATGCATTCAACTAACAGAGTTGAAACTTACTATTGATTCAGCAGTTTTGAAACACTCTATTTGGACGATCAGCTTGGTGACGTTTGGAGAACATAGAGGCTTATGATAAAAAAAGAATTATCTTCCCCTAAAAACTACACTGAAGCATTCTGTGAAACTTCTTCCTGATCTGTGCATTCAACTAGCAGGGTTAAACCTTACTTTTGATTGAGGGGTTTTGAAACACTCTTTCTGTATAACCTGCAAGTGGACATTTGGAGTGCATTGAGGCCTATCTTGGAAAAAGGAATATCTTCAAATAAAGACTACACAGAAGCATGCTGTGAAACTTCTTTCTCATCTGTGTATTCAACTCAGAGAGTTTAAGCATTACATCTGTTTCAAGAGTTTTGAAACACTCTTTCTGTATAAACTGCAAGTGAACAATTCTAGCGCTATGAGGCCTATCGTGGAAAAAGGAATATCTTCAAATAAAGACTACACAGAAGCATTCTGTGAAACTTCTTTCTGATCTGTGCATTCAACTGAGAGAGTTTAACCTTACCTTTGATTGAGGAGTTTTCAAACACTCTTTCTTTATAATCTGCAAGTGGACATTTGCAGCGCTATGAGGCCTATTGGTGAAAAAGGGGTATTTTCAAATAAATCTACACAGAGACATTCTTTGAAACTTCTTTCTGTTCTGTGCATTCAACTAAAAGAGTTGAACCATAATTTTGATTGGGCAGTTTTGAAACACTCTGTTTGTAGAATCTGCTAGTGGACATTTGGAGCGCTTTGAGTCCTATCGTGGAAAAAGGAATAATTTCAAATAAAATCTACACGTAATCGTTCTGTGAAATTTGTTTCTGATCTGTGCATTCAACTATCAGTGTTGAGCCTTACTTTTGATTGAGGAGTTTTGAAACACTCTTTCTGTATAAACTGCAAGTGGACATTTGGAGCGCTATTAGGACTATCGTGGAAAAAGGAATATCTTCAAATAAAAACTACACAGAAGCATTCTGTGAAACTTCTTTCTGATCTGTGCATTCAACTAACAGAGTTTAACCTTTCTTTTGATTGAGGAGGTTTGAAACACTCTTTCTGTATAAACTGCAAGTGGACATTTTGAGCGAATTGAGGCCTATCGAGGAAAAAGGAATATCTTCAAATAAAAACTATAGAGAAGCATTCTGTGAAACTACTTTCTTATGTGTGCATTCAACTAACAGAGTTGAACCTTACTTTTGATTGAAGAGTTTTGAAACACTCTTTCTCTATAAACTGCAATTGGATATTTGGAACCCTATGAGGCCATTCGTTGAAAAAGTAATATCTTCAAATAAAAACTACACAGAAGCATTCTGTGAAACTTCTTTCTGGTCTGTGCATAAAACTAACAGAGTTTAACCTTACTTTTGCATGAGGAGTTTCGAGACACTCTTTCTGTATAAACTGCAAGTGGAAAATTGGAGCGCTATGAGGTCTATCGTGCAAACAGGAATATCTTCAAATAAAAACTACACAGAAGGATTCTGTGACACTTCCTTCTGATCTGTGCATTCAGCTGACAGAGATTAACCTTACTTTTGATTGAGGAGTTTCTAAACACTCTTTCTGTACTAACTGCAAGTGGACATTTGGAGCTCTATGAAGCCTATCATAGAAAAAGGAATATTTTCAAGTAAAAACTACATAGCAGCATTATGGGAAACTTCTTTCTGATCTGTGTATCCAACTAACAGAGTTTAACCTTGCTTTTGAATGAGCAGTTTTGAAACACTCTATTTGTAGTATCTGCAAGTGGACATTTGGAGCTCTTTGAGGCCCATCGTGGAAAAAGGAATATCTTCAAATTAAAACTACACAGAAGCATTCTGTTAAACTACTTTCTGATGTGTGCATTTAACTAAAAGAGTTTAACCTTACTTTTGATTGTGGAGTTTTGAAACACTCTTTCTATATAAACTGCAAGTGGACATTTCGAGCGCTATGAGGCCTAAAGTGGGAAAAGTAATGTCTTCACATAAAAACTACACAAAAGCATCCTGTGAAACTACTTCCTGATCTGTGCACTCAACTTACAGAGTTGAACCTTACTTTTGATTGAGGAGTTTTCAAACACTCTTTCTGTATAAATTGCAAGTGGGCATTTGGAGCTCTATGAGGAATACCGTGGAAAAAGGACTATGTTTAAATGAAAACTACACAGAAGCATTCCGTGAAACTTCTTTCTGATCTGTGCTTTCAACTAACAGAGTTGAACCTTACTTTTGATTGAGCAGTTTTGAAACACTCTATTTGTAGATTCTGCAAGTGGACATTTGGAGAACATTGAGGCCTCTGGTGAAAAAAGAAGTATCTTACACTAAAAACTACACGAAAGCATTCTGTGAAACTTTTTTCTGATGTGTGCATTCAGCTAACAGAGTTGAACCTTATTTCTGATCTGTCCATTGAACTAACAGAGTTTAACCGTACTTTTGCTTCACGAATTTTGAAACACTCTTTCTGTATAAACTGCTAGGGGACATTTGGAGTGCTTTGAGGCCTATCGTGGAAAAAGTAATATCTTCAAATAAAAACTACACAGAAGCATTCTGTGAAACTTCTTTCTGACCTGTGCATTCAACTGACAGAGTTGAACCTTAGTTTTTATTGAGGAGTTTTGAAACACTCTTTCTGTATAAACTGCAAGAGGACATTTGGAGCGCTATGAGGCATATTGTTGAAAAAGGAATATCTTCAAATAAAAACTACACAGAAGCATTCTGTGAAACTTTTTTCTGATCTCTGCATTCCACTAACAGAGTTGAACTTTACTTTTGATTGAGCAATTTTGAAACACTCTTTCTGCATAAACTGGAAGTGGACATTCGGAGCACTTTGAAACCAATTCTAGAATAAGTAATATCTTCAAATAAAAACTACACAAAAGCATTCTGTGAAACCTCTTTGTGACCTGTGCATTCAACTACCAGAGTTGAACCTTACTTTTGATTGAGGTGTTTTGAAACACTCTTTCTGTATAAACTGCAAGTGAACATTTGGAGCGCTATCAGGCCTATCCTGCAAAAAGGAATATCTTCAAATAAAAACTACACAGAAGCATTCTGTGAAACTTCTTTCTGATCTGTGCATTCAACTGAAAGAGTTGAAACTTACTTTTGATTGAGCAGTTTTGAAACACTCTATTTGTAGAAACTGCAAGTGGACTTTTGGGGAACATTGAGGCCTGTGGTGAAAAATGATATATCTTCCCCTAAAAGCTACACGGAACCATTTTGTGAAACTTTTTTCTCATGAGTGCATTCAACTAACAGAGTTGAACTTTACTTTTGATTGGGGAGTTTTGAAACTCTCTTCCTGTTTAAACAGCAAGTGGGCATTTGGAGCGCTATTAAGCCTATTGTTGAAAAAGGGATATCTTCAAATAAAAACTACAGAAAAGCTATTCTGTGAAACTTCTTTCTGATCTGTGCATTCAACTAACAGAGTTTAACCTTACTTTTGATGCTGGAGTTTGGAAACACTCTTATTTTATAATTTGCAAGTGGACATTTTGATCGCTTGGAGGCACTTCTTGGAAAAAGGAATATCGTCAAATAAAAACTACACAGAAGCATTCTGTGAAACTTCTTTCTGATCTGTGCATGTAACTAACAGAATTTAACGTTAATTTTGACTAAGGAGTTTTAAAACACTCTTTCTGCATAAACTGCATGGGGACTATTGGAGCGCTATGAGGCCTATCGTGGAAAAGGAATTTGTTGAAATGAAAACTACAGAGAATCATACTGTTAAACCACTTTCTGATCTCTGCATTCAACTAACAGAGTTGAACCTTACTTTTGATTGAGGAGTTTTGAAACACTCTTTCTGTATAAACTGCAAGTGGACATTTGGAGCGCGGTGAGTCCTATCGTGGAAAAAGTAATATTTTCAAATAAAAACTACACAGAAGCATTCTGTGAAACTACTTTCTAATCTGTGCATTCAACTAACAGAGTTGAACCTTACTTTGATGGAGCAGTTTTGAAACACTCTATCTGTAGAATCTGCAAGTGGACATTAGGAGAATATTGAGGCCTATGGTGAAAAAAGAAATATCTTCCCGTAAAAACTACACAGAAGCATTCTGTGAAACTTCTTTCTGATCTGTGCATTCAACTAACAGAGTTGAACCTAACTTTTGATGAAGCAGTTTTGAAACACTCTTTTGTATAAACTGCAAGTGAACATTTTGAGAAATTTGAGGCCTACCGTGGAAAAAGGAATATCTTCACATAAAAACTACAAAGAAGCATTCTGTGAAACTTCTTTCTCATCTGTGTATTCAACTAACTGTGTTGAACCTTTCTTTTGATGAAGCAGTTTTGAAAGACTCTATTTGTAGAATCTGCAAGTGGACATTTGGAGAACATTGAGGCCTAGGGTGAAAAAAGAAATATCTTTGCAGTTTATACAGAAAGAGAGTTTCAACTTTCCCCAATCAAAATTAAGGGTCAACTCTGTTAATTGAATGCACTGATGAGAAAGAAGTTTCTCAGAATGGTTCTGTGCTATTTTTATTTGAAGATATTCATTTTTCCACGATAGGCCTCTTGATGCTACAGATGTCCACTTGCAGTTTATACAGAAAGAGTGTTTCAAAACTACTCCCACAAAGGTAAGTTTCAACCCTGGTAGTTGAATGCACAGATCAGAAAGAAGTTTCACAGAATGCTTCCGTGTAATTTTTAGGGGAAGATATTAGTTTTTTCACCACAGGCCTCAAACTTCTCCAAATGTCCACTTGCAGTTAATACAGAAAGAGTGTTTCAAAACTGCTCAATCCAAAGTAAGGTTCAATTCTGTTACTTGAATGCATAGATCAGAAAGAAATTTCACAGAATTCTTCTCTGTAGTTTTTATTTGAAGACATTCCTTTTTCTACCATAGGCCTCAAAGCGATCCAAATGTCCACTTGCAGTTTATACAGAACGAGTCTTTCAAAACTGCTCAATCAAAAGTAAGGTTCATCTCTGTCAGTTGAATGCACAGATCGGAAAGAAGTTTCACAGAATGCTTCTGTCTAGTTTTCATTTGAAGATATTCCTTTTTCCACAATAGGCCTCAAAACTCTCCAAATGTCCACTTGCAGTTTATACAGAAAGAGTGTTTCAAAACTCCTCAATCAAAAGTAAGTTTCAACTCTGTTAGTTGAATGCACAGATCAGAAAGAAGTTTCACAGAGTGCTTCTGTGTAGTTTTGTTTGGAAGATATTCCTTTTTCCACAATAGGCCGCATAGCGCTCGAAATGTAAAATTCCAGATTCTAAAAATAGAGTGTTTCAAAACTCCTCAATCAAAGGAAGGTTCAACTCTGTTAGTTGAATGAGCAGATGAGAAAGACGTTTCACAGAATGCTTCTGTGTAGTTTTTATTTGAAGATATTCCTTTTTCCACGATATGCCTCTTAGCACTCCAAATGTCCACTTGCCGTTTATACAGAATGAGTGTTTCAAAATTCCTCAATCAAAAGTGAGGTCCAAGTCTGTTGGTTGAATACACAGATGAGAAAGGATTTTCAGAGAATGCTTCTGTGTAGTTTTTATTTGAAGATATTCCTTTTTCCCCGATAGGCCTCAATGCACTCCAAATGTCCACTTACAGGTTATACAGAAAGAGGGTTTCAAAACTTCTCAACCAAAGGTAAGGTTTAAACCTGTTAGTAGAATGCACAGATCAGGAAGAAGTTTCACAGAATGCTTCTGTGTAGTTTTTAGGGGAAGATATTTCTTTTTTCATCATAAGCCTCAATGTTCTCCAAATGTCAACTAGCAGATTCTACAAATAGAGACCTTCAAAACTGCTGAATTAAAAGTATGGTCCAACTCTGTTAGTTGAATGCACAGATCAGAAAGAAGTTTCACAGAATGCTTCCGTGTAGTTTTTATTTGTAGATATTCCTTTTTCCATGATAGGTGCCACAGCGTTCCAAATGTCCACTTTCAGTTTATACAGAAAGATTGTTTCAAAACTCCTGAATCAAAAGTAAGGTTAAACTCTGTTAGTTAAATGCACAGATCAGAAAGAAGTTTCACAGAATGCTTCTGTTTAGATTTTATTTGAAGATATTTTTTTTTTCCATGATGGGCCTTAGAGCGCATAACTGTTCACTTTCCGTTTATACAGAAAGAGTGGTTCAAAACCCCACAATCAAAAGTAAGGTTTAACCCTGTTAGTTGAATGCACAGATCAGAAACAAGTTTCACAGAATGTTTAAGTGTAGTTTTTAGGGGAAGATATTTCTTTTTTCATCATAAGCCTCAATGTTCTCCAAATGTCAACTTGCAGATTCTACAAATAGAGAGCTTCAAAACTGCTGAATGAAAAGTATGGTCCAACTCTGTTAGTTGAATGCACAGATCAGAAAGAAGTTTCACAGAATGCTTCCGTGTAGTTTTTATTTGTAGATGTTCCTTTTCCACGAGAGGCCTAATAGCGCTCCAAATGTCCACTTGCAGTTTATACAGAAAGAGTGTTTCAAAACTCGTGAATCAAAAGCAATGTTAAACTCTGATAGTTGAAATCACAGATCAGAAAGAAGTTTCACAGAATACATCTGTGTAGTTTTTATTTGAAGATATTGCTTTTTCCAAGATAGGCCTCAATGTGCCCAAAATGTCCACTTGCAGTTTATACAGAAAGAGTGGTTCAAAACCCCTCAATCGAAAGTAAGGTTTAACACCGTTAGTTGAATGCACAGATCAGAAACAAATTTCACAGAATGCTTAAGTGTAGTTTTTAGGAGAAGATATGTCTTTTTTCACCGAAGTCCTCAATGTTCTCCAAATGTCCACCTGCAGATTTTACAAATAGGGTGTTTCAAAACAACTCAGTCAAAAGTAAGGTTCAACTCTGTTAGTTGAATGCACAGATCAGAAAGAAGTTTCACAGAATGCTTCTGTGTAGTTTTTATTTGAAGATATTCCTTTTTCCACGATATGCCTCTTAGCGCTCCAAATGTCCACTTAAAGTTCATACAGAAAGAGTGTGTCAAAACTCCTCAGCCAAAAGTAAGGTTCAACTCTGTTAGTTGAATACACAGATCAGAAAGAACTTTCACAGAATGCTTCAGTGTAGTTTTTATTTGAAGATATTCCTTTTTCCACAATAGGCCGCATAGCGCTCCAAATGTCCACTTGCTGTTTACACAGAAAGAGTGTTTCAAAGCTCCTCAATCAAAAGTAAATTTCAACTCTGTTAGTTGAAAGCACAGATCAGAAAGAAGGTTCACAGAATGCTTCTGCGTAGTTTTTATTTGCAGATATTCCTTTTTCCACGATAGGCTGCTTAGCGCTCCAAATATCCACTTGCAGTTAATACACAAAGAGTGTTTCAAAACTCCTCACTCAAAAGTAAGGTTCAACTCTGTTAGTTGAATGCACAGACCAGAAAGAAGTTTCACAGAATGCTTCTTCGTAGTTTTTATTTGAAGATATTTCTTTTTCCACTATACGCCTCTAAGCACTCCAAATGTCCACTTGCATTTTATTCAGAAATAGTGTTTCAAAACTCCTCAATCAAAAGTAAGGTTCAACTCTGTAAGCTGAATGACAGATCAGAAAGTATTTTCACAGAATGCCTCTGTGTAATTTTTATTTGAAGAGAGTCCTTTTTACATTTTACGTCGATTAGCGCTCCAAATGTGCACTTCCAGTTTATACAGAAAGAGTGTTTCAAAACTCCCCAATCAAAAGTAAGGTTCAACACTGTTAGTTGAATGCACAGATAAGAAAGAAGTTTCACAGAGTGTTTCTGTGTAGTTTTTATTTGAACACATCCTTTTTTCCAAGATTGGCCACATAACGCTCCAAATATCCACTTGCAGTTTATACAAAAAGAGTGTTTCAAAACTCCTCAATCAAAAGTCAGGTTCAACAATGTTATTTGAATGCACAGATCAGAAAGAAGTTTCACTGAATGCTTCTGTGTACTTTTTATTTAAAGTTATTCCTTTTTCCACGATAGGCCTCAAATTTCTCCAAATGTCCACTTGCAGTTTTTACAGAAAGAATGTTTCAAAACTCCTGAATCAAAAGTAAGGTTCAACTCTGTTAGTTGAATGCACAGATCAGAAAGAAGTTTCACAAAATGCTTCTGTGTAGTTTTTATTTGAAGATAGTCCCTTTTACATTTTACGCCGCTTAGCGCTCCAAAGAATGCTTCACCGAATGCTTATGGGTAGTTTTTATTGGAAGATATTCCTTTTTACATGATAGGCCTCTTGACGATCCAAATGTCCACTTGCAGTTTATACAGAAAGATTCTTTCAAAACTCCTCAATCAAAAGGAACTTTAAACTCTGTTATTTGAATGCACAGATCAGAAAAAAGTTTCACAGAATGCTTCTCCGTTGTTTTTATTTCAAGGTATTCCTTTTTCCACGATTGGCTGCCTAATGCTCCAAATGTCCACTTGCAGTTTATGCAGAAAGAGTGCTTCAAAACTCCTCAATCAAAAGCAAGGTTCAACTGTGTTAGTTGAATGCACAGAAGAGAAAGAAGTTTCACAGAATGCTTCTGTGTATTTTTTATTTGAAGATATTTCTTTTTCCACGGTAGGTCTCATAGCACTCCAAATTTCCACTTGCAGTTTATGCAGAAAGAGTCTTTCAAAACTCCTCAATCAACAGTAAGGTTCGACTCTGTTAGTTGACTGCACAGATCAGAAAGAAGTTTCACAGAATGCTTCTGTGTAATTTTTATTTAAAGATATACCTTTTTCCATGATAGGTCGCATATCGCTCCAAATGTCCAGTTGTAGTTTATTCAGAAAGAGTGTTTCAAGTCTCCTCAATCAAAATTAAGGTTCAATTCTGTTAGTTGAATGCACAGATCAGAAAGAGGTTTCACAGAATTTTTCTGTGTAGTTTCTTTTTAAAGATATTCCTTTTTCCACGATATGCCTCTTAGCGCTCCAAAGGTCCACTTTCAGTTTATACAGAAAGAATGTTTCAAAACTCCTCAATCAAAAGTAAGTAAGGTTCAAATCTGTTAGTTGAATGCACAGATCAAAAACAAGTTTCACAGAATGCTTCTGTGTAGTTTTTCTTCGAAGATATTCCTTTTTCCACGATAGGTTTCAAAGCACTACAAATGTCCAGTTGCAGTTTCTACAAATAGAGTGTTTCAAAACTGCTCAATCAAAAGTAAGTTTAAACTCTGTTAGTTGAATGCACAGATCAGGAAGAAGTTTCACAGAAAGATTCCGTGTAGTTTTTATTTGGAAGTATTCCTTTTTCCACGATTGGCTGCATAGCGCTCCAAATGTCCACTTGCAGTTTCCACAGAAAGAGTGTTTCAAAACTGCTCTATCGAAAGTAAGGTTCAACTCTGTTAGTTGAATGCACAGATCAGAAAGAAGTTTCACAGAATGCTTCTGTGTAGCTTTTATTTGAAGATATTCCTTTGTCCACGATAGGCCGCTTTGCGCTCCAAATGTCCACTGGCAGAGTGTACAGAAAGAGTGTTTCAAAACTTCTCAATAAAAAGTAAGGTTCAACTCTGTTAGTTGAATGCACAGATCAGAAAGAAATTTCGCAGAATGCTTCCGTGTAGTTTCTATTTGAAGATATTCCTTTTTCCACGATAGATCTCATAGCACTCCAAATGTCCACTTGCAGTTTATAGAGAAAGAGTGTTTCAAAACTCCTCAATCAAAGGTAAGGTTCCACTCAGTTGAGTACACAGAGCAGAAACAGGTTTCACAGAATGCTTCTGTGTAGTTTTTATATGAAGATATTCCTTTTTCCACGATACCCCTCTTAGCGTTCCAAATGTCCCCTTGCAGTTTATACAGAAAGAGTGTTTCAAAACTCCTCAATCAAAAGTAAGGTTCAAGCCTGTTAGTTGAATTCACAGATGAGAAAGGAGTTTCAGAGAATGGTTCTGTGTAGTTTTTATTTGAAGATATTCCTTTTTCCCTGATAGGGCTCAACACACTCCAAATGTCCACTTGCAGGATATACAGAAAGAGTGTTTGAAAACTCCTCAACCAAGAATAAGGTTTAACTCTGTTAGTAGAATGCACAGATCCTTAAGAAGTTTCACAGAATGTTTCTGTGTAGTTTTTAGGGGAGGATATTTCTTTTTTCATCATAAGCCTCAATGTTCTCCAAATATCAACTTGCAGATTCTACAAATAGAGAGCTTCAAAACTGCTGAATCAAAAGTAAGGTCCAACTCTGTTACTACAATGCACAGATCAGAAAGAAGTTTCACAGAATGCTTCTGTGTAGTTTTTATTTTAAGATGTTCCTTTTTCAACGATAGGCTACATAGCGCTCCAAATGTCCACTTGCAGTTCATACAAAAAGAGTGTTTCAAAACTCTTCAATCAAAAGTAACAATAAACTCTGTTAGTTGAATGCACAGATCAGAAAGAACTTTCACAGAATGCTTCTGTGTAGTTTTTATTGTAGATATTCCTTTTTCCACGGTAGGCCTCATAGCGCTCCAAATGTCCCCTTGCGGTTTATGCAGAAAGAGTATTTCCAAACGCCTCAATCAAAAGTAAGGTTAACCTCTGTTATTTGAATGCACAGATCAGAAAGAAGTTTCACAGAATGCTTCTGTGTAGTTTTTATTTGTAGATATTCCTTTTTCCACGATAGGCCTCATAGTGCTCCAAATTTCCACTTACAGTTTAAACAGAAAGAGTGTTTCAAAATTCCTCAGTCAAAAATAAGTTTCAACTGTGTTAGTTGAATGCACAGATCCAAAAGAAGTTTCACAGAATGCCTCCGTGTAGTTTTTAAGGGAAGATATTTCTTTTTTCACCATAGGCCTCAATGTTCTCCAAGTGTCCACTTGCAGATTCTACAAATAGATTGTTGCAAAACTGCTCAATCAAAAGTAAGGTTAAACACTGTTAGTTGAATGCACAGATCAGAAACAAGTTTCACAGAATGCTTCTGCGTAGTTTTTATTTGTAGATATTCCTTTTTCCACGATACGCCCCATAGTGCTCCAAATTTCCTCTTACAGTTTAAACAGAAAGAGTGTGTCAAAATTCCTCAGTCAAAAATAAATTTCAAATGTGTTAGTTGAATGCAGAGATCAGAAAGAAGTTTCACAGAATGCCTCCGTGTAGTTTTTAGGGGAAGATATTTCTCTTTTCACCATAGGCCTCTATGGCCTCCAAGTGTCCACTTGCAGATTCTACAAATAGATTGTTGCAAAACTGCTCAATCAAAAGTAAGGTTAAACACTGTTAGTTGAGTGCACAGATGAGAAACAAGTTTCACAGAATGCTTCTGTGTAGTTTTTATTTGAAGATATTCCTTTTTCTACAATAGGCTTCATAGCGCTCCAAATGTCCACTTGCAGTTTATACAGAAAGAGTGTTTCAAATCTCCTGAATGAAAGTAAGGTTCAACTCTGTTAGTTGAATGCAGAGATCAGAAAGAAGTTTCACAGAATGGTTCTGTGTAGTTTTTATATGAAGATATTCCTTTTGCCATGATAGGCCTCTGTGCACTCTAAGTGTCCACTTGCAGTTCATGAAGAAAGAGTGTTTCAAAACTCCACAATCCAAAGTAAGGTTAAACTCTGTTAGTTGAATGCACAGATCAGAAAGAAGTCTTACAGAATGCTTCCGCGTTGTTCTTATTTGAAGTTATTCCTTTTTCCACGATAGGCCTCAAAGCGTTCTAAATGTCCGCTTGCAGATTCTACATATAGACTGTTTCAACACTGCTTAATAAAAAGTAAGGTTAAACTCTGTTAGTTGAATGCATATATCAGAAAGAAGTTTCACAGAATGCTTCTGTGTAGTTTTTATTGGTACATATTCCTTTTTCCACGATAGGCCTCATAGCGTTCCAAATGTCCACTTGCAGTTTATACAGAAAGAGTGTTTCAAAATTCCTCAATCAAAAGTAAGGTTCAACTCTGTTACTACAATGCACAGATCAGAAAGAAGTTTCACAGAATGCTTCTGTGTAGTTTTTATTTTAAGATGTTCCTTTTTCAACGATAGGCTACATAGTGCTCCAAATGTCCACTTGCAGTTCATACAAAAAGAGTGTTTCAAAAATCCACAATCAAAAGTAAGGTTAAACTCTGTTATTTGAATGCACAGATCAGAGATAAGTTTCACAGAATGCTTCTGTGTAGTTTTTATTTGAAGATATTCCTCTTTCCACGATATGCCTCATTGCGCTCCAAATGTACACTTGCAGTTTATACAGAAAGAGTGTCTCAAAACTGCTCAATCAAAAGTAAGGTTCAACTCTGTTAGTTGAAGGCACATATCAGAAAGAAGTTTCACAGAATGCTTCTGTGTAGTTTTTATTTGTAGATATTGCTTTTTCCACGGTAGGCCTCATAGCGCTCCAAATGTCCCCTTGCGGTATATGCAGAAAGAGTATTTCCAAACGCCTCAATCAAAAGTAAGGTTAACCTCTGTTATTTGAATGCACAGATCAGAAAGAAGTTTCACAGAATGCTTCTGTGTAGTTTTTATTTGTAGATATTCCTTTTTCCACGATAGGCCTCATAGTGCTCCAAATTTCCACTTACAGTTTAAACAGAAAGAGTGTTTCAAAATTCCTCAGTCAAAAATAAGTTTCAACTGTGTTAGTTGAATGCACAGATCCAAAAGAAGTTTCACAGAATGCCTCCGTGTAGTTTTTAAGGGAAGATATTTCTTTTTTCACCATAGGCCTCAATGTTCTCCAAGCGTCCACTTGCAGATTCTACAAATAGATTGTTGCAAAACTGCTCAATCAAAAGTAAGGTTAAACACTGTTAGTTGAATGCACAGATCAGAAACAAGTTTCACAGAATGCTTCTGCATAGTTTTTATTTGTAGATATTCCTTTTTCCACGATACGCCTCATAGTGCTCCAAATTTCCTCTTACAGTTTAAACAGAAAGAGTGTGTCAAAATTCCTCAGTCAAAAATAAGTTTCAACTGTGTTAGTTGAATGCAGAGATCAGAAAGAAGTTTCACAGAATGCCTCCGTGTAGTTTTTAGGGGAAGATATTTCTCTTTTCACCATAGGCCTCTAGGTCCTCCAAGTGTCCACTTGCAGATTCTACAAATAGATTGTTGCAAAACTGCTCAATCAAAAGTAAGGTTAAACACTGTTAGTTGAGTGCACAGATCAGAAACAAGTTTCACAGAATGCTTCTGTGTAGTTTTTATTTGAAGATATTCCTTTTTCTACAATAGGCTTCATAGCGCTCCAAATGTCCACTTGCAGTTTATACAGAAAGAGTGTTTCAAATCTCCTGAATCAAAAGTAAGGTTCAACTCTGTTAGTTGAATGCAGAGATCAGAAAGAAGTTTCACAGAATGGTTCTGTGTAGTTTTTATTTGAAGATATTCCTTTTGCCATGATAGGCCTCTGTGCTCTCCAAGTCTCCACTTGCAGTTCATGAAGAAAGAGTGTTTCATAACTCCACAATCCAAAGTAAGGTTAAACTCTGTTAGTTGAATGCACAGATCAGAAAGAAGTCTTACAGAATGCTTCCGCGTTGTTCTTATTTGAAGTTATTCCTTTTTCCACGATAGGCCTCAAAGCGTTCTAAATGTCCGCTTGCAGATTCTACATATAGACTGTTTCAACACTGCTTAATAAAAAGTAAGGTTAAACTCTGTTAGTTGAATGCATATATCAGAAAGAAGTTTCACAGAATGCTTCTGTGTAGTTTTTATTGGTACATATTCCTTTTTCCACGATAGGCCTCATAGCATTCCAAATGTCCACTTGCAGTTTATACAGAAAGAGTGTTTCAAAATTCCTCAATCAAAAGTAAGGTTCAACTCTGTTACTACAATCCACAGATCAGAAAGAAGTTTCACAGAATGCTTCTGTGTAGCTTTTATTTTAAGATGTTCCTTTTTCAACGATAGGCTACATAGCGCTCCAAATGTCCACTTGCAGTTCATACAAAAAGAGTGTTTCAAAACTCTTCAATCAAAAGTAACAATAAACTCTGTTAGTTGAATACACAGATCAGAAAGAAGTTTCACAGAATGCTTCTGTGTAGTTTTTATTTGAAGATATCCCTTTTGCCATGATAGGCCTCAATGCGCTCAAAATGCCCACTTGCAGTTCATAAAGAAAGAGTGTTTCAAAACTCCACAATCAAAAGTAAGGTTAAACTCTGTTATTTGAATGCACAGATCAGAGAGAAGTTTCACAGAATGCTTCTGTGCAGTTTTTATTTGAAGATATTCCTCTTTCCACGATATGCCTCATTGCGCTCCAAATGTCCACTTGCAGTTTATACAGAAAGAGTGTTTCAAAACTGCTCAATCAAAAGTAAGGTTCAACTCTGTTAGTTGAAGGCACATATCAGAAAGAAGTTTCACAGAATGCTTCTGTGTAGTTTTTATTTGTAGATATTCCTTTTTCCACGGTAGGCCCCATAGCGCTCCAAATGTCCCCTTGCGGTTTATGCAGAAAGAGTATTTCCAAACGCCTCAATCAAAAGTAAGGTTAACCTCTGTTATTTGAATGCACAGATCAGAAAGAAGTTTCACAGAATGCTTCTGTGTAGTTTTTATTTGTAGATATTCCTTTTTCCACGATAGGCCTCATAGTGCTCCAAATTTCCACTTACAGTTTAAACAGAAAGAGTGTTTCAAAATTCCTCAGTCAAAAATAAGTTTCAACTGTGTTAGTTGAATGCACAGATCCAAAAGAAGTTTCACAGAATGCCTCCGTGTAGTTTTTAAGGGAAGATATTTCTTTTTTCACCATAGGCCTCAATGTTCTCCAAGTGTCCACTTGCAGATTCTACAAATAGATTGTTGCAAAAGTGCTCAATCAAAAGTAAGGTTAAACACTGTTAGTTGAATGCACAGATCAGAAACAAGTTTCACAGAATGCTTCTGCGTAGTTTTTATTTGTAGATATTCCTTTTTCCACGATACGCCTCATAGTGCTCCAAATTTCCTCTTACAGTTTAAACAGAAAGAGTGTGTCAAAATTCCTCAGTCAAAAATAAATTTCAACTGTGTTAGTTGAATGCAGAGATCAGAAAGAAGTTTCACAGAATGCCTCCGTGTAGTTTTTAGGGGAAGATATTTCTCTTTTCACCATAGGCCTCTATGTCCTCCAAGTGTCCACTTGCAGATTCTACAAATAGATTGTTGCAAAACTGCTCAATCAAAAGTAAGGTTAAACACTGTTAGTTGAGTGCACAGATCAGAAACAAGTTTCACAGAATGCTTCTGTGTAGTTTTTATTTGAAGATATTCCTCTTTCCACGATATGCCTCATAGCGCTCCAAATGTCCACTTGCAGTTTATACAGAAAGAGTGTTTCAAATCTCCTGAATCAAAAGTAAGGTTCAACTCTGTTAGTTGAATGCAGAGATCAGAAAGAAGTTTCACAGAATGGTTCTGTGTAGTTTTTATTTGAAGATATTCCTTTTGCCATCATAGGCCTCTCTGCTCTCCAAGTGTCCACTTGCAGTTCATGAAGAAAGAGTGTTTCAAAACTCCACAATCCAAAGAAAGGTTAAACTCTGTTAGTTGAATGCACAGATCAGAAAGAAGTTTCACAGAATGCTTCTGTGTAGTTTTTATTGGAAGTTATTCCTTTTTCTCCGAAAGACGCAATAGTGCTCCAAATTTCCACTTGCAGTTTATACAGAAAGAGTGTTTCAAAACTCCTCAATCAAAAATAAGGTTCAACTCTGTTAGTTGAATGCACAGATCAGAAAGAAGTCTTACAGAATGCTTCCGCGTTGTTCTTATTTGAAGTTATTCCTTTTTCCACGATAGGCCTCAAAGCGTTCTAAATGTCCGCTTGCAGATTCTACATATAGACTGTTTCAACACTGCTTAATTAAAAAGTAAGGTTAAACTCTGTTAGTTGAATGCATATATCCGAAAGAAGTTTCACAGAATGCTTCTGTGTAGTTTTTATTTGTACATATTCCTTTTTCCACGATAGGCCTCATAGCGTTCCAAATGTCCACTTGCAGTTTATACAGAAAGAGTGTTTCAAAATTCCTCAATCAAAAGTAAGGTTCAACTCTGTTACTACAATGCACAGATCAGAAACAAGTTTCACAGAATGCTTCTGTGTAGTTTTTATTTGAAGATATTCCTTTTGCCATGATAGGCCTCAATGCGCTCCAAATGCCCACTTGCAGTTCATAAAGAAAGAGTGTTTCAAAACTCCACAATCAAAAGTAAGGTTAAACTCTGTTATTTGAATGCACAGATCAGAGAGAAGTTTCACAGAATGCTTCTGTGTAGTTTTTATTTGAAGATATTCCTCTTTCCACGATATGCCTCATTGCGCTCCAAATGTCCACTTGCAGTTTATACAGAAAGAGTGTTTCAAAACTGCTCAATCAAAAGTAAGGTTCAACTCTGTTAGTTGAAGGCACATATCAGAAAGCAGTTTCACAGAATGCTTCTGTGTAGTTTTTATTTGTAGATATTCCTTTTTCCACGGTAGGCCTCATAGCGCTCCAAATGTCCCCTTGCGGTTTATGCAGAAAGAGTATTTCCAAACGCCTCAATCAAAAGTAATGTTAACCTCTGTTATTTGAATGCACAGATCAGAAAGAAGTTTCACAGAATGCTTCTGTGTAGTTTTTATTTGTAGATATTCCTTTTTCCACGATAGGCCACATAGTGCTCCAAATTTCCACTTACAGTTTAAACAGAAAGAGTGTTTCAAAATTCCTCAGTCAAAAATAAGTTTCAACTGTGTTAGTTGAATGCACAGATCCAAAAGAAGTTTCACAGAATGCCTCCGTGTAGTTTTTAGGGGAAGATATTTCTTTTTTCACCATAGGCCTCAATGTTCTCCAAGTGTCCACTTGCAGATTCTACAAATAGATTGGTGCAAAACTGCTCAATCAAAAGTAAGGTTAAACACTGTTAGTTGAATGCACAGATCAGAAACAAGTTTCACAGAATGCTTCTGCGTAGTTTTTATTTGTAGATATTCCTTTTTCCACGATATGCCTCATAGTGCTCCAAATTTCCTCTTACAGTTTAAACAGAAAGAGTGTGTCAAAATTCCTCAGTCAAAAATAAATTTCAACTGTGTTAGTTGAATGCAGAGATCAGAAAGAAGTTTCACAGAATGCCTCCGTGTAGTTTTTAGGGGAAGATATTTCTCTTTTCACCATAGGCCTCTATGTCCTCCAAGTGTCCACTTGCAGATTCTACAAATAGATTGTTGCAAAACTGCTCAATCAAAAGTAAGGTTAAACACTGTTAGTTGAGTGCACAGATCAGAAACAAGTTTCACAGAATGCTTCTGTGTAGTTTTTATTTGAAAATATTCCTCTTTCCACGATATGCCTCATAGCGCTCCAAATGTCCACTTGCAGTTTATACAGAAAGAGTGTTTCAAATCTCCTGAATCAAAAGTAAGGTTCAACTCTGTTAGTTGAATGCAGAGATCAGAAAGAAGTTTCACAGAATGGTTCTGTGTAGTTTTTATTTGAAGATATTCCTTTTGCCATGATAGGCCTCTGTGCTCTCCAAGTGTCCACTTGCAGTTCATGAAGAAAGAGTGTTTCAAAACTCCACAATCCAAAGTAAGGTTAAACTCTGTTAGTTGAATGCACAGATCAGAAAGAAGTTTCACAGAATGCTTCTGTGTAGTTTTTATTGGAAGTTATTCCTTTTTCTACGATAGACGCAATAGTGCTCCAAATTTCCACTTGCAGTTTATACAGAAAGAGTGTTTGAAAACTCCTCAATCAAAAATAAGGTTCAACTCTGTTAGTTGAATGCACAGATCAGAAAGAAGTCTTACAGAATGCTTCCGCGTTGTTCTTATTTGAAGTTATTCCTTTTTCCACGATAGGCCTCAAAGCGTTCTAAATGTCCGCTTGCAGATTCTACATATAGACTGTTTCAACACTGCTTAATAAAAAGTAAGGTTAAACTCTGTTAGTTGAATGCATATATCAGAAAGAAGTTTCACAGAATGCTTCTGTGTAGTTTTTATTTGTACATATTCCTTTTTCCACGATAGGCCTCATAGCGTTCCAAATGTCCACTTGCAGTTTATACAGAAAGAGTGTTTCAAAATTCCTCAATCAAAAGTAAGGTTCAACTCTGTTACTACAATGCACAGATCAGAAAGAAGTTTCACAGAATGCTTCTGTGTAGTTTTTACTTTAAGATGTTCCTTTTTCAACGATAGGCTACATAGCGCTCCAAATGTCCACTTGCAGTTCATACAAAAAGAGTGTTTCAAAACTCTTCAATCAAAAGTAACAATAAACTCTGTTAGTTGAATGCACAGATCAGAAAGAAGTTTCACAGAATGCTTCTGTGTAGTTTTTATTTGAAGATATTCCTCTTTCCACGATATGCCTCATTGCGCTCCAAATATCCACTTGCAGTTTATACAGAAAGAGTGTTTCCAAACGCCTCAATCAAAAGTAAGGTTCAACTCTGTTAGTTGAAGGCACATATCAGAAAGAAGTTTCACAGAATGCTTCTGTGTAGTTTTTATTTGTAGATATTGCTTTTTCCACGGTAGGCCTCATAGCGCTCCAAATGTCCCCTTGCGGTTTATGCAGAAAGAGTATTTCCAAACGCCTCAATCAAAAGTAAGGTTAACCTCTGTTATTTGAATGCACAGATCAGAAAGAAGTTTCACAGAATGCTTCTGTGTAGTTTTTATTTGTAGATATTCCTTTTTCCACGATAGGCCTCATAGTGCTTCAAATTTCCACTTACAGTTTAAACACAAAGAGTGTTTCAAAATTCCTCAGTCAAAAATAAGTTTCAACTGTGTTAGTTGAATGCACAGATCCAAAAGAAGTTTCACAGAATGCCTCCGTGTAGTTTTTAAGGGAAGATATTTCTTTTTTCACCATAGGCCTCAATGATCTCCAAGTGTCCACTTGCAGATTCTACAAATAGATTGTTGCAAAACTGCTCAATCAAAAGTAAGGTTAAACACTGTTAGTTGAATGCACAGATCAGAAACAAGTTTCACAGAATGCTTCTGCGTAGTTTTTATTTGTAGATATTCCTTTTTCCACGATACGCCTCATAGTGCTCCAAATTTCCTCTTACAGTTTAAACAGAAAGAGTGTGTCAAAATTCCTCAGTCAAAAATAAATTTCAACTGTGTTAGTTGAATGCAGAGATCAGAAAGAAGTTTCACAGAATGCCTCCGTGTAGTTTTTAGGGGAAGATATTTCTCTTTTCACCATAGGCCTCTGTCCTCCAAGTGTCCACTTGCAGATTCTACAAATAGATTGTTGCAAAACTGCTCAATCAAAAGTAAGGTTAAACACTGTTAGTTGAGTGCACAGATCAGAAACAAGTTTCACAGAATGCTTCTGTGTAGTTTTTATTTGAAGATATTCCTCTTTCCACGATATGCCTCATAGCGCTCCAAATGTCCACTTGCAGTTTATACAGAAAGAGTGTTTCAAATCTCCTGAATCAAAAGCAAGGTTCAACTCTGTTAGTTGAATGCAGAGATCAGAAAGAAGTTTCACAGAATGGTTCTGTGTAGTTTTTATTTGAAGATATTCCTTTTGCCATGATAGGCCTCTGTGCTCTCCAAGTGTCCACTTGCAGTTCATGAAGAAAGAGTGTTTCAAAACTCCACAATCCAAAGTAAGGTTAAACTCTGTTAGTTGAATGCACAGATCAGAAAGAAGTTTCACAGAATGCTTCTGTGTAGTTTTTATTGGAAGTTATTCCTTTTTCTACGATAGACGCAATAGTGCTCCAAATTTCCACTTGCAGTTTATACAGAAAGAGTGTTTCAAAACTCCTCAATCAAAAATAAGGTTCAACTCTGTTAGTTGAATGCACAGATCAGAAAGAAGTCTTACAGAATGCTTCCGCGTTGTTCTTATTTGAAGTTATTCCTTTTTCCACGATAGGCCTCAAAGCGTTCTAAATGTCCGCTTGCAGATTCTACATATAGACTGTTTCAACACTGCTTAATAAAAAGTAAGGTTAAACTCTGTTAGTTGAATGCATATATCCGAAAGAAGTTTCACAGAATGCTTCCGTGTAGTTTTTATTTGTACATATTCCTTTTTCCACGATAGGCCTCATAGCGTTCCAAATGTCCACTTGCAGTTTATACAGAAAGAGTGTTTCAAAATTCCTCAATCAAAAGTATGGTTCAACTCTGTTACTACAATGCACAGATCAGAAAGAAGTTTCATAGAATGCTTCTGTGTAGTTTTTACTTTAAGATGTTCCTTTTTCAACGATAGGCTACATAGCGATCCAAATGTCCACTTGCAGTTCATACAAAAAGAGAGTTTCAAAACTCTTCAATCAAAAGTAACAATAAACTCTGTTAGTTGAATGCACAGATCAGAAAGAAGTTTCACAGAATGCTTCTGTGTAGTTTTTATTTGAAGATATTCCTTTTGCCATGATAGGCCTCAATGCGCTCCAAATGCCCACTTGCAGTTCATAAAGAAAGAGTGTTTCAAAACTCCACAATCAAAAGTAAGGTTAAACTCTGTTATTTGAATGCACAGATCAGAGAGAAGTTTCACTGAATGCTTCTGTGTAGTTTTTATTTGAAGATATTCCTCTTTCCACGATATGCCTCATTGCGCTCCAAATGTCCACTTGCAGTTTATACAGAAAGAGTGTTTCAAAACTGCTCAATCAAAAGTAAGGTTCAACTCTGTTAGTTGAAGGCACCTATCAGAAAGAAGTTTCACAGAATGCTTCTGTGTAGTTTTTATTTGTAGATATTGCTTTTTCCACGGTAGGCCTCATAGCGCTCCAAATGTCCCCTTGCGGTTTATGCAGAAAGAGAACTTCCAAACGCCTCAATCAAAAGTAAGGTTAACCACTGTTATTTGAATGCACAGATCAGAAAGAAGTTTCACAGAATGCTTCTGTGTAGTTTTTATTTGTAGATATTCCTTTTTCCACGATAGGCCTCATAGTGCTCCAAATTTCCACTTACAGTTTAAACAGAAAGAGTGTTTCAAAATTCCTCAGTCAAAAATAAGTTTCAACTGTGTTAGTTGAATGCACAGATCCAAAAGAAGTTTCACAGAATGCCTCCGTGTAGTTTTTAAGGGAAGATATTTCTTTTTTCACCATAGGCCTCAATGTTCTCCAAGTGTCCACTTGCAGATTCTACACATAGATTGTTGCAAAAGTGCTCAATCAAAAGTAAGGTTAAACACTGTTAGTTGAATGCACAGATCAGAAACAAGTTTCACAGAATGCTTCTGCGTAGTTTTTATTTGTAGATATTCCTTTTTCCACGATACGCCTCATAGTGCTCCAAATTTCCTCTTACAATTTAAACAGAAAGAGTGTGTCAAAATTCCTCAGTCAAAAATAAATTTCAACTGTGTTAGTTGAATGCAGAGATCAGAAAGAAGTTTCACAGAATGCCTCCGTGTAGTTTTTAGGGGAAGATATTTCTCTTTTCACCATAGGCCTCTATGTCCTCCAAGTGTCCACTTGCAGATTCTACAAATAGATTGTTGCAAAACTGCTCAATCAAAAGTAAGGTTAAACACTGTTAGTTGACTGCACAGATCAGAAACAAGTTTCACAGAATGCTTCTGTGTAGTTTTTATTTGAAAATATTCCTCTTTCCACGATATGCCTCATAGCGCTCCAAATGTCCACTTGCAGTTTATACAGAAAGAGTGTTTCAAATCTCCTGAATCAAAAGTAAGGTTCAACTCTGTTAGTTGAATGCAGAGATCAGAAAGAAGTTTCACAGAATGGTTCTGTGTAGTTTTTATTTGAAGATATTCCTTTTGCCATGATAGGCCTCTGTGCTCTCCAAATGTCCACTTGCAGTTCATGAAGAAAGAGTTTTTCAAAACTTCACAATCAAAAGTAAGGTTAAACTCTGTTAGTTGAATGCACAGATCAGAAAGAAGTTTCACAGAATGCTTCTGTGTAGTTTTTATTGGAAGTTATTCCTTTTTCTACGATAGACGCAATAGTGCTCCAAATTTCCACTTGCAGTTTATACAGAAAGAGTGTTTCAAAACTCCTCAATCAAAAATAAGGTTCAACTCTGTTAGTTGAATGCACAGATCAGAAAGAAGTCTTACAGAATGCTTCCGCGTTGTTCTTATTTGAAGTTATTCCTTTTTCCACGATAGGCATCAAAGCTTTCTAAATGTCCGCTTGCAGATTCTACATATAGACCGTTTCAACACTGCTTAATAAAAAGTAAGGTTAAACTCTGTTAGTTGAATGCATATATCAGAAAGAAGTTTCACAGAATGCTTCTGTGTAGTTTTTATTTGAAGATATTCCTTTTTCCACGATAGGCCTCATAGCGTTCCAAATGTCCACTTGCAGTTTATACAGAAAGAGTGTTTCAAATCTCCTGAATCAAAAGTATGGTTCAACTCTGTTAGTTGAATGCAGAGATCAGAAAGAAGTTTCACAGAATGGTTCTGTGTAGTTTTTATTTGAAGATATTCCTTTTTCCATGATAGGCCTCTGTGCTCTCCAATTGTCCAATTGCAGTTCATGAAGAAAGAGTGTTTCAAAACTCCACAATCCAAAGTAAGGTTAAACTCTGTTATTTGAATGCACAGATCAGAAAGAAGTTTCACAGAATGGTTCTGTGTAGTTTTTATTTGAAGATATTCCTTTTTCCATGATAGGCCTCTGTGCTCTCCAAGTGTCCACTTGCAGTTCATGAAGAAAGAGTGTTTCAAAACTCCACAATCCAAAGTAATGTTAAACTCTGTTAGTTGAATGCACAGATCAGAAAGAAGTTTCACAGAATGCTTCTGTGTAGTCTTTATTGGAAGTTATTCCTTTTTCTACGATAGACGCAATAGTGCTCCAAATTTTCACTTGCAGTTTATACAGAAAGAGTGTTTCAAAACTCCTCAATCAAAAATAAGGTTCAACTCTGTTAGTTGAATGCACAGATCAGAAAGAAGTCTTACAGAATGCTTCCGCGTTGTTCTTATTTGAAGTTATTCCTTTTTCCAGGATAGGCCTCAAAGCGTTCTAAATGTCCGCTTGCAGATTCTACATATAGACTGTTTCAACACTGCTTAATAAAAAGTAAGGTTAAACTCTGTTAGTTGAATGCATATATCAGAAAGAAGTTTCACAGAATGCTTCTGTGTAGTTTTTATTTGTACATATTCCTTTTTCCACGATAGGCCTCATTACGTTCCAAATGTCCACTTGCAGTTTATACAGAAAGACTGTTTCAAAATTCCTCAATCAAAAGCAAGGTTCAACTCTGTTACTACAATGCACAGATCAGAAAGAAGTTTCACAGAATGCTTCTGTGTAGTTTTTATTTTAAGATGTTCCTTTTTCAACGATTGGCTACATAGCGCTCCAAATGTCCACTTGCAGTTCATACAAAAAGAGTGTTTCAAAACTCTTCAATCAAAAGTAACAATAAACTCTGTTAGTTGAATGCACAGATCAGAAAGAAGTTTCACAGAATGCTTCTGCGTAGTTTTTATTTGAAGATATTCCTTTTGCCATGATAGGCCTCAATGCGCTCCAAATGCCCACTTGCAGTTCATAAAGAGTGTTTCAAAACTCCACAATCAAAAGTAAGGTTAAACTCTGTTATTTCAATGCACAGAGCAGAGAGAAGTTTCACAGAATGCTTCTGTGTAGTTTTTATTTGAAGATATTCCTCTTTCCACGATATACCTCATTGCGCTCCAAATGTCCACTTGCAGTTTATACAGAAAGAGTGTTTCAAATCTCCTGAATCAAAAGTATGGTTCAACTCTGTTAGTTGAATGCAGAGATCAGAAAGAAGTTTCACAGAATGGTTCTGTGTAGTATTTATTTGAAGATATTCCTTTTTCCATGATAGGCCTCTGTGCTCTCCAAGTGTCCACTTGCAGTTCATGAAGAAAGAGTGTTTCAAAACTCCACAATCCAAAGTAAGGTTAAATTCTGTTAGTTGAATGCACAGATCAGAAAGAAGTTTCACAGAATGCTTCTGTGTAGTCTTTATTGGAAGTTATTCCTTTTTCTACGATAGACGCAATAGTGCTCCAAATTTCCACGTGCAGTTTACACAGAAAGAGTGTTTCAAAACTCCTCAATCAAAAATAAGGTTCAACTCTGTTAGTTGAATGCACAGATCAGAAAGAAGTCTTACAGAATGCTTCCGCGTTGTTCTTATTTGAAGTTATTCCTTTTTCCAGGATAGGCCTCAAATCGTTCTAAATGTCCGCTTGCAGATTCTACATATAGACTGTTTCAACACTGCTTAATAAAAAGTAAGGTTAAACTCTGTTAGTTGAATGCATATATCAGAAAGAAGTTTCACAGAATGCTTCTGTGTAGTTTTTATTTGTACATATTCCTTTTTCCACGATAGGCCTCATAGCGTTCCAAATGTCCACTTGCAGTTTATACAGAAAGAGTGTTTCAAAATTCCTCAATCAAAAGTAAGGTTCAACTCTGTTACTACAATGCACAGATCAGAAAGAAGTTTCCCAGAATGCTTCTGTGTAGTTTTTATTTTAAGATGTTCCTTTTTCAACGATAGGCTACATAGCGCTCCAAATGTCCACTTGCAGTTCATACAAAATGAGTGTTTCAAAACTCTTCAATCAAAAGTAACAATAAACTCTGTTAGTTGAATGCACAGATCAGAAAGAAGTTTCACAGAATGCTTCTGTGTAGTTTTTATTTGAAGATATTCCTTTTGCCATGATAGGCCTCAATGCGCCCCAAATGCCCACTTGCAGTTCATAAAGAAAGAGTGTTTCAAAACTCCACAATCAAAAGTAAGGTTAAACTCTGTTATTTGAATGCACAGATCAGAGAGAAGTTTCACAGAATGCTTCTGTGTAGTTTTTATTTGAAGATATTCCTCTTTCCACGATATGCCTCATTGCGCTCCAAATGCCCACTTGCAGTTTATACAGAAAGAGTGTTTCAAAACTGCTCAATCAAAAGTAAGGTTCAACTCTGTTAGTTGAAGGCACATATCAGAAAGAAGTTTCACAGAATGCTTCTGTGTAGTTTTTATTTGTAGATATTGCTTTTTCCACGGTAGGCCTCATAGCGCTCCTAATGTCCCCTTGCAGTTTATGCAGAAAGAGTATTTCAAAACGCCTCAATCAAAAGTAAGGTTAACCTCTGTTATTTGAATGCACAGATCAGAAAGAAGTTTCACAGAATGCTTCTGTGTAGTTTTTATTTGTAAATATTCCTTTTTCCACGATACGCCTCATAGCGTTCCAAATGTCCACTTGCAGTTTATACAGAAAGAGTGTTTCAAAATTCCTCAATCAAAAGCAAGGTTCAACTCTGTTACTACAATGCACAGATCAGAAAGAAGTTTCACAGAATGCTTCTGTGTAGTTTTTATTTTAAGATGTTTCTTTTTCAACGATAGGCTACATAGCGCTCCAAATGTCCACATGCAGTTCATACAAAAAGAGTGTTTCAAAACTCTTCAATCAAAAGTAACAATAAACTCTGTTAGTTGAATGCACAGATCAGAAAGAAGTTTCACAGAATGCTTCTGCGTAGTTTTTATTTGAAGATATTCCTTTTGCCATGATAGGCCTCAATGCGCTCCAAATGCCCATTTGCAGTTCATGAAGAAAGAGTGTTTCAAAACTCCACAATCAAAAGTAAGGTTAAACTCTGTTATTTGAATGCACAGATCAGAGAGAAGTTTCACAGAATGCTTCTGTGTAGTTTTTATTTGAAGATATTCCTCTTTCCACGATATGCCTCATTGCGCTCCAAATGTCCACTTGCAGTTTATACAGAAAGAGTGTTTCAAATCTCCTGAATCAAAAGTATGGTTCAACTCTGTTAGTTGAATGCAGAGATCAGAAAGAAGTTTCACAGAATGGTTCTGTGTAGTTTTTATTTGAAGATTTTCCTTTTGCCATGATAGGCCTCTGTGCTCTCCAAGTGTCCACTTGCAGTTCATGAAGAAAGAGAGTTTCAAAACTCCACAATCCAAAGTAAGGTTAAACTCTGTTAGTTGAATGCACAGATAAGAAAGAAGTTTAACAGAATGCTTCTGTGTACTTTTTATTTGAAGATATACCTCTTTCCACGATATGCCTCATTGCGCTCCAAATGCCCACTTGCAGTTTATACCGAAAGAGTGTTTCAAAACTCCTCAATCAAAAGTAAGTTTCAACTCTGTTAGTTGAAGGCACATATCAGAAAGAAGTTTCACAGAATGCTTCTGTGTAGTTTTTATTTGTAGATATTCCTTTTTCCACGGTAGGCCTCATAGCGCTCCTAATGTCCCCTTGCGGTTTATGCAGAAAGAGTATTTCAAAACGCCTCAATCAAAAGTAAGGTTAACCTCTGTTATTTGAATGCACAGATCAGAAAGAAGTTTCACAGAATGCTTCTGTGTAGTTTTTATTTGTAGATATTCCTTTTTCCACGATAGGCTTCATAGTGCTCCAAATTTCCACTTACAGTTTAAACAGAAAGAGTGTTTCAAAATTCCTCAGTCAAAAATAAGTTTCAACTGTGTTAGTTGAATGCACAGATCCAAAAGAAGTTTCACAGAATGCCTCCGTGTAGTTTTTAGGGGAAGATACTTCTCTTTTCACCATAGGCCTCTATGTCCTCCAAGTGTCCACTTGCAGATTCTACAAATAGATTGTTGCAAAACTGCTCAATCAAAAGCAAGGTTAAACACTGTTAGTTGAGTGCACAGATCAGAAACAAGTTTCACAGAATGCTTCTGTGTAGTTTTTATTTGAAGATATTCCTCTTTCCACGATATGCCTCATAGCGCTCCAAATGTCCACTTGTAGTTTATACAGAAAGAGGGTTTCAAATCTCCTGAATCAAAAGTAAGGTTCAACTCTGTTAGTTGAATGCAGAGATCAGAAAGAAGTTTCACAGAATGGTTCTGTGTAGTTTTTATTTGAAGATATTCCTTTTGCCATGATAGGCCTCTGGGCTCTCCAAGTGTCCACTTGCAGTTCATGAAGAAAGAGTGTTTCAAAACTCCACAATCCAAAGTAAGGTTAAACTCTGTTAGTTGAATGCACAGATGAGAAAGAAGTTTCACAAAATGCTTCTGTGTAGTTTTTATTTGTAGATATTCCTTTTTCTACGATAGACGCAATAGTGCTCCAAATTTCCACTTGCAGTTTATACAGAAAGAGTGTTTCAAAACTCCTCAATCAAAAATCAGGTTAAACTCTGTTAGTTGAATGTATATATCAGAAAGAAGTTTCACAGAATGCTTCTGTGTAGTTTTTATATTAAGATGATCCTTTTTCAACGATAGGCTACATAGCGCTCAAAATGTCCACTTGCAGTTCATACAAAATGAGTGTTTCGAAACTTTTCAATCAAAAGTAACAATAAACTCTGTTAGTTGAATGCACAGATCAGAAAGAAGTTTCACAGAATGCTTCTGTGTAGTTTTTATTTGAAGATATTCCTTTTGCCATGATAGGCCTCAATGCGCTCCAAGTGTCCACTTGCAGTTCATGAAGAAAGAGTGTTTCAAAACTCCACAATCCAAAGTAAGGTTAAACTCTGTTAGTTGAATGCACAGATCAGAAAGAAGTTTCAAAGAATGCTTCTGCGTAGTTTTTATTTGAAGATATTCCTTTTGCCATGATAGGCCTCAATGCACTCCAAATGCCAACTTGCAGTTCATAAAGAAAGAGTGTTTCAAAACTCCACAATCAAAAGTAAGGTTAAACTCTGGTATTTGAATGCACAGATCAGAGAGAAGTTTCACAGAATGCTTCTGTGTAGTTTTTATTTGAAGATATTCCTCTTTCCACGATATGCCTCATTGCGTTTCAAATGTCAACTTGCAGTTTATACAGAAAGAGTGTTTCAAAACTGCTCAATCAAAAGTAAGGTTCAACTCTCTTAGTTGAAGGCACATATCCGAAAGAAGTTTCACAGAATGCTTCTGTGTAGTTTTTATTGGAAGTTATTCCTTTTTCTACGATAGACGCAATAGTGCTCCAAATTTCCACTTGCAGTTTATACAGAAAGAGTGTTTCAAAACTCCTCAATCAAAAATAAGGTTCATCTCTGTTAGTTGAAGGCACAGATCAGAAAGAAGTCTTACAGAATGCTTCCGCGTTGTTCTTATTTGAAGTTATTCCTTTTTCCACGATAGGCCTCAAAGCGTTCTAAATGTCCGCTTGCAGATTCTACATACAGACTCTTTCAACACTGCTTAATAAAAAGTAAGGTTAAACTCTGTTAGTTGAATGCATATATCAGAAAGAAGTTTCACAGAATGCTTCTGTGTAGTTTTTATTGGTACATATTCTTTTTCCACGATAGGCCTCATAGCGTTCCAAATGTCCACTTGCAGTTTATACAGAAAGAGTGTTTCAAAATTCCTCAATCAAAAGTAAGGTTCAACTCTGTTACTACAATGCACAGATCAGAAAGAAGTTTCACAGAATGCTTCTGTGTAGTTTTTACTTTAAGATGTTCCTTTTTCAACGATAGGCTACATAGCGCTCCAAATGTCCACTTGCAGTTCATACAAAAAGAGTGTTTCAAAACTCTTCCATCAAAAGTAACAATAAACTCTGTTAGTTGAATGCACAGATCAGAAAGAAGTTTCACAGAATGCTTCTGTGTAGTTTTTATTTGAAGATATTCCTTTTGCCATGATAGGCCTCAATGCGCTCCAAATGCCCACTTGCAGTTCATAAAGAAAGAGTGTTTCAAAACTCCACAATCAAAAGTAAGGTTAAACTCTGTTATTTGAATTCACAGATCAGAGAGAAGTTTCACAGAATGCTTCTGTGTAGTTTTTATTTGAAGATATTCCTCTTTGCACGATATGCCTCATTGCGCTCCAAATGTCCACTTGCAGTTCATACAGAAAGAGTGTTTCAAAACTGCTCAATCAAAAGTAAGGTTCAACTCTGTTAGTTGAAGGCACATATCAGAAAGAAGTTTCACAGAATGCTTCTGTGTAGTTTTTATTTGTAGATATTGCTTTTTCCACGGTAGGCCTCATAGCGCTCCAAATGTCCCCTTGCGGTTTATGCAGAAAGAGTATTTCCAAACGCCTCAATCAAAAGTAAGGTTAACATCTGTTATTTGAATGCACAGATCAGAAAGAAGTTTCACAGAATGCTTCTGTTTAGTTTTTATTTGTAGATATTCCTTTTTCCACGATAGGCCTCATAGTGCTCCAAATTTCCACTTACAGTTTAAACAGAAAGAGTGTTTCAAAATTCCTCAGTCAAAAATAAGTTTCAACTGTGTTAGTTGAATGCACAGATCCAAAAGAAGTTTCACAGAATGCCTCCGTGTAGTTTTTAAGGGAAGATATTTCTTTTTTCACCATAGGCCTCAATGTTCTCCAAGTGTCCACTTGCAGATTCTACAAATAGATTGTTGCAAAACTGCTCAATCAAAAGTAAGGTTAAACACTGTTAGTTGAATGCACAAATCAGAAACAAGTTTCACAGAATGCTTCTGCGTAGTTTTTATTTGTAGATATTCCTTTTCCCACGATACGCCTCATAGTGCTCCAAATTTCCTCTTACAGTTTAAACAGAAAGAGTGTGTCGAAATTCCTCAATCAAAAATAAATTTCAACTGTGTTAGTTGAATGCAGAGATCAGAAAGAAGTTTCACAGATTGCCTCCGTGTAGTTTTTAGGGGAAGATATTTCTCTTTTCACCATAGGCCTCTATGTCCTCCAAGTGTCCACTTGCAGATTCTACAAATAGATTGTTGCAAAACTGCTCAATCAAAAGTAAGGTTAAACACTGTTAGTTGAGTGCACAGATCAGAAACAAGTTTCACAGAATGCTTCTGTGTAGTTTTTATTTGAAGATATTCCTCTTTCCACGATATGCCTCATAGCGCTCCAAATGTCCACTTGCAGTTTATACAGAAAGAGTGTTTCAAATCTCCTGAATCAAAAGTAAGGTTCAACTCTGTTAGTTGAATGCAGAGATCAGAAAGAAGTTTCACAGAATGGTTCTGTGTAGTTTTTATTTGAAGATATTCCTTTTGCCATGATAGGCCTCTGTGCTCTCCAAGTGTCCACTTGCAGTTCATGAAGAAAGAGTGTTTCAAAACTCCACAATCCAAAGTAAGGTTAAACTCTGTTAGTTGAATGCACAGATCAGAAAGAAGTTTCACAGAATGCTTCTGTGTAGTTTTTATTGGAAGTTATTCCTTTTTCTACGATAGACGCAATAGTGCTCCAAATTTCCACTTGCAGTTTATACAGAAAGAGTGTTTCAAAACTCCTCAATCAAAAATAAGGTTCAACTCTGTTAGTTGAATGCACAGATCAGAAAGAAGTCTTACACAATGCTTCCGCGTTGTTCTTATTTGAAGTTATTCCTTTTTCCACGATAGGCCTCAAAGCGTTCTTAATGTCCGCTTGCAGATTCTACATATAGACTGTTTCAACACTGCTTAATAAAAAGTAAGGTTAAACTCTGTTAGTTGAATGCATATATCAGAAAGAAGTTTCACAGAATGCTTCTGTGTAGTTTTTATTTGTACATATTCCTTTTTCCACGATAGGCCTCATAGCGTTCCAAATGTCCACTTGCAGTTTATACAGAAAGAGTGTTTCAAAATTCCTCAATCAAAAGTAAGGTTCAACTCTGTTACTACAATGCACAGATCAGAAAGAAGTTTCACAGAATGCTTCTGTGTAGTTTTTATTTTAAGATGTTCCTTTTTCAATGATAGGCTACATAGCGCTCCAAATGTCCACTTGCAGTTCATACAAAAAGAGTGTTTCAAAACTCTTCAATCAAAAGTAACACTAAACTCTGTTAGTTGAATGCACAGATCAGAAAGAAGTTTCACAGAATGCTTCTGTGTAGTTTTTATTTGAAGATATTCCTTTTGCCATGACAGGCCTCAATGCGCTCCAAATGCCCACTTGGAGTTCATAAAGAAAGAGTGTTTCAAAACTCCACAATAAAAAGTAAGGTTAAAATCTGTTATTAGAATGCACAGATCAGAAAGAAGTTTCACAGAATGCTTCTGTGTAGTTTTTATTTGAAGATATTCCTCTTTCCACGATATGCCTCTTTGCGCTCCAAATGTCCACTAGCAGTTTATACAGAAAGAGTGTTTCAAATCTCCTGAATCAAAAGTAAGGTTCAACTCTGTTAGTTGAATGCAGAGATCAGAAAGAAGTTTCACAGAATGCTTCTGTGTAGTTTTTATTTGAAGATATTCCTTTCGCCATGATAGGCCTCAATGCGCTCCAAATGCCAACTTGCAGTTCATGAAGAAAGAGTGTTTCAAAACTCCACCATCCAAAGTAAGGTTAAACTCTGTTAGTTGAATGCACAGATCAGAAAGAAGTTTCACAGAATGCTTCTGTTTAGTTTTTATTTGAAGTTATTCCTTTTTCTACGATAGACGCAATAGTGCTCCAAATGTCCACTTGCAGTTTATACAGAAAGAGTGTTTCAAAACTCCTCAATCAAATATAAGGTTCAACTCTGTTAGTTGAATGCACAGATCAGAAAGAAGTCTTACAGAATGCTTCCGCGTTGTTCTTATTTGAAGTTATTCCTTTTTCCACGATAGGCCTCAAAGCGTTCTAAATGTCCGCTTGCAGATTCTACATATAGACTGTTTCAACACTGCTTAATAAAAAGTAAGGTTAAACTCTTGTTAGTTGAAGGCATATATCAGAAAGAAGTTTCACAGAATGCTTCTGTGTAGTCTTTATTGGAAGGTATTCCTTTTTCTACGATAGACGCAATAGTGCTCCAAATTTCCACTTGCAGTTTATACAGAAAGAGTGTTTCAAAACTCCTCAATCAAAAATAAGGTTCAACTCTGTTAGTTGAATGCACAGATCAGAAAGAAGTCTTACAGAATGCTTCCGCGTTGTTCTTATTTGAAGTTATTCCTTTTTCCACGATAGGCCTCAAAGCGTTCTAAATGTCCGCTTGCAGACTCTACATATAGACTGTTTCAACACTGCTTAATAAAAAGTAAGGTTAAACCCTGTTAGTTGAATGCATATATCAGAAAGAAGTTTCACAGAATGCTTCTGTGTAGTTTTTATTTGTACATATTCCTTTTTCCACGATGGGCCTCATAGCGTTCCAAATGTCCACTTGCAGTTTATACAGAAAGAGTGTTTCAAAATTCCTCAATCAAAAGTAAGGTTCAACTCTGTTACTACAATGCACAGATCAGAAAGAAGTTTCACAGAATGCTTCTGTGTAGTTTTTATATTAAGATGATCCTTTTTCAACGATAGGCTACATAGCGCTCCAAATGTCCACTTGCAGTTCATACAAAATGAGTGTTTCAAAACTTTTCAATCAAAAGTAACAATAAACTCTGTTAGTTGAATGCACAGATCAGAAAGAAGTTTCACAGAATGCTTCTGTGTAGTTTTTATTTGAAGATATTCCTTTTGCCATGATAGGCCTCAATGCGCTCCAAGTGTCCACTTGCAGTTCATGAAGAAAGAGTGTTTCAAAACTCCACAATCCAAAGTAAGGTTAAACTCTGTTAGTTGAATGCACAGATCAGAAAGAAGTTTCAAAGAATGCTTCTGCGTAGTTTTTATTTGAAGATATTCCTTTTGCCATGATAGGCCTCAATGCGCTCCAAATGCCAACTTGCAGTTCATAAAGAAAGAGTGTTTCAAAACTCCACAATCAAAAGTAAGGTTAAACTCTGGTATTTGAATGCACAGATCAGAGAGAAGTTTCACAGAATGCTTCTGTGTAGTTTTTATTTGAAGATATTCCTCTTTCCACGATATGCCTCATTGCGCTCCAAATGTCCATTTGCAGTTTATACAGAAAGAGTGTTTCAAATCTCCTGAATCAAAAGTATGGTTCAACTCTGTTAGTTGAATGCAGAGATCAGAAAGAAGTTTCACAGAATGGTTCTGTGTAGTTTTTATTTGAAGATATTCCTTTTGCCATGATAGGCCTCTGTGCTCTCCAAATGTCCACTTGCAGTTCATGAAGAAAGAGTGTTTCAAAACTCCACAATCCAAAGTAAGGTTAAACTCTGTTAGTTGAATGCTCAGATCAGAAAGAAGTTTCACAGAATGCTTCTGTGTAGTCTTTATTGGAAGGTATTCCTTTTTCTACGATAGACGCAATAGTGCTCCAAATTTCCACTTGCAGTTTATACAGAAAGAGTGTTTCAAAACTCCTCAATCAAAAATAAGGTTCAACTCTGTTAGTTGAATGCACAGATCAGAAAGAAGTCTTACAGAATGCTT
This sequence comes from Symphalangus syndactylus, assembly GCF_028878055.3. Taxonomy (NCBI): domain Eukaryota; kingdom Metazoa; phylum Chordata; class Mammalia; order Primates; family Hylobatidae; genus Symphalangus; species Symphalangus syndactylus. The sequence goes on along the minus strand of NC_072435.2, from coordinate 51,410,761 downwards.
CCGCGTTGTTCTTATTTGAAGTTATTCCTTTTTCCACGATAGGCCTCAAAGCGTTCTTAATGTCCGCTTGCAGATTCTACATATAGACTGTTTCAACACTGCTTAATAAAAAGTAAGGTTAAACTCTGTTAGTTGAATGCATATATCAGAAAGAAGTTTCACAGAATGCTTCTGTGTAGTTTTTATTTGTACATATTCCTTTTTCCACGATAGGCCTCATAGCGTTCCAAATGTCCACTTGCAGTTTATACAGAAAGAGTGTTTCAAAATTCCTCAATCAAAAGTAAGGTTCAACTCTGTTACTACAATGCACAGATCAGAAAGAAGTTTCACAGAATGCTTCTGTGTAGTTTTTATTTTAAGATGTTCCTTTTTCAACGATAGGCTACATAGCGCTCCAAATGTCCACTTGCAGTTCATACAAAAAGAGTGTTTCAAAACTCTTCAATCAAAAGTAACACTAAACTCTGTTAGTTGAATGCACAGATCAGAAAGAAGTTTCACAGAATGCTTCTGTGTAGTTTTTATTTGAAGATATTCCTTTTGCCATGACAGGCCTCAATGCGCTCCAAATGCCCACTTGGAGTTCATAAAGAAAGAGTGTTTCAAAACTCCACAATAAAAAGTAAGGTTAAAATCTGTTATTTGAATGCACAGATCAGAAAGAAGTTTCACAGAATGCTTCTGTGTAGTTTTTATTTGAAGATATTCCTCTTTCCACGATATGCCTCTTTGCGCTCCAAATGTCCACTAGCAGTTTATACAGAAAGAGTGTTTCAAATCTCCTGAATCAAAAGTAAGGTTCAACTCTGTTAGTTGAATGCAGAGATCAGAAAGAAGTTTCACAGAATGCTTCTGTGTAGTTTTTATTTGAAGATATTCCTTTCGCCATGATAGGCCTCAATGCGCTCCAAATGCCAACTTGCAGTTCATGAAGAAAGAGTGTTTCAAAACTCCACCATCCAAAGTAAGGTTAAACTCTGTTAGTTGAATGCACAGATCAGAAAGAAGTTTCACAGAATGCTTCTGTTTAGTTTTTATTTGAAGTTATTCCTTTTTCTACGATAGACGCAATAGTGCTCCAAATGTCCACTTGCAGTTTATACAGAAAGAGTGTTTCAAAACTCCTCAATCAAATATAAGGTTCAACTCTGTTAGTTGAATGCACAGATCAGAAAGAAGTCTTACAGAATGCTTCCGCGTTGTTCTTATTTGAAGTTATTCCTTTTTCCACGATAGGCCTCAAAGCGTTCTAAATGTCCGCTTGCAGATTCTACATATAGACTGTTTCAACACTGCTTAATAAAAAGTAAGGTTAAACTCTTGTTAGTTGAAGGCATATATCAGAAAGAAGTTTCACAGAATGCTTCTGTGTAGTCTTTATTGGAAGTTATTCCTTTTTCTACGATAGACGCAATAGTGCTCCAAATTTCCACTTGCAGTTTATACAGAAAGAGTGTTTCAAAACTCCTCAATCAAAAATAAGGTTCAACTCTGTTAGTTGAATGCACAGATCAGAAAGAAGTCTTACAGAATGCTTCCGCGTTGTTCTTATTTGAAGTTATTCCTTTTTCCACGATAGGCCTCAAAGCGTTCTAAATGTCCGCTTGCAGACTCTACATATAGACTGTTTCAACACTGCTTAATAAAAAGTAAGGTTAAACCCTGTTAGTTGAATGCATATATCAGAAAGAAGTTTCACAGAATGCTTCTGTGTAGTTTTTATTTGTACATATTCCTTTTTCCACGATGGGCCTCATAGCGTTCCAAATGTCCACTTGCAGTTTATACAGAAAGAGTGTTTCAAAATTCCTCAATCAAAAGTAAGGTTCAACTCTGTTACTACAATGCACAGATCAGAAAGAAGTTTCACAGAATGCTTCTGTGTAGTTTTTATTTTAAGATGTTCCTTTTTCAACGATAGGCTACATAGCGCTCCAAATGTCCACTTGCAGTTCATACAAAAAGAGTGTTTCAAAACTCTTCAATCAAAAGTAACAATAAACTCTGTTAGTTGAATGCACAGATCAGAAAGAAGTTTCACAGAATGCTTCTGTGTAGTTTTTATTTGAAGATATTCCTTTTGCCATGATAGGCCTCAATGCGCTCCAAGTGTCCACTTGCAGTTCATGAAGAAAGAATGTTTCAAAACTCCACAATCCAAAGTAAGGTTAAACTCTGTTAGTTGAATGCACAGATCAGAAAGAAGTTTCACAAAATGCTTCTGTGTAGTTTTTATTTGTAGATATTCCTTTTTCTACGATAGACGCAATAGTGCTCCAAATTTCCACTTGCAGTTTATACAGAAAGAGTGTCTCAAAACTCCTCAATCAAAAATCAGGTTAAACTCTGTTAGTTGAATGCATATATCAGAAAGAAGTTTCACAGAATGCTTCTGTGTAGTTTTTATATTAAGATGATCCTTTTTCAACGATAGGCTACATAGCGCTCAAAATGTCCACTTGCAGTTCATACAAAATGAGTGTTTCAAAACTTTTCAATCAAAAGTAACAATAAACTCTGTTAGTTGAATGCACAGATCAGAAAGAAGTTTCACAGAATGCTTCTGTGTAGTTTTTATTTGAAGATATTCCTTTTGCCATGATAGGCCTCAATGCGCTCCAAGTGTCCACTTGCAGTTCATGAAGAAAGAGTGTTTCAAAACTCCACAATCCAAAGTAAGGTTAAACTCTGTTAGTTGAATGCACAGATCAGAAAGAAGTTTCAAAGAATGCTTCTGCGTAGTTTTTATTTGAAGATATTCCTTTTGCCATGATAGGCCTCAATGCGCTCCAAATGCCAACTTGCAGTTCATAAAGAAAGAGTGTTTCAAAACTCCACAATCAAAAGTAAGGTTAAACTCTGTTATTTGAATGCACAGATCAGAGAGAAGTTTCACAGAATGCTTCTGTGTAGTTTTTATTTGAAGATATTCCTCTTTCCACGATATGCCTCATTGCGCTCCAAATGTCCATTTGCAGTTTATACAGAAAGAGTGTTTCAAATCTCCTGAATCAAAAGTATGGTTCAACTCTGTTAGTTGAATGCAGAGATCAGAAAGAAGTTTCACAGAATGGTTCTGTGTAGTTTTTATTTGAAGATATTCCTTTTGCCATGATAGGCCTCTGTGCTCTCCAAATGTCCACTTGCAGTTCATGAAGAAAGAGTGTTTCAAAACTCCACAATCCAAAGTAAGTTTAAACTCTGTTAGTTGAATGCACAGATCAGAAAGAAGTTTCACAGAATGCTTCTGTGTAGTCTTTATTGGAAGGTATTCCTTTTTCTACGATAGACGCAATAGTGCTCCAAATTTCCACTTGCAGTTTATACAGAAAGAGTGTTTCAAAACTCCTCAATCAAAAATAAGGTTCAACTCTGTTAGTTGAATGCACAGATCAGAAAGAAGTCTTACAGAATGCTTCCGCGTTGTTCTTATTTGAAGTTATTCCTTTTTCCACGATAGGCCTCAAAGCGTTCTAAATGTCCGCTTGCAGACTCTACATATAGACTGTTTCAACACTGCTTAATAAAAAGTAAGGTTAAAACCTGTTAGTTGAATGCATATATCAGAAAGAAGTTTCACAGAATGCTTCTGTGTAGTTTTTATTTGTACATATTCCTTTTTCCACGATAGGCCTCATAGCGTTCCAAATGTCCACTTGCAGTTTATACAGAAAGAGTGTTTCAAAATTCCTCAATCAAAAGTAAGGATCAACTCTGTTACTACAATGCACAGATCAGAAAGAAGTTTCACTGAATGCTTCTGTGTAGTTTTTATTTTAAGATGTTCCTTTTTCAACGATAGGCTACATAGCGCTCCAAATGTCCACTTGCAGTTCATACAAAAAGAGTGTTTCAAAACTCTTCAATCAAAAGTAACAATAAACTCTGTTAGTTGAATGCACAGATCAGAAAGAAGTTTCACAGAATGCTTCTGTGTAGTTTTTATTTGAAGATATTCCTTTTGCCATGATAGGCCTCAATGCGCTCCAAGTGTCCAATTGCAGTTCATGAAGAAAGAGTGTTTCAAAACTCCACAATCCAAAGTAAGGTTAAACTCTGTTAGTTGAATGCACAGATCAGAAAGAAGTTTCACAAAATGCTTCTGTGTAGTTTTTATTTGTAGATATTCCTTTTTCTACGATAGACGCAATAGTGCTCCAAATTTCCACTTGCAGTTTATACAGAAAGAGTGTTTCAAAACTCCTCAATCAAAAATCAGGTTAAACTCTGTTAGTTGAATGCATATATCAGAAAGAAGTTTCACAGAATGCTTCTGTGTAGTTTTTATATTAAGATGATCCTTTTTCAACGATAGGCTACATAGCGCTCAAAATGTCCACTTGCAGTTCATACAAAATGAGTGTTTCAAAACTTTTCAATCAAAAGTAACAATAAACTCTGTTAGTTGAATGCACAGATCAGAAAGAAGTTTCACAGAATGCTTCTGTGTAGTTTTTATTCGAAGATATTCCTTTTGCCATGATAGGCCTCAATGCGCTCCAAGTGTCCACTTGCAGTTCATGAAGAAAGAGTGTTTCAAAACTCCACAATCCAAAGTAAGGTTAAACTCTGTTAGTTGAATGCACAGATCAGAAAGAAGTTTCAAAGAATGCTTCTGTGTAGTCTTTATTGGAAGGTATTCCTTTTTCTACGATAGACGCAATAGTGCTCCAAATTTCCACTTGCAGTTTATACAGAAAGAGTGTTTCAAAACTCCTCAATCAAAAATAAGGTTCAACTCTGTTAGTTGAATGCACAGATCAGAAAGAAGTCTTACAGAATGCTTCCGCGTTGTTCTTATTTGAAGTTATTCCTTTTTCCACGATAGGCCTCAAAGCGTTCTAAATGTCCGCTTGCAGACTCTACATATAGACTGTTTCAACACTGCTTAATAAAAAGTAAGGTTAAACCCTGTTAGTTGAATGCATATATCAGAAAGAAGTTTCACAGAATGCTTCTGTGTAGTTTTTATTTCTACATATTCCTTTTTCCACGATAGGCCTCATAGCGTTCCAAATGTCCACTTGCAGTTTATACAGAAAGAGTGTTTCAAAATTCCTCAATCAAAAGTAAGGATCAACTCTGTTACTACAATGCACAGATCAGAAAGAAGTTTCACAGAATGCTTCTGTGTAGTTTTTATTTTAAGATGTTCCTTTTTCAACGATAGGCTACATAGCGCTCCAAATGTCCACTTGCAGTTCATACAAAAAGAGTGTTTCAAAACTCTTCAATCAAAAGTAACAATAAACTCTGTTAGTTGAATGCACAGATCAGAAAGAAGTTTCACAGAATGCTTCTGTGTAGTTTTTATTTGAAGATATTCCTTTTGCCATGATAGGCCTCAATGCGCTCCAAGTGTCCACTTGCAGTTCATGAAGAAAGAGTGTTTCAAAACTCCACAATCCAAAGTAAGGTTAAACTCTGTTAGTTGAATACACAGATCAGAAAGAAGTTTCACAAAATGCTTCTGTGTAGTTTTTATTTGTAGATATTCCTTTTTCTACGATAGACGCAATAGTGCTCCAAATTTCCACTTGCAGTTTATACAGAAAGAGTGTTTCAAAACTCCTCAATCAAAAATCAGGTTAAACTCTGTTAGTTGAATGCATATATCAGAAAGAAGTTTCACAGAATGCTTCTGTGTAGTTTTTATATTAAGATGATCCTTTTTCAACGATAGGCTACATAGCGCTCAAAATGTCCACTTGTTCATACAAAATGAGTGTTTCAAAACTTTTCAATCAAAAGTAACAATAAACTCTGTTAGTTGAATGCACAGATCAGAAAGAAGTTTCACAGAATGCTTCTGTGTAGTTTTTATTTGAAGATATTCCTTTTGCCATGATAGGCCTCAATGCGCTCCAAGTGTCCACTTGCAGTTCATGAAGAAAGAGTGTTTCAAAACTCCACAATCCAAACTAAGGTTAAACTCTGTTAGTTGAATGCACAGATCAGAAAGAAGTTTCAAAGAATGCTTCTGCGTAGTTTTTATTTGAAGATATTCCTTTTGCCATGATAGGCCTCAATGCGCTCCAAATGCCAACTTGCAGTTCATAAAGAAAGAGTGTTTCAAAACTCCACAATCAAAAGTAAGGTTAAACTCTGGTATTTGAATGCACAGATCAGAGAGAAGTTTCACAGAATGCTTCTGTGTAGTTTTTATTTGAAGATATTCCTCTTTCCACGATATGCCTCATTGCGCTCCAAATGTCCATTTGCAGTTTATACAGAAAGAGTGTTTCAAATCTCCTGAATCAAAAGTATGGTTCAACTCTGTTAGTTGAATGCAGAGATCAGAAAGAAGTTTCACAGAATGGTTCTGTGTAGTTTTCATTTGAAGATATTCCTTTTGCCATGATAGGCCTCTGTGCTCTCCAAATGTCCACTTGCAGTTCATGAAGAAAGAGTGTTTCAAAACTCCACAATCCAAAGTAAGGTTAAACTCTGTTAGTTGAATGCACAGATCAGAAAGAAGTTTCACAGAATGCTTCTGTGTAGTCTTTATTGGAAGGTATTCCTTTTTCTACGATAGACGCAATAGTGCTCCAAATTTCCACTTGCAGTTTATACAGAAAGAGTGTTTCAAAACTCCTCAATCAAAAATAAGGTTCAACTCTGTTAGTTGAATCCACAGATCAGAAAGAAGTCTTACAGAATGCTTCCGCGTTGTTCTTATTTGAAGTTATTCCTTTTTCCACGATAGGCCTCAAAGCGTTCTAAATGTCCGCTTGCAGACTCTACATATAGACTGTTTCAACACTGCTTAATAAAAAGTAAGGTTAAAACCTGTTAGTTGAATGCATATATCAGAAAGAAGTTTCACAGAATGCTTCTGTGTAGTTTTTATTTGTACATATTCCTTTTTCCACGATAGGCCTCATAGCGTTCCAAATGTCCACTTGCAGTTTATACAGAAAGAGTGTTTCAAAATTCCTCAATCAAAAGTAAGGATCAACTCTGTTACTACAATGCACAGATCAGAAAGAAGTTTCACTGAATGCTTCTGTGTAGTTTTTATTTTAAGATGTTCCTTTTTCAACGATAGGCTACATAGCGCTCCAAATGTCCACTTGCAGTTCATACAAAAAGAGTGTTTCAAAACTCTTCAATCAAAAGTAACAATAAACTCTGTTAGTTGAATGCACAGATCAGAAAGAAGTTTCACAGAATGCTTCTGTGTAGTTTTTATTTGAAGATATTCCTTTTGCCATGATAGGCCTCAATGCGCTCCAAGTGTCCACTTGCAGTTCATGAAGAAAGAGTGTTTCAAAACTCCACAATCCAAAGTAAGGTTAAACTCTGTTAGTTGAATGCACAGATCAGAAAGAAGTTTCACAAAATGCTTCTGTGTAGTTTTTATTTGTAGATATTCCTTTTTCTACGATAGACGCAATAGTGCTCCAAATTTCCACTTGCAGTTTATACAGAAAGAGTGTTTCAAAACTCCTCAATCAAAAATCAGGTTAAACTCTGTTAGTTGAATGCATATATCAGAAAGAAGTTTCACAGAATGCTTCTGTGTAGTTTTTATATTAAGATGATCCTTTTTCAACGATAGGCTACCTAGCGCTCAAAATGTCCACTTGCAGTTCATACAAAATGAGTGTTTCAAAACTTTTCAATCAAAAGTAACAATAAACTCTGTTAGTTGAATGCACAGATCAGAAAGAAGTTTCACAGAATGCTTCTGTGTAGTTTTTATTTGAAGATATTCCTTTTGCCATGATAGGCCTCAATGCGCTCCAAGTGTCCACTTGCAGTTCATGAAGAAAGAGTGTTTCAAAACTCCACAATCCAAAGTAAGGTTAAACTCTGTTAGTTGAATGCACAGATCAGAAAGAAGTTTCAAAGAATGCTTCTGCGTAGTTTTTATTTGAAGATATTCCTTTTGCCATGATAGGCCTCAATGCGCTCCAAATGCCAACTTGCAGTTCATAAAGAAAGAGTGTTTCAAAACTCCACAATCAAAAGTAAGGTTAAACTCTGGTATTTGAATGCACAGATCAGAGAGAAGTTTCACAGAATGCTTCTGTGTAGTTTTTATTTGAAGATATTCCTCTTTCCACGATATGCCTCATTGCGCTCCAAATGTCAACTTGCAGTTTATACAGAAAGAGTGTTTCAAAACTGCTCAATCAAAAGTAAGGTTCAACTCTGTTAGTTGAAGGCACATATCAGAAAGAAGTTTCACAGAATGCTTCTGTGTAGTTTTTATTGGAAGTTATTCCTTTTTCTACGATAGACGCAATAGTGCTCCAAATTTCCACTTGCAGTTTATACAGAAAGAGTGTTTCAAAACTCCTCAATCAAAAATAAGGTTCATCTGTGTTAGTTGAAGGAACAGATCAGAAAGAAGTCTTACAGAATGCTTCCGCGTTGTTCTTATTTGAAGTTATTCCTTTTTCCACGATAGGCCTCAAAGCGTTCTAAATGTCCGCTTGCAGATTCTACATATAGACTGTTTCAACACTGCTTAATAAAAAGTAAGGTTAAACTCTGTTAGTTGAATGCATATATCAGAAAGAAGTTTCACAGAATGCTTCTGTGTAGTTTTTATTTGTACATATTCTTTTTCCACGATAGGCCTCATAGCGTTCCAAATGTCCACTTGCAGTTTATACAGAAAGAGTGTTTCAAAATTCCTCAATCAAAAGTAAGGTTCAACTCTTTTACTACAATGCACAGATCAGAAAGAAGTTTCACAGAATGCTTCTGTGTAGTTTTTACTTTAAGATGTTCCTTTTTCAACGATAGGCTACATAGCGCTCCAAATGTCCACTTGCAGTTCATACAAAAAGAGTGTTTCAAAACTCTTCCATCAAAAGTAACAATAAACTCTGTTAGTTGAATGCACAGATCAGAAAGAAGTTTCACAGAATGCTTCTGTGTAGTTTTTATTTGAAGATGTTCCTTTTGCCATGATAGGCCTCAATGCGCTCCAAATGCCAACTTGCAGTTCATAAAGAAAGAGTGTTTCAAAACTCCACAATCAAAAGTAAGGTTAAACTCTGTTATTTGAATTCACAGATCAGAGAGAAGTTTCACAGAATGCTTCTGTGTAGTTTTTATTTGAAGATATTCCTCTTTGCACAATATGCCTCATTGCGCTCCAAATGTCCACTTGCAGTTCATACAGAAAGAGTGTTTCAAAACTGCTCAATCAAAAGTAAGGTTCAACTCTGTTAGTTGAAGGCACATATCAGAAAGAAGTTTCACAGAATGCTTCTGTGTAGTTTTTATTTGTAGATATTGCTTTTTCCACGGTAGACCTCATAGCGCTCCAAATGTCCCCTTGCGGTTTATGCAGAAAGAGTATTTCCAAACGCCTCAATCAAAAGTAAGGTTAACATCTGTTATTTGAATGCACAGATCAGAAAGAAGTTTCACAGAATGCTTCTGTGTAGTTTTTATTTGTAGATATTCCTTTTTCCACGATAGGCCTCATAGTGCTCCAAATTTCCACTTACAGTTTAAACAGAAAGAGTGTTTCAAAATTCCTCAGTCAAAAATAAGTTTCAACTGTGTTAGTTGAATGCACAGATCCAAAAGAAGTTTCACAGAATGCCTCCGTGTAGTTTTTAAGGGAAGATATTTCTTTTTTCACCATAGGCCTCAATGTTCTCCAAGTGTCCACTTGCAGATTCTACAAATAGATTGTTGCAAAACTGCTCAATCAAAAGTAAGGTTAAACACTGTTTGTTGAATGCACAAATCAGAAACAAGTTTCACAGAATGCTTCTGCGTAGTTTTTATTTGTAGATATTCCTTTTTCCACGATACGCCTCATAGTGCTCCAAATTTCCTCTTACAGTTTAAACAGAAAGAGTGTGTCGAAATTCCTCAATCAAAAATAAATTTCAACTGTGTTAGTTGAATGCAGAGATCAGAAAGAAGTTTCACAGAATGCCTCCGTGTAGTTTTTAGGGGAAGATATTTCTCTTTTCACCATAGGCCTCTATGTCCTCCAAGTGTCCACTTGCAGATTCTACCAATAGACTGTTGCAAAACTGCTCAATCAAAAGTAAGGTTAAACACTGTTAGTTGAGTGCACAGATCAGAAACAAGTTTCACAGAATGCTTCTGTGTAGTTTTTATTTGAAGATATTCCTCTTTCCACGATATGCCTCATAGCGCTCCAAATGTCCACTTGCAGTTTATACAGAAAGAGTGTTTCAAATCTCCTGAATCAAAAGTAAGGTTCAACTCTGTTGAATGCAGAGATCAGAAAGAAGTTTCACAGAATGGTTCTGTGTAGTTTTTATTTGAAGATATTCCTTTTGCCATGATAGGCCTCTGTGCTCTCCAAGTGTCCACTTGCAGTTCATGAAGAAAGAGTGTTTCAAAACTCCACAATCCAAAGTAAGGTTAAACTCTGTTAGTTGAATGCACAGATCAGAAAGAAGTTTCACAGAATGCTTCTGTGTAGTTTTTATTGGAAGTTATTCCTTTTTCTGCGATAGACGCAATAGTGCTCCAAATTTCCACTTGCAGTTTATACAGAAAGAGTGTTTCAAAAATCCTCAATCAAAAATACGGTTCAACTCTGTTAGTTTAATGCACAGATCAGAAAGAAGTCTTACAGAATGCTTCCGCGTTGTTCTTATTTGAAGTTATTCCTTTTTCCACGATAGGCCTCAAAGCGTTCTACATGTCCGCTTGCAGATTCTACATATAGACTGTTTCAACACTGCTTAATAAAAAGTAAGGTTAAACTCTGTTAGTTGAATGCATATATCAGAAAGAAGTTTCACAGAATGCTTCTGTGTAGTTTTTATTTGTACATATTCCTTTTTCCACGATAGGCCTCATAGCGTTCCAAATGTCCACTTGCAGTTTATACAGAAAGAGTGTTTCAAAATTCCTCAATCAAAAGCAAGGTTCAACTCTGTTACTACAATGCACAGATCAGAAAGAAGTTTCACAGAATGCTTCTGTGTAGTTTTTATTTTAAGATGTTCCTTTTTCAACGATTGGCCTCAATGCGCTCCAAGTGTCCACTTGCAGTTCATGAAGAAAGAGTGTTTCAAAACTCCACAATCAAAAGTAAGGTTAAACTCTGGTATTTGAATGCACAGATCAGAGAGAAGTTTCACAGAATGCTTCTGTGTAGTTTTTATTTGAAGATATTCCTCTTTCCACGATATGCCTCATTGCGCTCCAAATGTCCACTTGCAGTTTATACAGAAAGAGTGTTTCAAATCTCCTGAATCAAAAGTATGGTTCAACTCTGTTAGTTGAATGCAGAGATCAGAAAGAAGTTTCACAGAATGGTTCTGTGTAGTTTTTATTTGAAGATATTCCTTTTGCCATGATAGGCCTCTGTGCTCTCCAAGTGTCCACTTGCAGTTCATGAAGAAAGAGTGTTTCAAAACTCCACAATCCAAAGTAAGGTTAAACTCTGTTAGTTGAATGCACAGATCAGAAAGAAGTTTCACAGAATGCTTCTGTGTAGTCTTTATTGGAAGGTATTCCTTTTTCTACGATAGACGCAATAGTGCTCCAAATTCCACTTGCAGTTTATACAGAAAGAGTGTTTCAAAACTCCTCAATCAAAAATAAGGTTCAACTCTGTTAGTTGAATGCACAGATCAGAAAGAAGTCTTACAGAATGCTTCCGCGTTGTTATTTGAAGTTATTCCTTTTTCCACGATAGGCCTCAAAGCGTTCTAAATGTCCGCTTGCAGACTCTACATATAGACTGTTTCAACACTGCTTAATAAAAAGTAAGGTTAAACTCTGTTAGTTGAATGCATATATCAGAAAGAAGTTTCACAGAATGCTTCTGTGTAGTTTTTATTTGTACATATTCCTTTTTCCACGATAGGCCTCACAGCGTTCCAAATGTCCACTTGCAGTTTATACAGAAAGAGTGTTTCAAAATTCCTCAATCAAAAGTAAGGATCAACTCTGTTACTACAATGCACAGATCAGAAAAAGTTTCACTGAATGCTTCTGTGTAGTTTTTATTTTAAGATGTTCCTTTTTCAACGATAGGCTACATAGCGCTCCAAATGTCCACTTGCAGTTCATACAAAAAGAGTGTTTCAAAACTCTTCAATCAAAAGTAACAATAAACTCTGTTAGTTGAATGCACAGATCAGAAAGAAGTTTCACAGAATGCTTCTGTGTAGTTTTTATTTGAAGATATTCCTTTTGCCATGATAGGCCTCAATGCGCTCAAAATGTCCACTTGCAGTTCATGAAGAAAGAGTGTTTCAAAACTCCACAATCCAAAGTAAGGTTAAACTCTGTTAGTTGAATGCACAGATCAGAAAGAAGTTTCACAGAATGCTTCTACGTAGTTTTTATTTGAAGATATTCCTTTTGCCATGATAGGCCTCAATGCGCTCCAAATGCCCACTTGCAGTTCATAAAGAAAGAGTGTTTCAAAACTCCACAATCAAAAGTAAGGTTAAACTCTGTTATTTGAATGCACAGATCGGAGAGAAGTTTCACAGAATGCTTCTGTGTAGTTTTTATTTGAAGATATTCCTCTTTCCACGATATGCCTCATTGCGCTCCAAATGTCCACTTGCAGTTTATAGAGAAAGTGTGTTTCAAAACTGCTCAATCAAAAGTAAGGTTCAACTCTGTTAGTTGAAGGCACATATCAGAAAGAAGTTTCAAAGAATGCTTCTGTGTAGTCTTTATTGGAAGGTATTCCTTTTTCTACGATAGACGCAATAGTGCTCCAAATTTCCACTTGCAGTTTATACAGAAAGAGTGTTTCAAAACTCCTCAATCAAAAATAAGGTTCAACTCTGTTAGTTGAATGCACAGATCAGAAAGAAGTCTTACAGAATGCTTCCGCGTTGTTCTTATTTGAAGTTATTCCTTTTTCCACGATAGGCCTCAAAGCGTTCTAAATGTCCGCTTGCAGACTCTACATATAGACTGTTTCAACACTGCTTAATAAAAAGTAAGGTTAAACCCTGTTAGTTGAATGCATATATCAGAAAGAAGTTTCACAGAATGCTTCTGTGTAGTTTTTATTTCTACATATTCCTTTTTCCACGATAGGCCTCATAGCGTTCCAAATGTCCACTTGCAGTTTATACAGAAAGAGTGTTTCAAAATTCCTCAATCAAAAGTAAGGATCAACTCTGTTACTACAATGCACAGATCAGAAAGAAGTTTCACAGAATGCTTCTGTGTAGTTTTTATTTTAAGATGTTCCTTTTTCAACGATAGGCTACATAGCGCTCCAAATGTCCACTTGCAGTTCATACAAAAAGAGTGTTTCAAAACTCTTCAATCAAAAGTAACAATAAACTCTGTTAGTTGAATGCACAGATCAGAAAGAAGTTTCACAGAATGCTTCTGTGTAGTTTTTATTTGAAGATATTCCTTTTGCCATGATAGGCCTCAATGCGCTCCAAGTGTCCACTTGCAGTTCATGAAGAAAGAGTGTTTCAAAACTCCACAATCCAAAGTAAGGTTAAACTCTGTTATTTGAATTCACAGATCAGAGAGAAGTTTCACAGAATGCTTCTGTGTAGTTTTTATTTGAAGATATTCCTCTTTGCACGATATGCCTCATTGCGCTCCAAATGTCCACTTGCAGTTCATACAGAAAGAGTGTTTCAAAACTGCTCAATCAAAAGTAAGGTTCAACTCTGTTAGTTGAAGGCACATATCAGAAAGAAGTTTCACAGAATGCTTCTGTGTAGTTTTTATTTGTAGATATTGCTTTTTCCACGGTAGGCCTCATAGCGCTCCAAATGTCCCCTTGCGGTTTATGCAGAAAGAGTATTTCCAAACGCCTCAATCAAAAGTAAGGTTAACATCTGTTATTTGAATGCACAAATCAGAAAGAAGTTTCACAGAATGCTTCTGTGTAGTTTTTATTTGTAGATATTCCTTTTTCCACGATAGGCCTCATAGTGCTCCAAATTTCCACTTACAGTTTAAACAGAAAGAGTGTTTCAAAATTCCTCAGTCAAAAATAAGTTTCAACTGTGTTAGTTGAATGCACAGATCCAAAAGAAGTTTCACAGAATGCCTCCGTGTAGTTTTTAAGGGAAGATATTTCTTTTTTCACCGTAGGCCTCAATGTTCTCCAAGTGTCCACTTGCAGATTCTACAAATAGATTGTTGCAAAACTGCTCAATCAAAAGTAAGGTTAAACACTGTTAGTTGAATGCACAAATCAGAAACAAGTTTCACAGAATGCTTCTGCGTAGTTTTTATTTGTAGATATTCCTTTTTCCACGATACGCCTCATAGTGCTCCAAATTTCCTCTTAGAGTTTCAACAGAAAGAGTGTGTCGAAATTCCTCAATCAAAAATAAATTTCAACTGTGTTAGTTGAATGCAGAGATCAGAAAGAAGTTTCACAGAATGCCTCCGTGTAGTTTTTAGGGGAAGATATTTCTCTTTTCACCATAGGCCTCTATGTCCTCCAAGTGTCCACTTGCAGATTCTACAAATAGACTGTTGCAAAACTGCTCAATCAAAAGTAAGGTTAAACACTGTTAGTTGAGTGCACAGATCAGAAACAAGTTTCACAGAATGCTTCTGTGTAGTTTTTATTTGAAGATATTCCTCTTTCCACGATATGCCTCATAGCGCTCCAAATGTCCACTTGCAGTTTATACAGAAAGAGTGTTTCAAATCTCCTGAATCAAAAGTAAGGTTCAACTCTGTTGAATGCAGAGATCAGAAAGAAGTTTCACAGAATGGTTCTGTGTAGTTTTTATTTGAAGATATTCCTTTTGCCATGATAGGCCTCTGTGCTCTCCAAGTGTCCACTTGCAGTTCATGAAGAAAGAGTGTTTCAAAACTCCACAATCCAAAGTAAGGTTAAACTCTGTTAGTTGAATGCACAGATCAGAAAGAAGTTTCACAGAATGCTTCTGTGTAGTTTTTATTGGAAGTTATTCCTTTTTCTGCGATAGACGCAATAGTGCTCCAAATTTCCACTTGCAGTTTATACAGAAAGAGTGTTTCAAAACTCCTCAATCAAAAATACGGTTCAACTCTCTTAGTTGAATGCAGAGATCAGAAAGAAGTCTTACAGAATGCTTCCGCGTTGTTCTTATTTGAAGTTATTCCTTTTTCCACGATAGGCCTCAAAGCGTTCTAAATGTCCGCTTGCAGATTCTACATATAGACTGTTTCAACACTGCTTAATAAAAAGTAAGGTTAAACTCTGTTAGTTGAATGCATATATCAGAAAGAAGTTTCACAGAATGCTTCTGTGTAGTTTTTATTTGTACATATTCCTTTTTCCACGATAGGCCTCATAGCGTTCCAAATGTCCACTTGCAGTTTATACAGAAAGAGTGTTTCAAAATTCCTCAATCAAAAGTAAGGTTCAACTCTGTTACTACAATGCACAGATCAGAAAGAAGTTTCACAGAATGCTTCTGTGTAGTTTTTATTTTAAGATGTTCCTTTTTCAACGATAGGCCTCAATGCGCTCCAAGTGTCCACTTGCAGTTCATGAAGAAAGAGTGTTTCAAAACTCCACCATCCAAAGTAAGGTTAAACTCTGTTAGTTGAATGCACAGATCAGAAAGAAGTTTCACAGAATGCTTCTGTTTAGTTTTTATTTGAAGTTATTCCTTTTTCTATGATAGACGCAATAGTGCTCCAAATGTCCTCTTGCAGTTTATACAGAAAGAGTGTTTCAAAACTCCTCAATCAAATATAAGGTTCAACTCTGTTAGTTGAATGCACAGATCAGAAAGAAGTCTTACAGAATGCTTCCGCGTTGTTCTTATTTGAAGTTATTCCTTTTTCCACGATAGGCCTCAAAGCGTTCTAAATGTCCGCTTGCAGATTCTACATATAGACTGTTTCAACACTGCTTAATAAAAAGTAAGGTTAAACTCTTGTTAGTTGAAGGCATATATCAGAAAGAAGTTTCACAGAATGCTTCTGTGTAGTTTTTATTTGTACATATTCCTTTTTCCACGATAGGCCTCATAGCGTTCCAAATGTCCACTTGCAGTTTATACAGAAAGAGTGTTTCAAAATTCCTCAATCAAAAGCAAGGTTCAACTCTGTTACTACAATGCACAGATCAGAAAGAAGTTTCACAGAATGCTTCTGTGTAGTTTTTATTTTAAGATGTTACTTTTTCAACGATAGGCTACATAGCGCTCCAAATGTCCACTTGCAGTTCATACAAAAAGAGTGTTTCAAAACTCTTCAATCAAAAGTAACAATAAACTCTGTTAGTTGAATGCACAGATCAGAAAGAAGTTTCACAGAATGCTTCTGCGTAGTTTTTATTTGAAGATATTCCTTTTGCCATGATAGGCCTCAATGCGCTCCAAATGCCCACTTGCAGTTCATAAAGAAAGAGTGTTTCAAAACTCCACAATCAAAAGTAAGGTTAAACTCTGTTATTTGAATGCACAGATCAGAGAGAAGTTTCACAGAATGCTTCTGTGTAGTTTTTATTTGAAGATATTCCTCTTTCCACGATATGCCTCATTGCGCTCCAAATGTCCACTTGCAGTTTATACAGAAAGAGTGTTTCAAATCTCCTGAATCAAAAGTATGGTTCAACTCTGTTAGTTGAATGCAGAGATCAGAAAGAAGTTTCACAGAATGGTTCTGTGTAGTTTTTATTTGAAGATATTCCTTTTGCCATGATAGGCCTCTGTGCTCTCCAAGTGTCCACTTGCAGTTCATGAAGAAAGAGTGTTTCAAAACTCCACAATCCAAAGTAAGGTTAAACTCTGTTAGTTGAATGCACAGATCAGAAAGAAGTTTCACAGAATGCTTCTGTGTAGTCTTTATTGGAAGGTATTCCTTTTTCTACGATAGACGCAATAGTGCTCCAAATTTCCACTTGCAGTTTATACAGAAAGAGTGTTTCAAAACTCCTCAATCAAAAATAAGGTTCAACTCTGTTAGTTGAATGCACAGATCAGAAAGAAGTCTTACAGAATGCTTCCGCGTTGTTATTTGAAGTTATTCCTTTTTCCACGATAGGCCTCAAAGCGTTCTAAATGTCCGCTTGCAGACTCTACATATAGACTGTTTCAACACTGCTTAATAAAAAGTAAGGTTAAACTCTGTTAGTTGAATGCATATATCAGAAAGAAGTTTCACAGAATGCTTCTGTGTAGTTTTTATTTGTACATATTCCTTTTTCCACGATAGGCCTCATAGCGTTCCAAATGTCCACTTGCAGTTTATACAGAAAGAGTGTTTCAAAATTCCTCAATCAAAAGTAAGGATCAACTCTGTTACTACAATGCACAGATCAGAAAAAGTTTCACTGAATGCTTCTGTGTAGTTTTTATTTTAAGATGTTCCTTTTTCAACGATAGGCTACATAGCGCTCCAAATGTCCACTTGCAGTTCATACAAAAAGAGTGTTTCAAAACTCTTCAATCAAAAGTAACAATAAACTCTGTTAGTTGAATGCACAGATCAGAAAGAAGTTTCACAGAATGCTTCTGTGTAGTTTTTATTTGAAGATATTCCTTTTGCCATGATAGGCCTCAATGCGCTCCAAGTGTCCACTTGCAGTTCATGAAGAAAGAGTGTTTCAAAACTCCACAATCCAAAGTAAGGTTAAACTCTGTTAGTTGAATGCACAGATCAGAAAGAAGTTTCAAAGAATGCTTCTGCGTAGTTTTTATTTGAAGATATTCCTTTTGCCATGATAGGCCTCAATGCGCTCCAAATGCCAACTTGCAGTTCATAAAGAAAGAGTGTTTCAAAACTCCACAATCAAAAGTAAGGTTAAACTCTGGTATTTGAATGCACAGATCAGAGAGAAGTTTCACAGAATGCTTCTGTGTAGTTTTTATTTGAAGATATTCCTCTTTCCACGATATGCCTCATTGCGCTCCAAATGTCCATTTGCAGTTTATACAGAAAGAGTGTTTCAAATCTCCTGAATCAAAAGTATGGTTCAACTCTGTTAGTTGAATGCAGAGATCAGAAAGAAGTTTCACAGAATGGTTCTGTATAGTTTTCATTTGAAGATATTCCTTTTGCCATGATAGGCCTCTGTGCTCTCCAAATGTCCACTTGCAGTTCATGAAGAAAGAGTGTTTCAAAACTCCACAATCCAAAGTAAGGTTAAACTCTGTTAGTTGAATGCACAGATCAGAAAGAAGTTTCACAGAATGCTTCTGTGTAGTCTTTATTGGAAGGTATTCCTTTTTCTACGATAGACGCAATAGTGCTCCAAATTTCCACTTGCAGTTTATACAGAAAGAGTGTTTCAAAACTCCTCAATCAAAAATAAGGTTCAACTCTGTTAGTTGAATGCACAGATCAGAAAGAAGTCTTACAGAATGCTTCCGCGTTGTTCTTATTTGAAGTTATTCCTTTTTCCACGATAGGCCTCAAAGCGTTCTAAATGTCCGCTTGCAGACTCTACATATAGACTGTTTCAACACTGCTTAATAAAAAGTAAGGTTAAACTCTGTTAGTTGAATGCATATATCAGAAAGCAGTTTCACAGAATGCTTCTGTGTAGTTTTTATTTGTACATATTCCTTTTTCCACGATAGGCCTCATAGCGTTCCAAATGTCCACTTGCAGTTTATACAGAAAGAGTGTTTCAAAATTCCTCAATCAAAAGTAAGGATCAACTCTGTTACTACAATGCACAGATCAGAAAGAAGTTTCACTGAATGCTTCTGTGTAGTTTTTATTTTAAGATGTTCCTTTTTCAACGATAGGCTACATAGCGCTCCAAATGTCCACTTGCAGTTCATACAAAAAGAGTGTTTCAAAACTCTTCAATCAAAAGTAACAATAAACTCTGTTAGTTGAATGCACAGATCAGAAAGAAGTTTCACAGAATGCTTCTGTGTAGTTTTTATTTGAAGATATTCCTTTTGCCATGATAGGCCTCAATGCGCTCCAAGTGTCCACTTGCAGTTCATGAAGAAAGAGTGTTTCAAAACTCCACAATCCAAAGTAAGGTTAAACTCTGTTAGTTGAATGCACAGATCAGAAAGAAGTTTCACAAAATGCTTCTGTGTAGTTTTTATTTGTAGATATTCCTTTTTCTACGATAGACGCAATAGTGCTCCAAATTTCCACTTGCAGTTTATACAGAAAGAGTGTTTCAAAACTCCTCAATCAAAAATAAGGTTCAACTCTGTTAGTTGAATGCACAGATCAGAAAGAAGTCTTACAGAATGCTTCCGCGTTGTTCTTACTTGAAGTTATTCCTTTTTCCACGATAGGCCTCAAAGCGTTCTAAATGTCCGCTTGCAGACTCTACATATAGACTGTTTCAACACTGCTTAATAAAAAGTAAGGTTAAACTCTGTTAGTTGAATGCATATATCAGAAAGAAGTTTCACAGAATGCTTCTGTGTAGTTTTTATTTGTACATATTCCTTTTTCCACGATAGGCCTCATAGCGTTCCAAATGTCCACTTGCAGTTTATACAGAAAGAGTGTTTCAAAATTCCTCAATCAAAAGTAAGGATCAACTCTGTTACTACAATGCACAGATCAGAAAGAAGTTTCACTGAATGCTTCTGTGTAGTTTTTATTTTAAGATGTTCCTTTTTCAACGATAGGCTACATAGCGCTCCAAATGTCCACTTGCAGTTCATACAAAAAGAGTGTTTCAAAACTCTTCAATCAAAAGTAACAATATACTCTGTTAGTTGAATGCACAGATCAGAAAGAAGTTTCACAGAATGCTTCTGTGTAGTTTTTATTTGAAGATATTCCTTTTGCCATGATAGGCCTCAATGCGCTCCAAATGTCCACTTGCAGTTCATGAAGAAAGAGTGTTTCAAAACTCCACAATCCAAAGTAAGGTTAAACTCTGTTAGTTGAATGCACAGATCAGAAAGAAGTTTCAAAGAATGCTTCTGTGTAGTCTTTATTGGAAGGTATTCCTTTTTCTACGATAGACGCAATAGTGCTCCAAATTTCCACTTGCAGTTTATACAGAAAGAGTGTTTCAAAACTCCTCAATCAAAAATAAGGTTCAACTCTGTTAGTTGAATGCACGGATCAGAAAGAAGTCTTACAGAATGCTTCCGCGTTGTTCTTATTTGAAGTTATTCCTTTTTCCACGATAGGCCTCAAAGCGTTCTAAATGTCCGCTTGCAGACTCTACATATAGACTGTTTCAACACTGCTTAATAAAAAGTAAGGTTAAACCCTGTTAGTTGAATGCAAATATCAGAAAGAAGTTTCACAGAATGCTTCTGTGTAGTTTTTATTTCTACATATTCCTTTTTCCACGATAGGCCTCATAGCGTTCCAAATGTCCACTTGCAGTTTATACAGAAAGAGTGTTTCAAAATTCCTCAATCAAAAGTAAGGATCAACTCTGTTACTACAATGCACAGATCAGAAAGAAGTTTCACAGAATGCTTCTGTGTAGTTTTTATTTTAAGATGTTCCTGTTTCAACGATAGGCTACATAGCGCTCCAAATGTCCACTTGCAGTTCATACAAAAAGAGTGTTTCAAAACTCTTCAATCAAAAGTAACAATAAACTCTGTTAGTTGAATGCACAGATCAGAAAGAAGTTTCACAGAATGCTTCTGTGTAGTTTTTATTTGAAGATATTCCTTTTGCCATGATAGGCCTCAATGCGCTCCAAGTGTCCACTTGCAGTTCATGAAGAAAGAGTGTTTCAAAACTCCACAATCCAAAGTAAGGTTAAACTCTGTTAGTTGAATGCACAGATCAGAAAGAAGTTTCACAAAATGCTTCTGTGTAGTTTTTATTTGTAGATATTACTTTTTCTACGATAGACGCAATAGTGCTCCAAATTTCCACTTGCAGTTTATACAGAAAGAGTGTTTCAAAACTCCTCAATCAAAAATCAGGTTAAACTCTGTTAGTTGAATGCATATATCAGAAAGAAGTTTCACAGAATGCTTCTGTGTAGTTTTTATATTAAGATGATCCTTTTTCAACGATAGGCTACATAGCGCTCAAAATGTCCACTTGCAGTTCATACAAAATGAGTGTTTCAAAACTTTTCAATCAAAAGTAAAAATAAACTCTATTAGTTGAATGCACAGATCAGAAAGAAGTTTCACAGAATGCTTCTGTGTAGTTTTTATTTGAAGATATTCCTTTTGCCATGATAGGCCTCAATGCGCTCCAAGTGTCCACTTGCAGTTCATGAAGAAAGAGTGTTTCAAAACTCCACAATCCAAAGTAAGGTTAAACTCTGTTAGTTGAATGCACAGATCAGAAAGAAGTTTCACAGAATGCTTCTGTGTAGTCTTTATTGGAAGGTATTCCTTTTTCTACGATAGACGCAATAGTGCTCCAAATTTCCACTTGCAGTTTATACAGAAAGAGTGTTTCAAAACTCCTCAATCAAAAATAAGGTTCAACTCTGTTAGTTGAATGCACAGATCAGAAAGAAGTCTTACAGAATGCTTCCGCGTTGATCTTATTTGAAGTTATTCCTTTTTCCACGATAGGCCTCAAAGCGTTCTAAATGTCCGCTTGCAGACTCTACATATAGACTGTTTCAACACTGCTTAATAAAAAGTAAGGTTAAACCCTGTTAGTTGAATGCATATATCAGAAAGAAGTTTCACAGAATGCTTCTGTGTAGTTTTTATTTCTACATATTCCTTTTTCCACGATAGGCCTCATAGCGTTCCAAATGTCCACTTGCAGTTTATACAGAAAGAGTGTTTCAAAATTCCTCAATCAAAAGTAAGGATCAACTCTGTTACTACAATGCACAGATCAGAAAGAAGTTTCACAGAATGCTTCTGTGTAGTTTTTATTTTAAGATGTTCCTTTTTCAACGATAGGCTACATAGCGCTCCAAATGTCCACTTGCAGTTCATACAAAAAGAGTGTTTCAAAACTCTTCAATCAAAAGTAACACTAAACTCTGTTAGTTGAATGCACAGATCAGAAAGAAGTTTCACAGAATGCTTCTGTGTAGTTTTTATTTGAAGATATTCCTTTTGCCATGATAGGCCTCAATGCGCTCCAAGTGTCCACTTGCAGTTCATGAAGAAAGAGTGTTTCAAAACTCCACAATCCAAAGTAAGGTTAAACTCTGTTAGTTGAATGCACAGATCAGAAAGAAGTTTCACAAAATGCTTCTGTGTAGTTTTTATTTGTAGATATTCCTTTTTCTACGATAGACGCAATAGTGCTCCAAATTTCCACTTACAGTTTATACAGAAAGAGTGTTTCAAAACTCCTCAATCAAAAATAAGGTTCAACTCTGTTAGTTGAATGCACAGATCAGAAAGAAGTCTTACAGAATGCTTCCGCGTTGTTCTTACTTGAAGTTATTCCTTTTTCCACGATAGGCCTCAAAGCGTTCTAAATGTCCGCTTGCAGACTCTACATATAGACTGTTTCAACACTGCTTAATAAAAAGTAAGGTTAAACTCTGTTAGTTGAATGCATATATCAGAAAGAAGTTTCACAGAATGCTTCTGTGTAGTTTTTATTTGTACATATTCCTTTTTCCACGATAGGCCTCATAGCGTTCCAAATGTCCACTTGCAGTTTATACAGAAAGAGTGTTTCAAAATTCCTCAATCAAAAGTAAGGATCAACTCTGTTACTACAATGCACAGATCAGAAAGAAGTTTCACTGAATGCTTCTGTGTAGTTTTTATTTTAAGATGTTCCTTTTTCAACGATAGGCTACATAGCGCTCCAAATGTCCACTTGCAGTTCATACAAAAAGAGTGTTTCAAAACTCTTCAATCAAAAGTAACAATATACTCTGTTAGTTGAATGCACAGATCAGAAAGAAGTTTCACAGAATGCTTCTGTGTAGTTTTTATTTGAAGATATTCCTTTTGCCATGATAGGCCTCAATGCGCTCCAAATGTCCACTTGCAGTTCATGAAGAAAGAGTGTTTCAAAACTCCACAATCCAAAGTAAGGTTAAACTCTGTTAGTTGAATGCACAGATCAGAAAGAAGTTTCAAAGAATGCTTCTGTGTAGTCTTTATTGGAAGGTATTCCTTTTTCTACGATAGACGCAATAGTGCTCCAAATTTCCACTTGCAGTTTATACAGAAAGAGTGTTTCAAAACTCCTCAATCAAAAATAAGGTTCAACTCTGTTAGTTGAATGCACAGATCAGAAAGAAGTCTTACAGAATGCTTCCGCGTTGTTCTTATTTGAAGTTATTCCTTTTTCCACGATAGGCCTCAAAGCGTTCTAAATGTCCGCTTGCAGACTCTACATATAGACTGTTTCAACACTGCTTAATAAAAAGTAAGGTTAAACCCTGTTAGTTGAATGCAAATATCAGAAAGAAGTTTCACAGAATGCTTCTGTGTAGTTTTTATTTCTACATATTCCTTTTTCCACGATAGGCCTCATAGCGTTCCAAATGTCCACTTGCAGTTTATACAGAAAGAGTGTTTCAAAATTCCTCAATCAAAAGTAAGGATCAACTCTGTTACTACAATGCACAGATCAGAAAGAAGTTTCACAGAATGCTTCTGTGTAGTTTTTATTTTAAGATGTTCCTGTTTCAACGATAGGCTACATAGCGCTCCAAATGTCCACTTGCAGTTCATACAAAAAGAGTGTTTCAAAACTCTTCAATCAAAAGTAACAATAAACTCTGTTAGTTGAATGCACAGATCAGAAAGAAGTTTCACAGAATGCTTCTGTGTAGTTTTTATTTGAAGATATTCCTTTTGCCATGATAGGCCTCAATGCGCTCCAAGTGTCCACTTGCAGTTCATGAAGAAAGAGTGTTTCAAAACTCCACAATCAAAAGTAAGGTTAAACTCTGTTATTTGAATGCACAGATCAGAGAGAAGTTTCACAGAATGCTTCTGTGTAGTTTTTATTTGAAGATATTCCTCTTTCCACGATATGCCTCATTGCGCTCCAAATGTCCACTTGCAGTTTATACAGAAAGAGTGTTTCAAATCTCCTGAATCAAAAGTATGGTTCAACTCTGTTAGTTGAATGCAGAGATCAGAAAGAAGTTTCACAGAATGGTTCTGTGTAGTTTTTATTTGAAGATATTCCTTTTGCCATGATAGGCCTCTGTGCTCTCCAAGTGTCCACTTGCAGTTCATGAAGAAAGAGTGTTTCAAAACTCCACAATCCAAAGTAAGGTTAAACTCTGTTAGTTGAATGCACAGATCAGAAAGAAGTTTCACAGAATGCTTCTGTGTAGTCTTTATTGGAAGGTATTCCTTTTTCTACGATAGACGCAATAGTGCTCCAAATTTCCACTTGCAGTTTATACAGAAAGAGTGTTTCAAAACTCCTCAATCAAAAATAAGGTTCAACTCTGTTAGTTGAATGCACAGATCAGAAAGAAGTCTTACAGAATGCTTCCGCGTTGTTATTTGAAGTTATTCCTTTTTCCACGATAGGCCTCAAAGCGTTCTAAATGTCCGCTTGCAGACTCTACATATAGACTGTTTCAACACTGCTTAATAAAAAGTAAGGTTAAACTCTGTTAGTTGAATGCATATATCAGAAAGAAGTTTCACAGAATGCTTCTGTGTAGTTTTTATTTGTACATATTCCTTTTTCCACGATAGGCCTCATAGCGTTCCAAATGTCCACTTGCAGTTTATACAGAAAGAGTGTTTCAAAATTCCTCAATCAAAAGTAAGGATCAACTCTGTTACTACAATGCACAGATCAGAAAAAGTTTCACTGAATGCTTCTGTGTAGTTTTTATTTTAAGATGTTCCTTTTTCAACGATAGGCTACATAGCGCTCCAAATGTCCACTTGCAGTTCATACAAAAAGAGTGTTTCAAAACTCTTCAATCAAAAGTAACAATAAACTCTGTTAGTTGAATGCACAGATCAGAAAGAAGTTTCACAGAATGCTTCTGTGTAGTTTTTATTTGAAGATATTCCTTTTGCCATGATAGGCCTCAATGCGCTCCAAGTGTCCACTTGCAGTTCATGAAGAAAGAGTGTTTCAAAACTCCACAATCCAAAGTAAGGTTAAACTCTGTTAGTTGAATGCACAGATCAGAAAGAAGTTTCAAAGAATGCTTCTGCGTAGTTTTTATTTGAAGATATTCCTTTTGCCATGATAGGCCTCAATGCGCTCCAAATGCCAACTTGCAGTTCATAAAGAAAGAGTGTTTCAAAACTCCACAATCAAAAGTAAGGTTAAACTCTGGTATTTGAATGCACAGATCAGAGAGAAGTTTCACAGAATGCTTCTGTGTAGTTTTTATTTGAAGATATTCCTCTTTCCACGATATGCCTCATTGCGCTCCAAATGTCCATTTGCAGTTTATACAGAAAGAGTGTTTCAAATCTCCTGAATCAAAAGTATGGTTCAACTCTGTTAGTTGAATGCAGAGATCAGAAAGAAGTTTCACAGAATGGTTCTGTGTAGTTTTCATTTGAAGATATTCCTTTTGCCATGATAGGCCTCTGTGCTCTCCAAATGTCCACTTGCAGTTCATGAAGAAAGAGTGTTTCAAAACTCCACAATCCAAAGTAAGGTTAAACTCTGTTAGTTGAATGCACAGATCAGAAAGAAGTTTCACAAAATGCTTCTGTGTAGTTTTTATTTGTAGATATTCCTTTTTCTACGATAGACGCAATAGTGCTCCAAATTTCCACTTGCAGTTTATACAGAAAGAGTGTTTCAAAACTCCTCAATCAAAAATCAGGTTAAACTCTGTTAGTTGAATGCATATATCAGAAAGAAGTTTCACAGAATGCTTCTGTGTAGTTTTTATATTAAGATGATCCTTTTTCAACGATAGGCTACATAGCGCTCAAAATGTCCACTTGCAGTTCATACAAAATGAGTGTTTCAAAACTTTTCAATCAAAAGTAACAATAAACTCTGTTAGTTGAATGCACAGATCAGAAAGAAGTTTCACAGAATGCTTCTGTGTAGTTTTTATTTGAAGATATTCCTTTTGCCATGATAGGCCTCAATGCGCTCCAAGTGTCCACTTGCAGTTCATGAAGAAAGAGTGTTTCAAAACTCCACAATCCAAAGTAAGGTTAAACTCTGTTAGTTGAATGCACAGATCAGAAAGAAGTTTCAAAGAATGCTTCTGTGTAGTCTTTATTGGAAGGTATTCCTTTTTCTACGATAGACGCAATAGTGCTCCAAATTTCCACTTGCAGTTTATACAGAAAGAGTGTTTCAAAACTCCTCAATCAAAAATAAGGTTCAACTCTGTTAGTTGAATGCACAGATCAGAAAGAAGTCTTACAGAATGCTTCCGCGTTGTTCTTATTTGAAGTTATTCCTTTTTCCACGATAGGCCTCAAAGCGTTCTAAATGTCCGCTTGCAGACTCTACATATAGACTGTTTCAACACTGCTTAATAAAAAGTAAGGTTAAACCCTGTTAGTTGAATGCATATATCAGAAAGAAGTTTCACAGAATGCTTCTGTGTAGTTTTTATTTCTACATATTCCTTTTTCCACGATAGGCCTCATAGCGTTCCAAATGTCCACTTGCAGTTTATACAGAAAGAGTGTTTCAAAATTCCTCAATCAAAAGTAAGGATCAACTCTGTTACTACAATGCACAGATCAGAAAGAAGTTTCACAGAATGCTTCTGTGTAGTTTTTATTTTAAGATGTTCCTGTTTCAACGATAGGCTACATAGCGCTCCAAATGTCCACTTGCAGTTCATACAAAAAGAGTGTTTCAAAACTCTTCAATCAAAAGTAACAATAAACTCTGTTAGTTGAATGCACAGATCAGAAAGAAGTTTCACAGAATGCTTCTGTGTAGTTTTTATTTGAAGATATTCCTTTTGCCATGATAGGCCTCAATGCGCTCCAAGTGTCCACTTGCAGTTCATGAAGAAAGAGTGTTTCAAAACTCCACAATCCAAAGTAAGGTTAAACTCTGTTAGTTGAATGCACAGATCAGAAAGAAGTTTCACAAAATGCTTCTGTGTAGTTTTTATTTGTAGATATTCCTTTTTCTACGATAGACGCAATAGTGCTCCAAATTTCCACTTGCAGTTTATACAGAAAGAGTGTTTCAAAACTCCTCAATCAAAAATCAGGTTAAACTCTGTTAGTTGAATGCATATATCAGAAAGAAGTTTCACAGAATGCTTCTGTGTAGTTTTTATATTAAGATGATCCTTTTTCAACGATAGGCTACATAGCGCTCAAAATGTCCACTTGCAGTTCATACAAAATGAGTGTTTCAAAACTTTTCAATCAAAAGTAACAATAGACTCTGTTAGTTGAATGCACAGATCAGAAAGAAGTTTCACAGAATGCTTCTGTGTAGTTTTTACTTGAAGATATTCCTTTTGCCATGATAGGCCTCAATGCGCTCCAAGTGTCCACTTGCAGTTCATGAAGAAAGAGTGTTTCAAAACTCCACAATCCAAAGTAAGGTTAAACTCTGTTAGTTGAATGCACAGATCAGAAAGAAGTTTCAAAGAATGCTTCTGCGTAGTTTTTATTTGAAGATATTCCTTTTGCCATGATAGGCTTCAATGCGCTCCAAATGCCAACTTGCAGTTCATAAACAAAGAGTGTTTCAAAACTCCACAATCAAAAGTAAGGTTAAACTCTGGTATTTGAATGCACAGATCAGAGAGAAGTTTCACAGAATGCTTCTGTGTAGTTTTTATTTGAAGATATTCCTCTTTCCACGATATGCCTCATTGCGCTCCAAATGTCCATTTGCAGTTTATACAGAAAGAGTGTTTCAAATCTCCTGAATCAAAAGTATGGTTCAACTCTGTTAGCTGAATGCAGAGATCAGAAAGAAGTTTCACAGAATGCTTCTGTGTAGTTTTTATTTGAAGATATTCCTTTTGCCATGATAGGCCTCAATGCGCTCCAAGTGTCCACTTGCAGTTCATGAAGAAAGAGTGTTTCAAAACTCCACAATCCAAAGTAAGGTTAAACTCTGTTAGTTGAATGCACAGATCAGAAAGAAGTTTCAAAGAATGCTTCTGTGTAGTCTTTATTGGAAGGTATTCCTTTTTCTACGATAGACGCAATAGTGCTCCAAATTTCCACTTGCAGTTTATACAGAAAGAGTGTTTCAAAACTCCTCAATCAAAAATAAGGTTCAACTCTGTTAGTTGAATGCACAGATCAGAAAGAAGTCTTACAGAATGCTTCCGCGTTGTTCTTATTTGAAGTTATTCCTTTTTCCACGATAGGCCTCAAAGCGTTCTAAATGTCCGCTTGCAGACTCTACATATAGACTGTTTCAACACTGCTTAATAAAAAGTAAGGTTAAACCCTGTTAGTTGAATGCATATATCAGAAAGAAGTTTCACAGAATGCTTCTGTGTAGTTTTTATTTCTACATATTCCTTTTTCCACGATAGGCCTCATAGCGTTCCAAATGTCCACTTGCAGTTTATACAGAAAGAGTGTTTCAAAATTCCTCAATCAAAAGTAAGGATCAACTCTGTTACTACAATGCACAGATCAGAAAGAAGTTTCACAGAATGCTTCTGTGTAGTTTTTATTTTAAGATGTTCCTTTTTCAACGATAGGCTACATAGCGCTCCAAATGTCCACTTGCAGTTCATACAAAAAGAGTGTTTCAAAACTCTTCAATCAAAAGTAACACTAAACTCTGTTAGTTGAATGCACAGATCAGAAAGAAGTTTCACAGAATGCTTCTGTGTAGTTTTTATTTGAAGATATTCCTTTTGCCATGATAGGCCTCAATGCGCTCCAAGTGTCCACTTGCAGTTCATGAAGAAAGAGTGTTTCAAAACTCCACAATCCAAAGTAAGGTTAAACTCTGTTAGTTGAATGCACAGATCAGAAAGAAGTTTCACAAAATGCTTCTGTGTAGTTTTTATTTGTAGATATTCCTTTTTCTACGATAGACGCAATAGTGCTCCAAATTTCCACTTGCAGTTTATACAGAAAGAGTGTTTCAAAACTCCTCAATCAAAAATAAGGTTCAACTCTGTTAGTTGAATGCACAGATCAGAAAGAAGTCTTACAGAATGCTTCCGCGTTGTTCTTACTTGAAGTTATTCCTTTTTCCACGATAGGCCTCAAAGCGTTCTAAATGTCCGCTTGCAGACTCTACATATAGACTGTTTCAACACTGCTTAATAAAAAGTAAGGTTAAACTCTGTTAGTTGAATGCATATATCAGAAAGAAGTTTCACAGAATGCTTCTGTGTAGTTTTTATTTGTACATATTCCTTTTTCCACGATAGGCCTCATAGCGTTCCAAATGTCCACTTGCAGTTTATACAGAAAGAGTGTTTCAAAATTCCTCAATCAAAAGTAAGGATCAACTCTGTTACTACAATGCACAGATCAGAAAGAAGTTTCACTGAATGCTTCTGTGTAGTTTTTATTTTAAGATGTTCCTTTTTCAACGATAGGCTACATAGCGCTCCAAATGTCCACTTGCAGTTCATACAAAAAGAGTGTTTCAAAACTCTTCAATCAAAAGTAACAATAAACTCTGTTAGTTGAATGCACAGATCAGAAAGAAGTTTCACAGAATGCTTCTGTGTAGTTTTTATTTGAAGATATTCCTTTTGCCATGATAGGCCTCAATGCGCTCCAAGTGTCCACTTGCAGTTCATGAAGAAAGAGTGTTTCAAAACTCCACAATCCAAAGTAAGGTTAAACTCTGTTAGTTGAATGCACAGATCAGAAAGAAGTTTCACAGAATGCTTCTGTGTAGTCTTTATTGGAAGGTATTCCTTTTTCTACGATAGACGCAATAGTGCTCCAAATTTCCACTTGCAGTTTATACAGAAAGAGTGTTTCAAAACTCCTCAATCAAAAATAAGGTTCAACTCTGTTAGTTGAATGCACAGATCAGAAAGAAGTCTTACAGAATGCTTCCGCGTTGTTCTTATTTGAAGTTATTCCTTTTTCCACGATAGGCCTCAAAGCGTTCTAAATGTCCGCTTGCAGACTCTACATATAGACTGTTTCAACACTGCTTAATAAAAAGTAAGGTTAAACCCTGTTAGTTGAATGCATATATCAGAAAGAAGTTTCACAGAATGCTTCTGTGTAGTTTTTATTTCTACATATTCCTTTTTCCACGATAGGCCTCATAGCGTTCCAAATGTCCACTTGCAGTTTATACAGAAAGAGTGTTTCACAATTCCTCAATCAAAAGTAAGGATCAACTCTGTTACTACAATGCACAGATCAGAAAGAAGTTTCACAGAATGCTTCTGTGTAGTTTTTATTTTAAGATGTTCCTTTTTCAACGATAGGCTACATAGCGCTCCAAATGTCCACTTGCAGTTCATACAAAAAGAGTGTTTCAAAACTCTTCAATCAAAAGTAACAATAAACTCTGTTAGTTGAATGCACAGATCAGAAAGAAGTTTCACAGAATGCTTCTGTGTAGTTTTTATTTGAAGATATTCCTTTTGCCATGATAGGCCTCAATGCGCTCCAAGTGTCCACTTGCAGTTCATGAAGAAAGAGTGTTTCAAAACTCCACAATCCAAAGTAAGGTTAAACTCTGTTAGTTGAATGCACAGATCAGAAAGAAGTTTCACAAAATGCTTCTGTGTAGTTTTTATTTGTAGATATTCCTTTTTCTACGATAGACGCAATAGTGCTCCAAATTTCCACTTGCAGTTTATACAGAAAGAGTGTTTCAAAACTCCTCAATCAAAAATAAGGTTCAACTCTGTTAGTTGAATGCACAGATCAGAAAGAAGTCTTACAGAATGCTTCCGCGTTGTTCTTATTTGAAGTTATTCCTTTTTCCACGATAGGCCTCAAAGCGTTCTAAATGTCCGCTTGCAGACTCTACATATAGACTGTTTCAACACTGCTTAATAAAAAGTAAGGTTAAACTCTGTTAGTTGAATGCATATATCAGAAAGAAGTTTCACAGAATGCTTCTGTGTAGTTTTTATTTGTACATATTCCTTTTTCCACGATAGGCCTCATAGCGTTCCAAATGTCCACTTGCAGTTTATACAGAAAGAGTGTTTCAAAATTCCTCAATCAAAAGTAAGGATCAACTCTGTTACTACAATGCACAGATCAGAAAGAAGTTTCACTGAATGCTTCTGTGTAGTTTTTATTTTAAGATGTTCCTTTTTCAACGATAGGCTACATAGCGCTCCAAATGTCCACTTGCAGTTCATACAAAAAGAGTGTTTCAAAACTCTTCAATCAAAAGTAACAATAAACTCTGTTAGTTGAATGCACAGATCAGAAAGAAGTTTCACAGAATGCTTCTGTGTAGTTTTTATTTGAAGATATTCCTTTTGCCATGATAGGCCTCAATGCGCTCCAAGAGTCCACTTGCAGTTCATGAAGAAAGAGTGTTTCAAAACTCCACAATCCAAAGTAAGGTTAAACTCTGTTAGTTGAATGCACAGATCAGAAAGAAGTTTCAAAGAATGCTTCTGTGTAGTCTTTATTGGAAGGTATTCCTTTTTCTACGATAGACGCAATAGTGCTCCAAATTTCCACTTGCAGTTTATACAGAAAGAGTGTTTCAAAACTCCTCAATCAAAAATAAGGTTCAACTCTGTTAGTTGAATGCATATATCAGAAAGAAGTTTCACAGAATGCTTCTGTGTAGTTTTTATATTAAGATGATCCTTTTTCAACGATAGGCTACATAGCGCTCAAAATGTCCACTTGCAGTTCATACAAAATGAGTGTTTCAAAACTTTTCAATCAAAAGTAACAATAAACTCTGTTAGTTGAATGCACAGATCAGAAAGAAGTTTCACAGAATGCTTCTGTGTAGTTTTTATTTGAAGATATTCCTTTTGCCATGATAGGCCTCAATGCGCTCCAAGTGTCCACTTGCAGTTCATGAAGAAAGAGTGTTTCAAAACTCCACAATCCAAAGTAAGGTTAAACTCTGTTAGTTGAATGCACAGATCAGAAAGAAGTTTCAAAGAATGCTTCTGCGTAGTTTTTATTTGAAGATATTCCTTTTGCCATGATAGGCCTCAATGCGCTCCAAATGCCAACTTGCAGTTCATAAAGAAAGAGTGTTTCAAAACTCCACAATCAAAAGTAAGGTTAAACTCTGGTATTTGAATGCACAGATCAGAGAGAAGTTTCACAGAATGCTTCTGTGTAGTTTTTATTTGAAGATATTCCTCTTTCCACGATATGCCTCATTGCGCTCCAAATGTCCATTTGCAGTTTATACAGAAAGAGTGTTTCAAATCTCCTGAATCAAAAGTATGGTTCAACTCTGTTAGTTGAATGCAGAGATCAGAAAGAAGTTTCACAGAATGCTTCTCTGTAGTTTTTATTTGAAGATATTCCTTTTGCCATGATAGGCCTCAATGCGCTCCAAGTGTCCACTTGCAGTTCATGAAGAAAGAGTGTTTCAAAACTCCACAATCCAAAGTAAGGTTAAACTCTGTTAGTTGAATGCACAGATCAGAAAGAAGTTTCAAAGAATGCTTCTGTGTAGTCTTTATTGGAAGGTATTCCTTTTTCTACGATAGACGCAATAGTGCTCCAAATTTCCACTTGCAGTTTATACAGAAAGAGTGTTTCAAAACTCCTCAATCAAAAATAAGGTTCAACTCTGTTAGTTGAATGCACAGATCAGAAAGAAGTCTTACAGAATGCTTCCGCGTTGTTCTTATTTGAAGTTATTCCTTTTTCCACGATAGGCCTCAAAGCGTTCTAAATGTCCGCTTGCAGACTCTACATATAGACTGTTTCAACACTGCTTAATAAAAAGTAAGGTTAAACCCTGTTAGTTGAATGCATATATCAGAAAGAAGTTTCACAGAATGCTTCTGTGTAGTTTTTATTTCTACATATTCCTTTTTCCACGATAGGCCTCATAGCGTTCCAAATGTCCACTTGCAGTTTATACAGAAAGAGTGTTTCAAAATTCCTCAATCAAAAGTAAGGATCAACTCTGTTACTACAATGCACAGATCAGAAAGAAGTTTCACAGAATGCTTCTGTGTAGTTTTTATTTTAAGATGTTCCTTTTTCAACGATAGGCTACATAGCGCTCCAAATGTCCACTTGCAGTTCATACAAAAAGAGTGTTTCAAAACTCTTCAATCAAAAGTAACAATAAACTCTGTTAGTTGAATGCACAGATCAGAAAGAAGTTTCACAGAATGCTTCTGTGTAGTTTTTATTTGAAGATATTCCTTTTGCCATGATACGCCTCAATGCGCTCCAAGTGTCCACTTGCAGTTCATGAAGAAAGAGTGTTTCAAAACTCCACAATCCAAAGTAAGGTTAAACTCTGTTAGTTGAATGCACAGATCAGAAAGAAGTTTCAACGAATGCTTCTGTGTAGTCTTTATTGGAAGGTATTCCTTTTTCTACGATAGACGCAATAGTGCTCCAAATTTCCACTTGCAGTTTATACAGAAAGAGTGTTTCAAAACTCCTCAATCAAAAATAAGGTTCAACTCTGTTAGTTGAATGCACAGATCAGAAAGAAGTCTTACAGAATGCTTCCGCGTTGTTCTTATTTGAAGTTATTCCTTTTTCCACGATAGGCCTCAAAGCGTTCTAAATGTCCGCTTGCAGACTCTACATATAGACTGTTTCAACACTGCTTAATAAAAAGTAAGGTTAAACCCTGTTAGTTGAATGCATATATCAGAAAGAAGTTTCACAGAATGCTTCTGTGTAGTTTTTATTTCTACATATTCCTTTTTCCACGATAGGCCTCATAGCGTTCCAAATGTCCACTTGCAGTTTATACAGAAAGAGTGTTTCAAAATTCCTCAATCAAAAGTAAGGATCAACTCTGTTACTACAATGCACAGATCAGAAAGAAGTTTCACAGAATGCTTCTGTGTAGTTTTTATTTTAAGATGTTCCTTTTTCAACGATAGGCTACATAGCGCTCCAAATGTCCACTTGCAGTTCATACAAAAAGAGTGTTTCAAAACTCTTCAATCAAAAGTAACAATAAACTCTGTTAGTTGAATGCACAGATCAGAAAGAAGTTTCACAGAATGCTTCTGTGTAGTTTTTATTTGAAGATATTCCTTTTGCCATGATAGGCCTCAATGCGCTCCAAGTGTCCACTTGCAGTTCATGAAGAAAGAGTGTTTCAAAACTCCACAATCCAAAGTAAGGTTAAACTCTGTTAGTTGAATGCACAGATCAGAAAGAAGTTTCACAAAATGCTTCTGTGTAGTTTTTATTTGTAGATATTCCTTTTTCTACGATAGACGCAATAGTGCTCCAAATTTCCACTTGCAGTTTATACAGAAAGAGTGTTTCAAAACTCCTCAATCAAAAATAAGGTTCAACTCTGTTAGTTGAATGCACAGATCAGAAAGAAGTCTTACAGAATGCTTCCGCGTTGTTCTTATTTGAAGTTATTCCTTTTTCCACGATAGGCCTCAAAGCGTTCTAAATGTCCGCTTGCAGACTCTACATATAGACTGTTTCAACACTGCTTAATAAAAAGTAAGGTTAAACTCTGTTAGTTGAATGCATATATCAGAAAGAAGTTTCACAGAATGCTTCTGTGTAGTTTTTATTTGTACATATTCCTTTTTCCACGATAGGCCTCATAGCGTTCCAAATGTCCACTTGCAGTTTATACAGAAAGAGTGTTTCAAAATTCCTCAATCAAAAGTAAGGATCAACTCTGTTACTACAATGCACAGATCAGAAAGAAGTTTCACTGAATGCTTCTGTGTAGTTTTTATTTTAAGATGTTCCTTTTTCAACGATAGGCTACATAGCGCTCCAAATGTCCACTTGCAGTTCATACAAAAAGAGTGTTTCAAAACTCTTCAATCAAAAGTAACAATAAACTCTGTTAGTTGAATGCACAGATCAGAAAGAAGTTTCACAGAATGCTTCTGTGTAGTTTTTATTTGAAGATATTCCTTTTGCCATGATAGGCCTCAATGCGCTCCAAGAGTCCACTTGCAGTTCATGAAGAAAGAGTGTTTCAAAACTCCACAATCCAAAGTAAGGTTAAACTCTGTTAGTTGAATGCACAGATCAGAAAGAAGTTTCAAAGAATGCTTCTGTGTAGTCTTTATTGGAAGGTATTCCTTTTTCTACGATAGACGCAATAGTGCTCCAAATTTCCACTTGCAGTTTATACAGAAAGAGTGTTTCAAAACTCCTCAATCAAAAATAAGGTTCAACTCTGTTAGTTGAATGCATATATCAGAAAGAAGTTTCACAGAATGCTTCTGTGTAGTTTTTATATTAAGATGATCCTTTTTCAACGATAGGCTACATAGCGCTCAAAATGTCCACTTGCAGTTCATACAAAATGAGTGTTTCAAAACTTTTCAATCAAAAGTAACAATAAACTCTGTTAGTTGAATGCACAGATCAGAAAGAAGTTTCACAGAATGCTTCTGTGTAGTTTTTATTTGAAGATATTCCTTTTGCCATGATAGGCCTCAATGCGCTCCAAGTGTCCACTTGCAGTTCATGAAGAAAGAGTGTTTCAAAACTCCACAATCCAAAGTAAGGTTAAACTCTGTTAGTTGAATGCACAGATCAGAAAGAAGTTTCAAAGAATGCTTCTGCGTAGTTTTTATTTGAAGATATTCCTTTTGCCATGATAGGCCTCAATGCGCTCCAAATGCCAACTTGCAGTTCATAAACAAAGAGTGTTTCAAAACTCCACAATCAAAAGTAAGGTTAAACTCTGGTATTTGAATGCACAGATCAGAGAGAAGTTTCACAGAATGCTTCTGTGTAGTTTTTATTTGAAGATATTCCTCTTTCCACGATATGCCTCATTGCGCTCCAAATGTCCATTTGCAGTTTATACAGAAAGAGTGTTTCAAATCTCCTGAATCAAAAGTATGGTTCAACTCTGTTAGTTGAATGCAGAGATCAGAAAGAAGTTTCACAGAATGCTTCTGTGTAGTTTTTATTTGAAGATATTCCTTTTGCCATGATAGGCCTCAATGCGCTCCAAGTGTCCACTTGCAGTTCATGAAGAAAGAGTGTTTCAAAACTCCACAATCCAAAGTAAGGTTAAACTCTGTTAGTTGAATGCACAGATCAGAAAGAAGTTTCAAAGAATGCTTCTGTGTAGTCTTTATTGGAAGGTATTCCTTTTTCTACGATAGACGCAATAGTGCTCCAAATTTCCACTTGCAGTTTATACAGAAAGAGTGTTTCAAAACTCCTCAATCAAAAATAAGGTTCAACTCTGTTAGTTGAATGCACAGATCAGAAAGAAGTCTTACAGAATGCTTCCGCGTTGTTCTTATTTGAAGTTATTCCTTTTTCCACGATAGGCCTCAAAGCGTTCTAAATGTCCGCTTGCAGACTCTACATATAGACTGTTTCAACACTGCTTAATAAAAAGTAAGGTTAAACCCTGTTAGTTGAATGCATATATCAGAAAGAAGTTTCACAGAATGCTTCTGTGTAGTTTTTATTTCTACATATTCCTTTTTCCACGATAGGCCTCATAGCGTTCCAAATGTCCACTTGCAGTTTATACAGAAAGAGTGTTTCAAAATTCCTCAATCAAAAGTAAGGATCAACTCTGTTACTACAATGCACAGATCAGAAAGAAGTTTCACAGAATGCTTCTGTGTAGTTTTTATTTTAAGATGTTCCTTTTTCAACGATAGGCTACATAGCGCTCCAAATGTCCACTTGCAGTTCATACAAAAAGAGTGTTTCAAAACTCTTCAATCAAAAGTAACAATAAACTCTGTTAGTTGAATGCACAGATCAGAAAGAAGTTTCACAGAATGCTTCTGTGTAGTTTTTATTTGAAGATATTCCTTTTGCCATGATACGCCTCAATGCGCTCCAAGTGTCCACTTGCAGTTCATGAAGAAAGAGTGTTTCAAAACTCCACAATCCAAAGTAAGGTTAAACTCTGTTAGTTGAATGCACAGATCAGAAAGAAGTTTCAACGAATGCTTCTGTGTAGTCTTTATTGGAAGGTATTCCTTTTTCTACGATAGACGCAATAGTGCTCCAAATTTCCACTTGCAGTTTATACAGAAAGAGTGTTTCAAAACTCCTCAATCAAAAATAAGGTTCAACTCTGTTAGTTGAATGCACAGATCAGAAAGAAGTCTTACAGAATGCTTCCGCGTTGTTCTTATTTGAAGTTATTCCTTTTTCCACGATAGGCCTCAAAGCGTTCTAAATGTCCGCTTGCAGACTCTACATATAGACTGTTTCAACACTGCTTAATAAAAAGTAAGGTTAAACCCTGTTAGTTGAATGCATATGTCAGAAAGAAGTTTCACAGAATGCTTCTGTGTAGTTTTTATTTCTACATATTCCTTTTTCCACGATAGGCCTCATAGCGTTCCAAATGTCCACTTGCAGTTTATACAGAAAGAGTGTTTCAAAATTCCTCAATCAAAAGTAAGGATCAACTCTGTTACTACAATGCACAGATCAGAAAGAAGTTTCACAGAATGCTTCTGTGTAGTTTTTATTTTAAGATGTTCCTTTTTCAACGATAGGCTACATAGCGCTCCAAATGTCCACTTGCAGTTCATACAAAAAGAGTGTTTCAAAACTCTTCAATCAAAAGTAACAATAAACTCTGTTAGTTGAATGCACAGATCAGAAAGAAGTTTCACAGAATGCTTCTGTGTAGTTTTTATTTGAAGATATTCCTTTTGCCATGATAGGCCTCAATGCGCTCCAAGTGTCCACTTGCAGTTCATGAAGAAAGAGTGTTTCAAAACTCCACAATCCAAAGTAAGGTTAAACTCTGTTAGTTGAATGCACAGATCAGAAAGAAGTTTCACAAA
Organism: Symphalangus syndactylus; assembly: GCF_028878055.3. NCBI lineage: Eukaryota > Metazoa > Chordata > Mammalia > Primates > Hylobatidae > Symphalangus > Symphalangus syndactylus. The sequence continues at coordinate 51,373,170 of NC_072435.2, read as the reverse complement.
ATGCTTCTGTGTAGTTTTTATTTGTAGATATTCCTTTTTCTACGATAGACGCAATAGTGCTCCAAATTTCCACTTGCAGTTTATACAGAAAGAGTGTTTCAAAACTCCTCAATCAAAAATCAGGTTAAACTCTGTTAGTTGAATGCATATATCAGAAAGAAGTTTCACAGAATGCTTCTGTGTAGTTTTTATATTAAGATGATCCTTTTTCAACGATAGGCTACATAGCGCTCAAAATGTCCACTTGCAGTTCATACAAAATGAGTGTTTCAAAACTTTTCAATCAAAAGTAACAATAAACTCTGTTAGTTGAATGCACAGATCAGAAAGAAGTTTCACAGAATGCTTCTGTGTAGTTTTTATTTGTAGATATTCCTTTTTCCACGATAGGCCTCATAGTGCTCCAAATTTCCACTTACAGTTTAAACAGAAAGAGTGTTTCAAAATTCCTCAGTCAAAAATAAGTTTCAACTGTGTTAGTTGAATGCACAGATCCAAAAGAAGTTTCACAGAATGCCTCCGTGTAGTTTTTAAGGGAAGATATTTCTTTTTTCACCATAGGCCTCAATGTTCTCCAAGTGTCCACTTGCAGATTCTACAAATAGATTGTTGCAAAACTGCTCAATCAAAAGTAAGGTTAAACACTGTTAGTTGAATGCACAAATCAGAAACAAGTTTCACAGAATGCTTCTGCGTAGTTTTTATTTGTAGATATTCCTTTTTCCACGATACGCCTCATAGTGCTCCAAATTTCCTCTTAGAGTTTAAACAGAAAGAGTGTGTCGAAATTCCTCAATCAAAAATAAATTTCAACTGTGTTAGTTGAATGCAGAGATCAGAAAGAAGTTTCACAGAATGCCTCCGTGTAGTTTTTAGGGGAAGATATTTCTCTTTTCACCATAGGCCTCTATGTCCTCCAAGTGTCCACTTGCAGATTCTACAAATAGACTGTTGCAAAACTGCTCAATCAAAAGTAAGGTTAAACACTGTTAGTTGAGTGCACAGATCAGAAACAAGTTTCACAGAATGCTTCTGTGTAGTTTTTATTTGAAGATATTCCTCTTTCCACGATATGCCTCATAGCGCTCCAAATGTCCACTTGCAGTTTATACAGAAAGAGTGTTTCAAATCTCCTGAATCAAAAGTAAGGTTCAACTCTGTTGAATGCAGAGATCAGAAAGAAGTTTCACAGAATGGTTCTGTGTAGTTTTTATTTGAAGATATTCCTTTTGCCATGATAGGCCTCTGTGCTCTCCAAGTGTCCACTTGCAGTTCATGAAGAAAGAGTGTTTCAAAACTCCACAATCCAAAGTAAGGTTAAACTCTGTTAGTTGAATGCACAGATCAGAAAGAAGTTTCACAGAATGCTTCTGTGTAGTTTTTATTGGAAGTTATTCCTTTTTCTGCGATAGACGCAATAGTGCTCCAAATTTCCACTTGCAGTTTATACAGAAAGAGTGTTTCAAAACTCCTCAATCAAAAATACGGTTCAACTCTGTTAGTTGAATGCACAGATCAGAAAGAAGTCTTACAGAATGCTTCCGCGTTGTTCTTATTTGAAGTTATTCCTTTTTCCACGATAGGCCTCAAAGCGTTCTAAATGTCCGCTTGCAGATTCTACATATAGACTGTTTCAACACTGCTTAATAAAAAGTAAGGTTAAACTCTGTTAGTTGAATGCATATATCAGAAAGAAGTTTCACAGAATGCTTCTGTGTAGTTTTTATTTGTACATATTCCTTTTTCCACGATAGGCCTCTTAGCGTTCCAAATGTCCACTTGCAGTTTATACAGAAAGAGTGTTTCAAAATTCCTCAATCAAAAGTAAGGTTCAACTCTGTTACTACAATGCACAGATCAGAAAGAAGTTTCACAGAATGCTTCTGTGTAGTTTTTATTTTAAGATGTTCCTTTTTCAACGATAGGCCTCAATGCGCTCCAAGTGTCCACTTGCAGTTCATGAAGAAAGAGTGTTTCAAAACTCCACCATCCAAAGTAAGGTTAAACTCTGTTAGTTGAATGCACAGATCAGAAAGAAGTTTCACAGAATGCTTCTGTTTAGTTTTTATTTGAAGTTATTCCTTTTTCTATGATAGACGCAATAGTGCTCCAAATGTCCTCTTGCAGTTTATACAGAAAGAGTGTTTCAAAACTCCTCAATCAAATATAAGGTTCAACTCTGTTAGTTGAATGCACAGATCAGAAAGAAGTCTTACAGAATGCTTCCGCGTTGTTCTTATTTGAAGTTATTCCTTTTTCCTCGATAAGCCTCCAAGCGTTCTAAATGTCCGCTTGCAGATTCTACATATAGACTGTTTCAACACTGCTTAATAAAAAGTAAGGTTAAAACCTGTTAGTTGAATGCATATATCAGAAAGAAGTTTCACAGAATGCTTCTGTGTAGTTTTTATTTGTACATATTCCTTTTTCCACGATAGGCCTCATAGCGTTCCAAATGTCCACTTGCAGTTTATACAGAAAGAGTGTTTCAAAATTCCTCAATCAAAAGTAAGGATCAACTCTGTTACTACAATGCACAGATCAGAAAGAAGTTTCACTGAATGCTTCTGTGTAGTTTTTATTTTAAGATGTTCCTTTTTCAACGATAGGCTACATAGCGCTCCAAATGTCCACTTGCAGTTCATACAAAAAGAGTGTTTCAAAACTCTTCAATCAAAAGTAACAATAAACTCTGTTAGTTGAATGCACAGATCAGAAAGAAGTTTCACAGAATGCTTCTGTGTAGTTTTTATTTGAAGATATTCCTTTTGCCATGATAGGCCTCAATGCGCTCCAAGTGTCCACTTGCAGTTCATGAAGAAAGAGTGTTTCAAAACTCCACAATCCAAAGTAAGGTTAAACTCTGTTAGTTGAATGCACAGATCAGAAAGAAGTTTCACAAAATGCTTCTGTGTAGTTTTTATTTGTAGATATTCCTTTTTCTACGATAGACGCAATAGTGCTCCAAATTTCCACTTGCAGTTTATACAGAAAGAGTGTTTCAAAACTCCTCAATCAAAAATCAGGTTAAACTCTGTTAGTTGAATGCATATATCAGAAAGAAGTTTCACAGAATGCTTCTGTGTAGTTTTTATATTAAGATGATCCTTTTTCAACGATAGGCTACATAGCGCTCAAAATGTCCACTTGCAGTTCATACAAAATGAGTGTTTCAAAACTTTTCAATCAAAAGTAACAATAAACTCTGTTAGTTGAATGCACAGATCAGAAAGAAGTTTCACAGAATGCTTCTGTGTAGTTTTTATTTGAAGATATTCCTTTTGCCATGATAGGCCTCAATGCGCTCCAAGTGTCCACTTGCAGTTCATGAAGAAAGAGTGTTTCAAAACTCCACAATCCAAAGTAAGGTTAAACTCTGTTAGTTGAATGCACAGATCAGAAAGAAGTTTCAAAGAATGCTTCTGTGTAGTCTTTATTGGAAGGTATTCCTTTTTCTACGATAGACGCAATAGTGCTCCAAATTTCCACTTGCAGTTTATACAGAAAGAGTGTTTCAAAACTCCTCAATCAAAAATAAGGTTCAACTCTGTTAGTTGAATGCACAGATCAGAAAGAAGTCTTACAGAATGCTTCCGCGTTGTTCTTATTTGAAGTTATTCCTTTTTCCACGATAGGCCTCAAAGCGTTCTAAATGTCCGCTTGCAGACTCTACATATAGACTGTTTCAACACTGCTTAATAAAAAGTAAGGTTAAACCCTGTTAGTTGAATGCATATATCAGAAAGAAGTTTCACAGAATGCTTCTGTGTAGTTTTTATTTCTACATATCCCTTTTTCCACGATAGGCCTCATAGCGTTCCAAATGTCCACTTGCAGTTTATACAGAAAGAGTGTTTCAAAATTCCTCAATCAAAAGTAAGGATCAACTCTGTTACTACAATGCACAGATCAGAAAGAAGTTTCACAGAATGCTTCTGTGTAGTTTTTATTTTAAGATGTTCCTGTTTCAACGATAGGCTACATAGCGCTCCAAATGTCCACTTGCAGTTCATACAAAAAGAGTGTTTCAAAACTCTTCAATCAAAAGTAACAATAAACTCTGTTAGTTGAATGCACAGATCAGAAAGAAGTTTCACAGAATGCTTCTGTGTAGTTTTTATTTGAAGATATTCCTTTTGCAATGATAGGCCTCAATGCGCTCCAAGTGTCCACTTGCAGTTCATGAAGAAAGAGTGTTTCAAAACTCCACAATCCAAAGTAAGGTTAAACTCTGTTAGTTGAATGCACAGATCAGAAAGAAGTTTCACAAAATGCTTCTGTGTAGTTTTTATTTGTAGATATTCCTTTTTCTACGATAGACGCAATAGTGCTCCAAATTTCCACTTGCAGTTTATACAGAAAGAGTGTTTCAAAACTCCTCAATCAAAAATCAGGTTAAACTCTGTTAGTTGAATGCATATATCAGAAAGAAGTTTCACAGAATGCTTCTGTGTAGTTTTTATATTAAGATGATCCTTTTTCAACGATAGGCTACATAGCGCTCAAAATGTCCACTTGCAGTTCATACAAAATGAGTGTTTCAAAACTTTTCAATCAAAAGTAACAATAAACTCTGTTAGTTGAATGCACAGATCAGAAAGAAGTTTCACAGAATGCTTCTGTGTAGTTTTTACTTGAAGATATTCCTTTTGCCATGATAGGCCTCAATGCGCTCCAAGTGTCCACTTGCAGTTCATGAAGAAAGAGTGTTTCAAAACTCCACAATCCAAAGTAAGGTTAAACTCTGTTAGTTGAATGCACAGATCAGAAAGAAGTTTCAAAGAATGCTTCTGCGTAGTTTTTATTTGAAGATATTCCTTTTGCCATGATAGGCCTCAATGCGCTCCAAATGCCAACTTGCAGTTCATAAACAAAGAGTGTTTCAAAACTCCACAATCAAAAGTAAGGTTAAACTCTGGTATTTGAATGCACAGATCAGAGAGAAGTTTCACAGAATGCTTCTGTGTAGTTTTTATTTGAAGATATTCCTCTTTCCACGATATGCCTCATTGCGCTCCAAATGTCCATTTGCAGTTTATACAGAAAGAGTGTTTCAAATCTCCTGAATCAAAAGTATGGTTCAACTCTGTTAGTTGAATGCAGAGATCAGAAAGAAGTTTCACAGAATGCTTCTGTGTAGTTTTTATTTGAAGATATTCCTTTTGCCATGATAGGCCTCAATGCGCTCCAAGTGTCCACTTGCAGTTCATGAAGAAAGAGTGTTTCAAAACTCCACAATCCAAAGTAAGGTTAAACTCTGTTAGTTGAATGCACAGATCAGAAAGAAGTTTCAAAGAATGCTTCTGTGTAGTCTTTATTGGAAGGTATTCCTTTTTCTACGATAGACGCAATAGTGCTCCAAATTTCCACTTGCAGTTTATACAGAAAGAGTGTTTCAAAACTCCTCAATCAAAAATAAGGTTCAACTCTGTTAGTTGAATGCACAGATCAGAAAGAAGTCTTACAGAATGCTTCCGCGTTGTTCTTATTTGAAGTTATTCCTTTTTCCACGATAGGCCTCAAAGCGTTCTAAATGTCCGCTTGCAGACTCTACATATAGACTGTTTCAACACTGCTTAATAAAAAGTAAGGTTAAACCCTGTTAGTTGAATGCATATATCAGAAAGAAGTTTCACAGAATGCTTCTGTGTAGTTTTTATTTCTACATATTCCTTTTTCCACGATAGGCCTCATAGCGTTCCAAATGTCCACTTGCAGTTTATACAGAAAGAGTGTTTCAAAATTCCTCAATCAAAAGTAAGGATCAACTCTGTTACTACAATGCACAGATCAGAAAGAAGTTTCACAGAATGCTTCTGTGTAGTTTTTATTTTAAGATGTTCCTTTTTCAACGATAGGCTACATAGCGCTCCAAATGTCCACTTGCAGTTCATACAAAAAGAGTGTTTCAAAACTCTTCAATCAAAAGTAACACTAAACTCTGTTAGTTGAATGCACAGATCAGAAAGAAGTTTCACAGAATGCTTCTGTGTAGTTTTTATTTGAAGATATTCCTTTTGCCATGATAGGCCTCAATGAGCTCCAAGTGTCCACTTGCAGTTCATGAAGAAAGAGTGTTTCAAAACTCCACAATCCAAAGTAAGGTTAAACTCTGTTAGTTGAATGCACAGATCAGAAAGAAGTTTCAACGAATGCTTCTGTGTAGTCTTTATTGGAAGGTATTCCTTTTTCTACGATAGACGCAATAGTGCTCCAAATTTCCACTTGCAGTTTATACAGAAAGAGTGTTTCAAAACTCCTCCATCAAAATTAAGGTTCAACTCTGTTAGTTGAATGCACAGATCAGAAAGAAGTCTTACAGAATGCTTCCGCGTTGTTCTTACTTGAAGTTATTCCTTTTTCCACGATAGGCCTCAAAGCGTTCTAAATGTCCGCTTGCAGACTCTACATATAGACTGTTTCAACACTGCTTAATAAAAAGTAAGGTTAAACTCTGTTAGTTGAATGCATATATCAGAAAGAAGTTTCACAGAATGCTTCTGTGTAGTTTTTATTTGTACATATTCCTTTTTCCACGATAGGCCTCATAGCGTTCCAAATGTCCACTTGCAGTTTATACAGAAAGAGTGTTTCAAAATTCCTCAATCAAAAGTAAGGATCAACTCTGTTACTACAATGCACAGATCAGAAAGAAGTTTCACTGAATGCTTCTGTGTAGTTTTTATTTTAAGATGTTCCTTTTTCAAAGATAGGCTACATAGCGCTCCAAATGTCCACTTGCAGTTCATACAAAAAGAGTGTTTCAAAACTCTTCAATCAAAAGTAACAATAAACTCTGTTAGTTGAATGCACAGATCAGAAAGAAGTTTCACAGAATGCTTCTGTGTAGTTTTTATTTGAAGATATTCCTTTTGCCATGATAGGCCTCAATGCGCTCCAAGTGTCCACTTGCAGTTCATGAAGAAAGAGTGTTTCAAAACTCCACAATCCAAAGTAAGGTTAAACTCTGTTAGTTGAATGCACAGATCAGAAAGAAGTTTCAAAGAATGCTTCTGTGTAGTCTTTATTGGAAGGTATTCCTTTTTCTACGATAGACGCAATAGTGCTCCAAATTTCCACTTGCAGTTTATACAGAAAGAGTGTTTCAAAACTCCTCAATCAAAAATAAGGTTCAACTCTGTTAGTTGAATGCACAGATCAGAAAGAAGTCTTACAGAATGCTTCCGCGTTGTTCTTATTTGAAGTTATTCCTTTTTCCACGATAGGCCTCAAAGCGTTCTAAATGTCCGCTTGCAGACTCTACATATAGACTGTTTCAACACTGCTTAATAAAAAGTAAGGTTAAACCCTGTTAGTTGAATGCATATATCAGAAAGAAGTTTCACAGAATGCTTCTGTGTAGTTTTTATTTCTACATATTCCTTTTTCCACGATAGGCCTCATAGCGTTCCAAATGTCCACTTGCAGTTTATACAGAAAGAGTGTTTCAAAATTCCTCAATCAAAAGTAAGGATCAACTCTGTTACTACAATGCACAGATCAGAAAGAAGTTTCACAGAATGCTTCTGTGTAGTTTTTAAGATGTTCCTTTTTCAACGATAGGCTACATAGCGCTCCAAATGTCCACTTGCAGTTCATACAAAAAGAGTGTTTCAAAACTCTTCAATCAAAAGTAACAATAAACTCTGTTAGTTGAATGCACAGATCAGAAAGAAGTTTCACAGAATGCTTCTGTGTAGTTTTTATTTGAAGATATTCCTTTTGCCATGATAGGCCTCAATGCGCTCCAAGTGTCCACTTGCAGTTCATGAAGAAAGAGTGTTTCAAAACTCCACAATCCAAAGTAAGGTTAAACTCTGTTAGTTGAATGCACAGATCAGAAAGAAGTTTCACAAAATGCTTCTGTGTAGTTTTTATTTGTAGATATTCCTTTTTCTACGATAGACGCAATAGTGCTCCAAATTTCCACTTGCAGTTTATACAGAAAGAGTGTTTCAAAACTCCTCAATCAAAAATAAGGTTCAACTCTGTTAGTTGAATGCACAGATCAGAAAGAAGTCTTACAGAATGCTTCCGCGTTGTTCTTATTTGAAGTTATTCCTTTTTCCACGATAGGCCTCAAAGCGTTCTAAATGTCCGCTTGCAGACTCTACATATAGACTGTTTCAACACTGCTTAATAAAAAGTAAGGTTAAACTCTGTTAGTTGAATGCATATATCAGAAAGAAGTTTCACAGAATGCTTCTGTGTAGTTTTTATTTGTACATATTCCTTTTTCCACGATAGGCCTCATAGCGTTCCAAATGTCCACTTGCAGTTTATACAGAAAGAGTGTTTCAAAATTCCTCAATCAAAAGTAAGGATCAACTCTGTTACTACAATGCACAGATCAGAAAGAAGTTTCACTGAATGCTTCTGTGTAGTTTTTATTTTAAGATGTTCCTTTTTCAACGATAGGCTACATAGCGCTCCAAATGTCCACTTGCAGTTCATACAAAAAGAGTGTTTCAAAACTCTTCAATCAAAAGTAACAATAAACTCTGTTAGTTGAATGCACAGATCAGAAAGAAGTTTCACAGAATGCTTCTGTGTAGTTTTTATTTGAAGATATTCCTTTTGCCATGATAGGCCTCAATGCGCTCCAAGTGTCCACTTGCAGTTCATGAAGAAAGAGTGTTTCAAAACTCCACAATCCAAAGTAAGGTTAAACTCTGTTAGTTGAATGCACAGATCAGAAAGAAGTTTCAAAGAATGCTTCTGTGTAGTCTTTATTGGAAGGTATTCCTTTTTCTACGATAGACGCAATAGTGCTCCAAATTTCCACTTGCAGTTTATACAGAAAGAGTGTTTCAAAACTCCTCAATCAAAAATCAGGTTAAACTCTGTTAGTTGAATGCATATATCAGAAAGAAGTTTCACAGAATGCTTCTGTGTAGTTTTTATATTAAGATGATCCTTTTTCAACGATAGGCTACATAGCGCTCAAAATGTCCACTTGCAGTTCATACAAAATGAGTGTTTCAAAACTTTTCAATCAAAAGTAACAATAAACTCTGTTAGTTGAATGCACAGATCAGAAAGAAGTTTCACAGAATGCTTCTGTGTAGTTTTTATTTGAAGATATTCCTTTTGCCATGATAGGCCTCAATGCGCTCCAAGTGTCCACTTGCAGTTCATGAAGAAAGAGTGTTTCAAAACTCCACAATCCAAAGTAAGGTTAAACTCTGTTAGTTGAATGCACAGATCAGAAAGAAGTTTCAAAGAATGCTTCTGCGTAGTTTTTATTTGAAGATATTCCTTTTGCCATGATAGGCCTCAATGCGCTCCAAATGCCAACTTGCAGTTCATAAAGAAAGAGTGTTTCAAAACTCCACAATCAAAAGTAAGGTTAAACTCTGGTATTTGAATGCACAGATCAGAGAGAAGTTTCACAGAATGCTTCTGTGTAGTTTTTATTTGAAGATATTCCTCTTTCCACGATATGCCTCATTGCGCTCCAAATGTCCATTTGCAGTTTATACAGAAAGAGTGTTTCAAATCTCCTGAATCAAAAGTATGGTTCAACTCTGTTAGTTGAATGCAGAGATCAGAAAGAAGTTTCACAGAATGCTTCTGTGTAGTTTTTATTTGAAGATATTCCTTTTGCCATGATAGGCCTCAATGCGCTCCAAGTGTCCACTTGCAGTTCATGAAGAAAGAGTGTTTCAAAACTCCACAATCCAAAGTAAGGTTAAACTCTGTTAGTTGAATGCACAGATCAGAAAGAAGTTTCAAAGAATGCTTCTGTGTAGTCTTTATTGGAAGGTATTCCTTTTTCTACGATAGACGCAATAGTGCTCCAAATTTCCACTTGCAGTTTATACAGAAAGAGTGTTTCAAAACTCCTCAATCAAAAATAAGGTTCAACTCTGTTAGTTGAATGCACAGATCAGAAAGAAGTCTTACAGAATGCTTCCGCGTTGTTCTTATTTGAAGTTATTCCTTTTTCCACGATAGGCCTCAAAGCGTTCTAAATGTCCGCTTGCAGACTCTACATATAGACTGTTTCAACACTGCTTAATAAAAAGTAAGGTTAAACCCTGTTAGTTGAATGCATATATCAGAAAGAAGTTTCACAGAATGCTTCTGTGTAGTTTTTATTTCTACATATTCCTTTTTCCACGATAGGCCTCATAGCGTTCCAAATGTCCACTTGCAGTTTATACAGAAAGAGTGTTTCAAAATTCCTCAATCAAAAGTAAGGATCAACTCTGTTACTACAATGCACAGATCAGAAAGAAGTTTCACAGAATGCTTCTGTGTAGTTTTTATTTTAAGATGTTCCTTTTTCAACGATAGCCTACATAGCGCTCCAAATGTCCACTTGCAGTTCATACAAAAAGAGTGTTTCAAAACTCTTCAATCAAAAGTAACAATAAACTCTGTTAGTTGAATGCACAGATCAGAAAGAAGTTTCACAGAATGCTTCTGTGTAGTTTTTATTTGAAGATATTCCTTTTGCCATGATAGGCCTCAATGCGCTCCAAGTGTCCACTTGCAGTTCATGAAGAAAGAGTGTTTCAAAACTCCACAATCCAAAGTAAGGTTAAACTCTGTTAGTTGAATGCACAGATCAGAAAGAAGTTTCAACGAATGCTTCTGTGTAGTCTTTATTGGAAGGTATTCCTTTTTCTACGATAGACGCAATAGTGCTCCAAATTTCCACTTGCAGTTTATACAGAAAGAGTGTTTCAAAACTCCTCAATCAAAAATAAGGTTCAACTCTGTTAGTTGAATGCACAGATCAGAAAGAAGTCTTACAGAATGCTTCCGCGTTGTTCTTATTTGAAGTTATTCCTTTTTCCACGATAGGCCTCAAAGCGTTCTAAATGTCCGCTTGCAGACTCTACATATAGACTGTTTCAACACTGCTTAATAAAAAGTAAGGTTAAACCCTGTTAGTTGAATGCATATATCAGAAAGAAGTTTCACAGAATGCTTCTGTGTAGCTTTTATTTCTACATATTCCTTTTTCCACGATAGGCCTCATAGCGTTCCAAATGTCCACTTGCAGTTTATACAGAAAGAGTGTTTCAAAATTCCTCAATCAAAAGTAAGGATCAACTCTGTTACTACAATGCACAGATCAGAAAGAAGTTTCACAGAATGCTTCTGTGTAGTTTTTATTTTAAGATGTTCCTTTATCAACGATAGGCTACATAGCGCTCCAAATGTCCACTTGCAGTTCATACAAAAAGAGTGTTTCAAAACTCTTCAATCAAAAGTAACAATAAACTCTGTTAGTTGAATGCACAGATCAGAAAGAAGTTTCACAGAATGCTTCTGTGTAGTTTTTATTTGAAGATATTCCTTTTGCCATGATAGGCCTCAATGCGCTCCAAGTGTCCACTTGCAGTTCATGAAGAAAGAGTGTTTCAAAACTCCACAATCCAAAGTAAGGTTAAACTCTGTTAGTTGAATGCACAGATCAGAAAGAAGTTTCACAAAATGCTTCTGTGTAGTTTTTATTTGTAGATATTCCTTTTTCTACGATAGACGCAATAGTGCTCCAAATTTCCACTTGCAGTTTATACAGAAAGAGTGTTTCAAAACTCCTCAATCAAAAATCAGGTTAAACTCTGTTAGTTGAATGCATATATCAGAAAGAAGTTTCACAGAATGCTTCTGTGTAGTTTTTATATTAAGATGATCCTTTTTCAACGATAGGCTACATAGCGCTCAAAATGTCCACTTGCAGTTCATACAAAATGAGTGTTTCAAAACTTTTCAATCAAAAGTAACAATAAACTCTGTTAGTTGAATGCACAGATCAGAAAGAAGTTTCACAGAATGCTTCTGTGTAGTTTTTATTTGAAGATGTTCCTTTTGCCATGATAGGCCTCAATGCGCTCCAAATGCCAACTTGCAGTTCATAAAGAAAGAGTGTTTCAAAACTCCACAATCAAAAGTAAGGTTAAACTCTGTTATTTGAATTCACAGATCAGAGAGAAGTTTCACAGAATGCTTCTGTGTAGTTTTTATTTGAAGATATTCCTCTTTGCACGATATGCCTCATTGCGCTCCAAATGTCCACTTGCAGTTCATACAGAAAGAGTGTTTCAAAACTGCTCAATCAAAAGTAAGGTTCAACTCTGTTAGTTGAAGGCACATATCAGAAAGAAGTTTCACAGAATGCTTCTGTGTAGTTTTTATTTGTAGATATTGCTTTTTCCACGGTAGGCCTCATAGCGCTCCAAATGTCCCCTTGCGGTTTATGCAGAAAGAGTATTTCCAAACGCCTCAATCAAAAGTAAGGTTAACATCTGTTATTTGAATGCACAAATCAGAAAGAAGTTTCACAGAATGCTTCTGTGTAGTTTTTATTTGTAGATATTCCTTTTTCCACGATAGGCCTCATAGTGCTCCAAATTTCCACTTACAGTTTAAACAGAAAGAGTGTTTCAAAATTCCTCAGTCAAAAATAAGTTTCAACTGTGTTAGTTGAATGCACAGATCCAAAAGAAGTTTCACAGAATGCCTCCGTGTAGTTTTTAAGGGAAGATATTTCTTTTTTCACCATAGGCCTCAATGTTCTCCAAGTGTCCACTTGCAGATTCTACAAATAGATTGTTGCAAAACTGCTCAATCAAAAGTAAGGTTAAACACTGTTAGTTGAATGCACAAATCAGAAACAAGTTTCACAGAATGCTTCTGCGTAGTTTTTATTTGTAGATATTCCTTTTTCCACGATACGCCTCATAGTGCTCCAAATTTCCTCTTAGAGTTTAAACAGAAAGAGTGTGTCGAAATTCCTCAATCAAAAATAAATTTCAACTGTGTTAGTTGAATGCAGAGATCAGAAAGAAGTTTCACAGAATGCCTCCGTGTAGTTTTTAGGGGAAGATATTTCTCTTTTCACCATAGGCCTCTATGTCCTCCAAGTGTCCACTTGCAGATTCTACAAATAGACTGTTGCAAAACTGCTCAATCAAAAGTAAGGTTAAACACTGTTACTTGAGTGCACAGATCAGAAACAAGTTTCACAGAATGCTTCTGTGTAGTTTTTATTTGAAGATATTCCTCTTTCCACGATATGCCTCATAGCGCTCCAAATGTCCACTTGCAGTTTATACAGAAAGAGTGTTTCAAATCTCCTGAATCAAAAGTAAGGTTCAACTCTGTTGAATGCAGAGGTCAGAAAGAAGTTTCACAGAATGGTTCTGTGTAGTTTTTATTTGAAGATATTCCTTTTGCCATGATAGGCCTCTGTGCTCTCCAAGTGTCCACTTGCAGTTCATGAAGAAAGAGTGTTTCAAAACTCCACAATCCAAAGTAAGGTTAAACTCTGTTAGTTGAATGCACAGATCAGAAAGAAGTTTCACAGAATGCTTCTGTGTAGTTTTTATTGGAAGTTATTCCTTTTTCTGCGATAGACGCAATAGTGCTCCAAATTTCCACTTGCAGTTTATACAGAAAGAGTGTTTCAAAACTCCTCAATCAAAAATACGGTTCAACTCTGTTAGTTGAATGCACAGATCAGAAAGAAGTCTTACAGAATGCTTCCGCGTTGTTCTTATTTGAAGTTATTCCTTTTTCCACGATAGGCCTCAAAGCGTTCTAAATGTCCGCTTGCAGATTCTACATATAGACTGTTTCAACACTGCTTAATAAAAAGTAAGGTTAAACTCTGTTAGTTGAATGCATATATCAGAAAGAAGTTTCACAGAATGCTTCTGTGTAGTTTTTATTTGTACATATTCCTTTTTCCACGATAGGCCTCTTAGCGTTCCAAATGTCCACTTGCAGTTTATACAGAAAGAGTGTTTCAAAATTCCTCAATCAAAAGTAAGGTTCAACTCTGTTACTACAATGCACAGATCAGAAAGAAGTTTCACAGAATGCTTCTGTGTAGTTTTTATTTTAAGATGTTCCTTTTTCAACGATAGGCCTCAATGCGCTCCAAGTGTCCACTTGCAGTTCATGAAGAAAGAGTGTTTCAAAACTCCACCATCCAAAGTAAGGTTAAACTCTGTTAGTTGAATGCACAGATCAGAAAGAAGTTTCACAGAATGCTTCTGTTTAGTTTTTATTTGAAGTTATTCCTTTTTCTATGATAGACGCAATAGTGCTCCAAATGTCCTCTTGCAGTTTATACAGAAAGAGTGTTTCAAAACTCCTCAATCAAATATAAGGTTCAACTCTGTTAGTTGAATGCACAGATCAGAAAGAAGTCTTACAGAATGCTTCCGCGTTGTTCTTATTTGAAGTTATTCCTTTTTCCTCGATAAGCCTCCAAGCGTTCTAAATGTCCGCTTGCAGATTCTACATATAGACTGTTTCAACACTGCTTAATAAAAAGTAAGGTTAAAACCTGTTAGTTGAATGCATATATCAGAAAGAAGTTTCACAGAATGCTTCTGTGTAGTTTTTATTTGTACATATTCCTTTTTCCACGATAGGCCTCATAGCGTTCCAAATGTCCACTTGCAGTTTATACAGAAAGAGTGTTTCAAAATTCCTCAATCAAAAGTAAGGATCAACTCTGTTACTACAATGCACAGATCAGAAAGAAGTTTCACTGAATGCTTCTGTGTAGTTTTTATTTTAAGATGTTCCTTTTTCAACGATAGGCTACATAGCGCTCCAAATGTCCACTTGCAGTTCATACAAAAAGAGTGTTTCAAAACTCTTCAATCAAAAGTAACAATAAACTCTGTTAGTTGAATGCACAGATCAGAAAGAAGTTTCACAGAATGCTTCTGTGTAGTTTTTATTTGAAGATATTCCTTTTGCCATGATAGGCCTCAATGCGCTCCAAGTGTCCACTTGCAGTTCATGAAGAAAGAGTGTTTCAAAACTCCACAATCCAAAGTAAGGTTAAACTCTGTTAGTTGAATGCACAGATCAGAAAGAAGTTTCAAAGAATGCTTCTGTGTAGTCTTTATTGGAAGGTATTCCTTTTTCTACGATAGACGCAATAGTGCTCCAAATTTCCACTTGCAGTTTATACAGAAAGAGTGTTTCAAAACTCCTCAATCAAAAATCAGGTTAAACTCTGTTAGTTGAATGCATATATCAGAAAGAAGTTTCACAGAATGCTTCTGTGTAGTTTTTATATTAAGATGATCCTTTTTCAACGATAGGCTACATAGCGCTCAAAATGTCCACTTGCAGTTCATACAAAATGAGTGTTTCAAAACTTTTCAATCAAAAGTAACAATAAACTCTGTTAGTTGAATGCACAGATCAGAAAGAAGTTTCACAGAATGCTTCTGTGTAGTTTTTATTTGAAGATATTCCTTTTGCCATGATAGGCCTCAATGCGCTCCAAGTGTCCACTTGCAGTTCATGAAGAAAGAGTGTTTCAAAACTCCACAATCCAAAGTAAGGTTAAACTCTGTTAGTTGAATGCACAGATCAGAAAGAAGTTTCAAAGAATGCTTCTGCGTAGTTTTTATTTGAAGATATTCCTTTTGCCATGATAGGCCTCAATGCGCTCCAAATGCCAACTTGCAGTTCATAAAGAAAGAGTGTTTCAAAACTCCACAATCAAAAGTAAGGTTAAACTCTGGTATTTGAATGCACAGATCAGAGAGAAGTTTCACAGAATGCTTCTGTGTAGTTTTTATTTGAAGATATTCCTCTTTCCACGATATGCCTCATTGCGCTCCAAATGTCCATTTGCAGTTTATACAGAAAGAGTGTTTCAAATCTCCTGAATCAAAAGTATGGTTCAACTCTGTTAGTTGAATGCAGAGATCAGAAAGAAGTTTCACAGAATGCTTCTGTGTAGTTTTTATTTGAAGATATTCCTTTTGCCATGATAGGCCTCAATGCGCTCCAAGTGTCCACTTGCAGTTCATGAAGAAAGAGTGTTTCAAAACTCCACAATCCAAAGTAAGGTTAAACTCTGTTAGTTGAATGCACAGATCAGAAAGAAGTTTCAACGAATGCTTCTGTGTAGTCTTTATTGGAAGGTATTCCTTTTTCTACGATAGACGCAATAGTGCTCCAAATTTCCACTTGCAGTTTATACAGAAAGAGTGTTTCAAAACTCCTCAATCAAAAATAAGGTTCAACTCTGTTAGTTGAATGCACAGATCAGAAAGAAGTCTTACAGAATGCTTCCGCGTTGTTCTTATTTGAAGTTATTCCTTTTTCCACGATAGGCCTCAAAGCGTTCTAAATGTCCGCTTGCAGACTCTACATATAGACTGTTTCAACACTGCTTAATAAAAAGTAAGGTTAAACCCTGTTAGTTGAATGCATATATCAGAAAGAAGTTTCACAGAATGCTTCTGTGTAGTTTTTATTTGAAGATGTTCCTTTTGCCATGATAGGCCTCAATGCGCTCCAAATGCCAACTTGCAGTTCATAAAGAAAGAGTGTTTCAAAACTCCACAATCAAAAGTAAGGTTAAACTCTGTTATTTGAATTCACAGATCAGAGAGAAGTTTCACAGAATGCTTCTGTGTAGTTTTTATTTGAAGATATTCCTCTTTGCACGATATGCCTCATTGCGCTCCAAATGTCCACTTGCAGTTCATACAGAAAGAGTGTTTCAAAACTGCTCAATCAAAAGTAAGGTTCAACTCTGTTAGTTGAAGGCACATATCAGAAAGAAGTTTCACAGAATGCTTCTGTGTAGTTTTTATTTGTAGATATTGCTTTTTCCACGGTAGGCCTCATAGCGCTCCAAATGTCCCCTTGCGGTTTATGCAGAAAGAGTATTTCCAAACGCCTCAATCAAAAGTAAGGTTAACATCTGTTATTTGAATGCACAAATCAGAAAGAAGTTTCACAGAATGCTTCCGTGTAGTTTTTATTTGTAGATATTCCTTTTTCCACGATAGGCCTCATAGTGCTCCAAATTTCCACTTACAGTTTAAACAGAGTGTTTCAAAATTCCTCAGTCAAAAATAAGTTTCAACTGTGTTAGTTGAATGCACAGATCCAAAAGAAGTTTCACAGAATGCCTCCGTGTAGTTTTTAAGGGAAGATATTTCTTTTTTCACCATAGGCCTCAATGTTCTCCAAGTGTCCACTTGCAGATTCTACAAATAGATTGTTGCAAAACTGCTCAATCAAAAGTAAGGTTAAACACTGTTAGTTGAATGCACAAATCAGAAACAAGTTTCACAGAATGCTTCTGCGTAGTTTTTATTTGTAGATATTCCTTTTTCCACGATACGCCTCATAGTGCTCCAAATTTCCTCTTAGAGTTTAAACAGAAAGAGTGTGTCGAAATTCCTCAATCAAAAATAAATTTCAACTGTGTTAGTTGAATGCAGAGATCAGAAAGAAGTTTCACAGAATGCCTCCGTGTAGTTTTTAGGGGAAGATATTTCTCTTTTCACCATAGGCCTCTATGTCCTCCAAGTGTCCACTTGCAGATTCTACAAATAGACTGTTGCAAAACTGCTCAATCAAAAGTAAGGTTAAACACTGTTAGTTGAGTGCACAGATCAGAAACAAGTTTCACAGAATGCTTCTGTGTAGTTTTTATTTGAAGATATTCCTCTTTCCACGATATGCCTCATAGCGCTCCAAATGTCCACTTGCAGTTTATACAGAAAGAGTGTTTCAAATCTCCTGAATCAAAAGTAAGGTTCAACTCTGTTGAATGCAGAGATCAGAAAGAAGTTTCACAGAATGGTTCTGTGTAGTTTTTATTTGAAGATATTCCTTTTGCCATGATAGGCCTCTGTGCTCTCCAAGTGTCCACTTGCAGTTCATGAAGAAAGAGTGTTTCAAAACTCCACAATCCAAAGTAAGGTTAAACTCTGTTAGTTGAATGCACAGATCAGAAAGAAGTTTCACAGAATGCTTCTGTGTAGTTTTTATTGGAAGTTATTCCTTTTTCTGCGATAGACGCAATAGTGCTCCAAATTTCCACTTGCAGTTTATACAGAAAGAGTGTTTCAAAACTCCTCAATCAAAAATACGGTTCAACTCTGTTAGTTGAATGCACAGATCAGAAAGAAGTCTTACAGAATGCTTCCGCGTTGTTCTTATTTGAAGTTATTCCTTTTTCCACGATAGGCCTCAAAGCGTTCTAAATGTCCGCTTGCAGATTCTACATATAGACTGTTTCAACACTGCTTAATAAAAAGTAAGGTTAAACTCTGTTAGTTGAATGCATATATCAGAAAGAAGTTTCACAGAATGCTTCTGTGTAGTTTTTATTTGTACATATTCCTTTTTCCACGATAGGCCTCTTAGCGTTCCAAATGTCCACTTGCAGTTTATACAGAAAGAGTGTTTCAAAATTCCTCAATCAAAAGTAAGGTTCAACTCTGTTACTACAATGCACAGATCAGAAAGAAGTTTCACAGAATGCTTCTGTGTAGTTTTTATTTTAAGATGTTCCTTTTTCAACGATAGGCCTCAATGCGCTCCAAGTGTCCACTTGCAGTTCATGAAGAAAGAGTGTTTCAAAACTCCACCATCCAAAGTAAGGTTAAACTCTGTTAGTTGAATGCACAGATCAGAAAGAAGTTTCACAGAATGCTTCTGTTTAGTTTTTATTTGAAGTTATTCCTTTTTCTATGATAGACGCAATAGTGCTCCAAATGTCCTCTTGCAGTTTATACAGAAAGAGTGTTTCAAAACTCCTCAATCAAATATAAGGTTCAACTCTGTTAGTTGAATGCACAGATCAGAAAGAAGTCTTACAGAATGCTTCCGCGTTGTTCTTATTTGAAGTTATTCCTTTTTCCTCGATAAGCCTCCAAGCGTTCTAAATGTCCGCTTGCAGATTCTACATATAGACTGTTTCAACACTGCTTAATAAAAAGTAAGGTTAAAACCTGTTAGTTGAATGCATATATCAGAAAGAAGTTTCACAGAATGCTTCTGTGTAGTTTTTATTTGTACATATTCCTTTTTCCACGATAGGCCTCATAGCGTTCCAAATGTCCACTTGCAGTTTATACAGAAAGAGTGTTTCAAAATTCCTCAATCAAAAGTAAGGATCAACTCTGTTACTACAATGCACAGATCAGAAAGAAGTTTCACTGAATGCTTCTGTGTAGTTTTTATTTTAAGATGTTCCTTTTTCAACGATAGGCTACATAGCGCTCCAAATGTCCACTTGCAGTTCATACAAAAAGAGTGTTTCAAAACTCTTCAATCAAAAGTAACAATAAACTCTGTTAGTTGAATGCACAGATCAGAAAGAAGTTTCACAGAATGCTTCTGTGTAGTTTTTATTTGAAGATATTCCTTTTGCCATGATAGGCCTCAATGCGCTCCAAGTGTCCACTTGCAGTTCATGAAGAAAGAGTGTTTCAAAACTCCACAATCCAAAGTAAGGTTAAACTCTGTTAGTTGAATGCACAGATCAGAAAGAAGTTTCACAAAATGCTTCTGTGTAGTTTTTATTTGTAGATATTCCTTTTTCTACGATAGACGCAATAGTGCTCCAAATTTCCACTTGCAGTTTATACAGAAAGAGTGTTTCAAAACTCCTCAATCAAAAATCAGGTTAAACTCTGTTAGTTGAATGCATATATCAGAAAGAAGTTTCACAGAATGCTTCTGTGTAGTTTTTATATTAAGATGATCCTTTTTCAACGATAGGCTACATAGCGCTCAAAATGTCCACTTGCAGTTCATACAAAATGAGTGTTTCAAAACTTTTCAATCAAAAGTAACAATAAACTCTGTTAGTTGAATGCACAGATCAGAAAGAAGTTTCACAGAATGCTTCTGTGTAGTTTTTATTTGAAGATATTCCTTTTGCCATGATAGGCCTCAATGCGCTCCAAGTGTCCACTTGCAGTTCATGAAGAAAGAGTGTTTCAAAACTCCACAATCCAAAGTAAGGTTAAACTCTGTTAGTTGAATGCACAGATCAGAAAGAAGTTTCAAAGAATGCTTCTGTGTAGTCTTTATTGGAAGGTATTCCTTTTTCTACGATAGACGCAATAGTGCTCCAAATTTCCACTTGCAGTTTATACAGAAAGAGTGTTTCAAAACTCCTCAATCAAAAATAAGGTTCAACTCTGTTAGTTGAATGCACAGATCAGAAAGAAGTCTTACAGAATGCTTCCGCGTTGTTCTTATTTGAAGTTATTCCTTTTTCCACGATAGGCCTCAAAGCGTTCTAAATGTCCGCTTGCAGACTCTACATATAGACTGTTTCAACACTGCTTAATAAAAAGTAAGGTTAAACCCTGTTAGTTGAATGCATATATCAGAAAGAAGTTTCACAGAATGCTTCTGTGTAGTTTTTATTTCTACATATCCCTTTTTCCACGATAGGCCTCATAGCGTTCCAAATGTCCACTTGCAGTTTATACAGAAAGAGTGTTTCAAAATTCCTCAATCAAAAGTAAGGATCAACTCTGTTACTACAATGCACAGATCAGAAAGAAGTTTCACAGAATGCTTCTGTGTAGTTTTTATTTTAAGATGTTCCTTTTTCAACGATAGGCTACATAGCGCTCCAAATGTCCACTTGCAGTTCATACAAAAAGAGTGTTTCAAAACTCTTCAATCAAAAGTAACACTAAACTCTGTTAGTTGAATGCACAGATCAGAAAGAAGTTTCACAGAATGCTTCTGTGTAGTTTTTATTTGAAGATATTCCTTTTGCCATGATAGGCCTCAATGCGCTCCAAGTGTCCACTTGCAGTTCATGAAGAAAGAGTGTTTCAAAACTCCACAATCCAAAGTAAGGTTAAACTCTGTTAGTTGAATGCACAGATCAGAAAGAAGTTTCACAAAATGCTTCTGTGTAGTTTTTATTTGTAGATATTCCTTTTTCTACGATAGACGCAATAGTGCTCCAAATTTCCACTTGCAGTTTATACAGAAAGAGTGTTTCAAAACTCCTCCATCAAAATTAAGGTTCAACTCTGTTAGTTGAATGCACAGATCAGAAAGAAGTCTTACAGAATGCTTCCGCGTTGTTCTTACTTGAAGTTATTCCTTTTTCCACGATAGGCCTCAAAGCGTTCTAAATGTCCGCTTGCAGACTCTACATATAGACTGTTTCAACACTGCTTAATAAAAAGTAAGGTTAAACTCTGTTAGTTGAATGCATATATCAGAAAGAAGTTTCACAGAATGCTTCTGTGTAGTTTTTATTTGTACATATTCCTTTTTCCACGATAGGCCTCATAGCGTTCCAAATGTCCACTTGCAGTTTATACAGAAAGAGTGTTTCAAAATTCCTCAATCAAAAGTAAGGATCAACTCTGTTACTACAATGCACAGATCAGAAAGAAGTTTCACTGAATGCTTCTGTGTAGTTTTTATTTTAAGATGTTCCTTTTTCAAAGATAGGCTACATAGCGCTCCAAATGTCCACTTGCAGTTCATACAAAAAGAGTGTTTCAAAACTCTTCAATCAAAAGTAACAATAAACTCTGTTAGTTGAATGCACAGATCAGAAAGAAGTTTCACAGAATGCTTCTGTGTAGTTTTTATTTGAAGATATTCCTTTTGCCATGATAGGCCTCAATGCGCTCCAAGTGTCCACTTGCAGTTCATGAAGAAAGAGTGTTTCAAAACTCCACAATCCAAAGTAAGGTTAAACTCTGTTAGTTGAATGCACAGATCAGAAAGAAGTTTCAAAGAATGCTTCTGTGTAGTCTTTATTGGAAGGTATTCCTTTTTCTACGATAGACGCAATAGTGCTCCAAATTTCCACTTGCAGTTTATACAGAAAGAGTGTTTCAAAACTCCTCAATCAAAAATAAGGTTCAACTCTGTTAGTTGAATGCACAGATCAGAAAGAAGTCTTACAGAATGCTTCCGCGTTGTTCTTATTTGAAGTTATTCCTTTTTCCACGATAGGCCTCAAAGCGTTCTAAATGTCCGCTTGCAGACTCTACATATAGACTGTTTCAACACTGCTTAATAAAAAGTAAGGTTAAACCCTGTTAGTTGAATGCATATATCAGAAAGAAGTTTCACAGAATGCTTCTGTGTAGTTTTTATTTCTACATATTCCTTTTTCCACGATAGGCCTCATAGCGTTCCAAATGTCCACTTGCAGTTTATACAGAAAGAGTGTTTCAAAATTCCTCAATCAAAAGTAAGGATCAACTCTGTTACTACAATGCACAGATCAGAAAGAAGTTTCACAGAATGCTTCTGTGTAGTTTTTATTTTAAGATGTTCCTTTTTCAACGATAGGCTACATAGCGCTCCAAATGTCCACTTGCAGTTCATACAAAAAGAGTGTTTCAAAACTCTTCAATCAAAAGTAACAATAAACTCTGTTAGTTGAATGCACAGATCAGAAAGAAGTTTCACAGAATGCTTCTGTGTAGTTTTTATTTGAAGATATTCCTTTTGCCATGATAGGCCTCAATGCGCTCCAAGTGTCCACTTGCAGTTCATGAAGAAAGAGTGTTTCAAAACTCCACAATCCAAAGTAAGGTTAAACTCTGTTAGTTGAATGCACAGATCAGAAAGAAGTTTCACAAAATGCTTCTGTGTAGTTTTTATTTGTAGATATTCCTTTTTCTACGATAGACGCAATAGTGCTCCAAATTTCCACTTGCAGTTTATACAGAAAGAGTGTTTCAAAACTCCTCAATCAAAAATAAGGTTCAACTCTGTTAGTTGAATGCACAGATCAGAAAGAAGTCTTACAGAATGCTTCCGCGTTGTTCTTATTTGAAGTTATTCCTTTTTCCACGATAGGCCTCAAAGCGTTCTAAATGTCCGCTTGCAGACTCTACATATAGACTGTTTCAACACTGCTTAATAAAAAGTAAGGTTAAACCCTGTTAGTTGAATGCATCTATCAGAAAGAAGTTTCACAGAATGCTTCTGTGTAGTTTTTATTTCTACATATTCCTTTTTCCACGATAGGCCTCATAGCGTTCCAAATGTCCACTTGCAGTTTATACAGAAAGAGTGTTTCAAAATTCCTCAATCAAAAGTAAGGATCAACTCTGTTACTACAATGCACAGATCAGAAAGAAGTTTCACTGAATGCTTCTGTGTAGTTTTTATTTTAAGATGTTCCTTTTTCAACGATAGGCTACATAGCGCTCCAAATGTCCACTTGCAGTTCATACAAAAAGAGTGTTTCAAAACTCTTCAATCAAAAGTAACAATAAACTCTGTTAGTTGAATGCACAGATCAGAAAGAAGTTTCACAGAATGCTTCTGTGTAGTTTTTATTTGAAGATATTCCTTTTGCCATGATAGGCCTCAATGCGCTCCAAGTGTCCACTTGCAGTTCATGAAGAAAGAGTGTTTCAAAACTCCACAATCCAAAGTAAGGTTAAACTCTGTTAGTTGAATGCACAGATCAGAAAGAAGTTTCAAAGAATGCTTCTGTGTAGTCTTTATTGGAAGGTATTCCTTTTTCTACGATAGACGCAATAGTGCTCCAAATTTCCACTTGCAGTTTATACAGAAAGAGTGTTTCAAAACTCCTCAATCAAAAATCAGGTTAAACTCTGTTAGTTGAATGCATATATCAGAAAGAAGTTTCACAGAATGCTTCTGTGTAGTTTTTATATTAAGATGATCCTTTTTCAACGATAGGCTACATAGCGCTCAAAATGTCCACTTGCAGTTCATACAAAATGAGTGTTTCAAAACTTTTCAATCAAAAGTAACAATAAACTCTGTTAGTTGAATGCACAGATCAGAAAGAAGTTTCACAGAATGCTTCTGTGTAGTTTTTATTTGAAGATATTCCTTTTGCCATGATAGGCCTCAATGCGCTCCAAGTGTCCACTTGCAGTTCATGAAGAAAGAGTGTTTCAAAACTCCACAATCCAAAGTAAGGTTAAACTCTGTTAGTTGAATGCACAGATCAGAAAGAAGTTTCAAAGAATGCTTCTGCGTAGTTTTTATTTGAAGATATTCCTTTTGCCATGATAGGCCTCAATGCGCTCCAAATGCCAACTTGCAGTTCATAAAGAAAGAGTGTTTCAAAACTCCACAATCAAAAGTAAGGTTAAACTCTGGTATTTGAATGCACAGATCAGAGAGAAGTTTCACAGAATGCTTCTGTGTAGTTTTTATTTGAAGATATTCCTCTTTCCACGATATGCCTCATTGCGCTCCAAATGTCCATTTGCAGTTTATACAGAAAGAGTGTTTCAAATCTCCTGAATCAAAAGTATGGTTCAACTCTGTTAGTTGAATGCAGAGATCAGAAAGAAGTTTCACAGAATGCTTCTGTGTAGTTTTTATTTGAAGATATTCCTTTTGCCATGATAGGCCTCAATGCGCTCCAAGTGTCCACTTGCAGTTCATGAAGAAAGAGTGTTTCAAAACTCCACAATCCAAAGTAAGGTTAAACTCTGTTAGTTGAATGCACAGATCAGAAAGAAGTTTCAAAGAATGCTTCTGTGTAGTCTTTATTGGAAGGTATTCCTTTTTCTACGATAGACGCAATAGTGCTCCAAATTTCCACTTGCAGTTTATACAGAAAGAGTGTTTCAAAACTCCTCAATCAAAAATAAGGTTCAACTCTGTTAGTTGAATGCACAGATCAGAAAGAAGTCTTACAGAATGCTTCCGCGTTGTTCTTATTTGAAGTTATTCCTTTTTCCACGATAGGCCTCAAAGCGTTCTAAATGTCCGCTTGCAGACTCTACATATAGACTGTTTCAACACTGCTTAATAAAAAGTAAGGTTAAACCCTGTTAGTTGAATGCATATATCAGAAAGAAGTTTCACAGAATGCTTCTGTGTAGTTTTTATTTCTACATATTCCTTTTTCCACGATAGGCCTCATAGCGTTCCAAATGTCCACTTGCAGTTTATACAGAAAGAGTGTTTCAAAATTCCTCAATCAAAAGTAAGGATCAACTCTGTTACTACAATGCACAGATCAGAAAGAAGTTTCACAGAATGCTTCTGTGTAGTTTTTATTTTAAGATGTTCCTTTTTCAACGATAGGCTACATAGCGCTCCAAATGTCCACTTGCAGTTCATACAAAAAGAGTGTTTCAAAACTCTTCAATCAAAAGTAACAATAAACTCTGTTAGTTGAATGCACAGATCAGAAAGAAGTTTCACAGAATGCTTCTGTGTAGTTTTTATTTGAAGATATTCCTTTTGCCATGATAGGCCTCAATGCGCTCCAAGTGTCCACTTGCAGTTCATGAAGAAAGAGTGTTTCAAAACTCCACAATCCAAAGTAAGGTTAAACTCTGTTAGTTGAATGCACAGATCAGAAAGAAGTTTCAACGAATGCTTCTGTGTAGTCTTTATTGGAAGGTATTCCTTTTTCTACGATAGACGCAATAGTGCTCCAAATTTCCACTTGCAGTTTATACAGAAAGAGTGTTTCAAAACTCCTCAATCAAAAATAAGGTTCAACTCTGTTAGTTGAATGCACAGATCAGAAAGAAGTCTTACAGAATGCTTCCGCGTTGTTCTTACTTGAAGTTATTCCTTTTTCCACGATAGGCCTCAAAGCGTTCTAAATGTCCGCTTGCAGACTCTACATATAGACTGTTTCAACACTGCTTAATAAAAAGTAAGGTTAAACCCTGTTAGTTGAATGCATATATCAGAAAGAAGTTTCACAGAATGCTTCTGTGTAGTTTTTATTTCTACATATTCCTTTTTCCACGATAGGCCTCATAGCGTTCCAAATGTCCACTTGCAGTTTATACAGAAAGAGTGTTTCAAAATTCCTCAATCAAAAGTAAGGATCAACTCTGTTACTACAATGCACAGATCAGAAAGAAGTTTCACAGAATGCTTCTGTGTAGTTTTTATTTTAAGATGTTCCTTTTTCAACGATAGGCTACATAGCGCTCCAAATGTCCACTTGCAGTTCATACAAAAAGAGTGTTTCAAAACTCTTCAATCAAAAGTAACAATAAACTCTGTTAGTTGAATGCACAGATCAGAAAGAAGTTTCACAGAATGCTTCTGTGTAGTTTTTATTTGAAGATATTCCTTTTGCCATGATAGGCCTCAATGCGCTCCAAGTGTCCACTTGCAGTTCATGAAGAAAGAGTGTTTCAAAACTCCACAATCCAAAGTAAGGTTAAACTCTGTTAGTTGAATGCACAGATCAGAAAGAAGTTTCAACGAATGCTTCTGTGTAGTCTTTATTGGAAGGTATTCCTTTTTCTACGATAGACGCAATAGTGCTCCAAATTTCCACTTGCAGTTTATACAGAAAGAGTGTTTCAAAACTCCTCAATCAAAAATAAGGTTCAACTCTGTTAGTTGAATGCACAGATCAGAAAGAAGTCTTACAGAATGCTTCCGCGTTGTTCTTACTTGAAGTTATTCCTTTTTCCACGATAGGCCTCAAAGCGTTCTAAATGTCCGCTTGCAGACTCTACATATAGACTGTTTCAACACTGCTTAATAAAAAGTAAGGTTAAACTCTGTTAGTTTAATGCATATATCAGAAAGAAGTTTCACAGAATGCTTCTGTGTAGTTTTTATTTCTACATATTCCTTTTTCCACGATAGGCCTCATAGCGTTCCAAATGTCCACTTGCAGTTTATACAGAAAGAGTGTTTCAAAATTCCTCAATCAAAAGTAAGGATCAACTCTGTTACTACAATGCACAGATCAGAAAGAAGTTTCACTGAATGCTTCTGTGTAGTTTTTATTTTAAGATGTTCCTTTTTCAACGATAGGCTACATAGCGCTCCAAATGTCCACTTGCAGTTCATACAAAAAGAGTGTTTCAAAACTCTTCAATCAAAAGTAACAATAAACTCTGTTAGTTGAATGCACAGATCAGAAAGAAGTTTCACAGAATGCTTCTGTGTAGTTTTTATTTGAAGATATTCCTTTTGC
This sequence comes from Symphalangus syndactylus, assembly GCF_028878055.3. Classification (NCBI taxonomy): domain Eukaryota; kingdom Metazoa; phylum Chordata; class Mammalia; order Primates; family Hylobatidae; genus Symphalangus; species Symphalangus syndactylus. The sequence goes on along the minus strand of NC_072435.2, from coordinate 51,346,475 downwards.
CATGATAGGCCTCAATGCGCTCCAAGTGTCCACTTGCAGTTCATGAAGAAAGAGTGTTTCAAAACTCCACAATCCAAAGTAAGGTTAAACTCTGTTAGTTGAATGCACAGATCAGAAAGAAGTTTCAAAGAATGCTTCTGTGTAGTCTTTATTGGAAGGTATTCCTTTTTCTACGATAGACGCAATAGTGCTCCAAATTTCCACTTGCAGTTTATACAGAAAGAGTGTTTCAAAACTCCTCAATCAAAAATAAGGTTCAACTCTGTTAGTTGAATGCATATATCAGAAAGAAGTTTCACAGAATGCTTCTGTGTAGTTTTTATTTGTACATATTCCTTTTTCCACGATAGGCCTCATAGCGTTCCAAATGTCCACTTGCAGTTTATACAGAAAGAGTGTTTCAAAATTCCTCAATCAAAAGTAAGGATCAACTCTGTTACTACAATGCACAGATCAGAAAGAAGTTTCACAGAATGCTTCTGTGTAGTTTTTATTTTAAGATGTTCCTTTTTCAACGATAGGCTACATAGCGCTCCAAATGTCCACTTGCAGTTCATACAAAAAGAGTGTTTCAAAACTCTTCAATCGAAAGTAACAATAAACTCTGTTAGTTGAATGCACAGATCAGAAAGAAGTTTCACAGAATGCTTCTGTGTAGTTTTTATTTGAAGATATTCCTTTTGCCATGATAGGCCTCAATGCGCTCCAAGTGTCCACTTGCAGTTCATGAAGAAAGAGTGTTTCAAAACTCCACAATCCAAAGTAAGGTTAAACTCTGTTAGTTGAATGCACAGATCAGAAAGAAGTTTCAAAGAATGCTTCTGTGTAGTCTTTATTGGAAGGTATTCCTTTTTCTACGATAGACGCAATAGTGCTCCAAATTTCCACTTGCAGTTTATACAGAAAGAGTGTTTCAAAACTCCTCAATCAAAAATAAGGTTCAACTCTGTTAGTTGAATGCATATATCAGAAAGAAGTTTCACAGAATGCTTCTGTGTAGTTTTTATATTAAGATGATCCTTTTTCAACGATAGGCTACATAGCGCTCAAAATGTCCACTTGCAGTTCATACAAAATGAGTTTTTCAAAACTTTTCAATCAAAAGTAACAATAAACTCTGTTAGTTGAATGCACAGATCAGAAAGAAGTTTCACAGAATGCTTCTGTGTAGTTTTTATTTGAAGATATTCCTTTTGCCATGATAGGCCTCAATGCGCTCCAAGTGTCCACTTGCAGTTCATGAAGAAAGAGTGTTTCAAAACTCCACAATCCAAAGTAAGGTTAAACTCTGTTAGTTGAATGCACAGATCAGAAAGAAGTTTCAAAGAATGCTTCTGCGTAGTTTTTATTTGAAGATATTCCTTTTGCCATGATAGGCCTCAATGCGCTCCAAATGCCAACTTGCAGTTCATAAAGAAAGAGTGTTTCAAAACTCCACAATCAAAAGTAAGGTTAAACTCTGGTATTTGAATGCACAGATCAGAGAGAAGTTTCACAGAATGCTTCTGTGTAGTTTTTATTTGAAGATATTCCTCTTTCCACGATATGCCTCATTGCGCTCCAAATGTCCATTTGCAGTTTATACAGAAAGAGTGTTTCAAATCTCCTGAATCAAAAGTATGGTTCAACTCTGTTAGTTGAATGCAGAGATCAGAAAGAAGTTTCACAGAATGCTTCTGTGTAGTTTTTATTTGAAGATATTCCTTTTGCCATGATAGGCCTCAATGCGCTCCAAGTGTCCACTTGCAGTTCATGAAGAAAGAGTGTTTCAAAACTCCACAATCCAAAGTAAGGTTAAACTCTGTTAGTTGAATGCACAGATCAGAAAGAAGTTTCAAAGAATGCTTCTGTGTAGTCTTTATTGGAAGGTATTCCTTTTTCTACGATAGACGCAATAGTGCTCCAAATTTCCACTTGCAGTTTATACAGAAAGAGTGTTTCAAAACTCCTCAATCAAAAATAAGGTTCAACTCTGTTAGTTGAATGCACAGATCAGAAAGAAGTCTTACAGAATGCTTCCGCGTTGTTCTTATTTGAAGTTATTCCTTTTTCCACGATAGGCCTCAAAGCGTTCTAAATGTCCGCTTGCAGACTCTACATATAGACTGTTTCAACACTGCTTAATAAAAAGTAAGGTTAAACCCTGTTAGTTGAATGCATATATCAGAAAGAAGTTTCACAGAATGCTTCTGTGTAGTTTTTATTTCTACATATTCCTTTTTCCACGATAGGCCTCATAGCGTTCCAAATGTCCACTTGCAGTTTATACAGAAAGAGTGTTTCAAAATTCCTCAATCAAAAGTAAGGATCAACTCTGTTACTACAATGCACAGATCAGAAAGAAGTTTCACAGAATGCTTCTGTGTAGTTTTTATTTTAAGATGTTCCTTTTTCAACGATAGGCTACATAGCGCTCCAAATGTCCACTTGCAGTTCATACAAAAAGAGTGTTTCAAAACTCTTCAATCAAAAGTAACAATAAACTCTGTTAGTTGAATGCACAGATCAGAAAGAAGTTTCACAGAATGCTTCTGTGTAGTTTTTATTTGAAGATATTCCTTTTGCCATGATAGGCCTCAATGCGCTCCAAGTGTCCACTTGCAGTTCATGAAGAAAGAGTGTTTCAAAACTCCACAATCCAAAGTAAGGTTAAACTCTGTTAGTTGAATGCACAGATCAGAAAGAAGTTTCAACGAATGCTTCTGTGTAGTCTTTATTGGAAGGTATTCCTTTTTCTACGATAGACGCAATAGTGCTCCAAATTTCCACTTGCAGTTTATACAGAAAGAGTGTTTCAAAACTCCTCAATCAAAAATAAGGTTCAACTCTGTTAGTTGAATGCACAGATCAGAAAGAAGTCTTACAGAATGCTTCCGCGTTGTTCTTATTTGAAGTTATTCCTTTTTCCACGATAGGCCTCAAAGCGTTCTAAATGTCCGCTTGCAGACTCTACATATAGACTGTTTCAACACTGCTTAATAAAAAGTAAGGTTAAACCCTGTTAGTTGAATGCATATATCAGAAAGAAGTTTCACAGAATGCTTCTGTGTAGTTTTTATTTCTACATATTCCTTTTTCCACGATAGGCCTCATAGCGTTCCAAATGTCCACTTGCAGTTTATACAGAAAGAGTGTTTCAAAATTCCTCAATCAAAAGTAAGGATCAACTCTGTTACTACAATGCACAGATCAGAAAGAAGTTTCACAGAATGCTTCTGTGTAGTTTTTATTTTAAGATGTTCCTTTTTCAACGATAGGCTACATAGCGCTCCAAATGTCCACTTGCAGTTCATACAAAAAGAGTGTTTCAAAACTCTTCAATCAAAAGTAACAATAAACTCTGTTAGTTGAATGCACAGATCAGAAAGAAGTTTCACAGAATGCTTCTGTGTAGTTTTTATTTGAAGATATTCCTTTTGCCATGATAGGCCTCAATGCGCTCCAAGTGTCCACTTGCAGTTCATGAAGAAAGAGTGTTTCAAAACTCCACAATCCAAAGTAAGGTTAAACTCTGTTAGTTGGATGCACAGATCAGAAAGAAGTTTCACAAAATGCTTCTGTGTAGTTTTTATTTGTAGATATTCCTTTTTCCACGGTAGGCCTCATAGTGCTCCAAATTTCCACTTACAGTTTAAACAGAAAGAGTGTTTCAAAATTCCTCAGTCAAAAATAAGTTTCAACTGTGTTAGTTGAATGCACAGATCCAAAAGAAGTTTCACAGAATGCCTCCGTGTAGTTTTTAAGGGAAGATATTTCTTTTTTCACCATAGGCCTCAATGTTCTCCAAGTGTCCACTTGCAGATTCTACAAATAGATTGTTGCAAAACTGCTCAATCAAAAGTAAGGTTAAACACTGTTAGTTGAATGCACAAATCAGAAACAAGTTTCACAGAATGCTTCTGCGTAGTTTTTATTTGTAGATATTCCTTTTTCCACGATACGCCTCATAGTGCTCCAAATTTCCTCTTAGAGTTTAAACAGAAAGAGTGTGTCGAAATTCCTCAATCAAAAATAAATTTCAACTGTGTTAGTTGAATGCAGAGATCAGAAAGAAGTTTCACAGAATGCCTCCGTGTAGTTTTTAGGGGAAGATATTTCTCTTTACACCATAGGCCTCTATGTCCTCCAAGTGTCCACTTGCAGATACTACAAATAGACTGTTGCAAAACTGCTCAATCAAAAGTAAGGTTAAACACTGTTAGTTGAGTGCACAGATCAGAAACAAGTTTCACAGAATGCTTCTGTGTAGTTTTTATTTGAAGATATTCCTCTTTCCACGATATGCCTCATAGCGCTCCAAATGTCCACTTGCAGTTTATACAGAAAGAGTGTTTCAAATCTCCTGAATCAAAAGTAAGGTTCAACTCTGTTGAATGCAGAGATCAGAAAGAAGTTTCACAGAATGGTTCTGTGTAGTTTTTATTTGAAGATATTCCTTTTGCCATGATAGGCCTCTGTGCTCTCCAAGTGTCCACTTGCAGTTCATGAAGAAAGAGTGTTTCAAAACTCCACAATCCAAAGTAAGGTTAAACTCTGTTAGTTGAATGCACAGATCAGAAAGAAGTTTCACAGAATGCTTCTGTGTAGTTTTTATTGGAAGTTATTCCTTTTTCTGCGATAGACGCAATAGTGCTCCAAATTTCCACTTGCAGTTTATACAGAAAGAGTGTTTCAAAACTCCTCAATCAAAAATACGGTTCAACTCTGTTAGTTGAATGCACAGATCAGAAAGAAGTCTTACAGAATGCTTCCACGTTGTTCTTATTTGAAGTTATTCCTTTTTCCACGATAGGCCTCAAAGCGTTCTAAATGTCCGCTTGCAGATTCTACATATAGACTGTTTCAACACTGCTTAATAAAAAGTAAGGTTAAACTCTGTTAGTTGAATGCATATATCAGAAAGAAGTTTCACAGAATGCTTCTGTGTAGTTTTTATTTGTACATATTCCTTTTTCCACGATAGGCCTCTTAGCGTTCCAAATGTCAACTTGCAGTTTATACAGAAAGAGTGTTTCAAAATTCCTCAATCAAAAGTAAGGTTCAACTCTGTTACTACAATGCACAGATCAGAAAGAAGTTTCACAGAATGCTTCTGTGTAGTTTTTATTTTAAGATGTTCCTTTTTCAACGATAGGCCTCAATGCGCTCCAAGTGTCCACTTGCAGTTCATGAAGAAAGAGTGTTTCAAAACTCCACCATCCAAAGTAAGGTTAAACTCTGTTAGTTGAATGCACAGATCAGAAAGAAGTTCACAGAATGCTTCTGTTTAGTTTTTATTTGAAGTTATTCCTTTTTCTATGATAGACGCAATAGTGCTCCAAATGTCCTCTTGCAGTTTATACAGAAAGAGTGTTTCAAAACTCCTCAATCAAATATAAGGTTCAACTCTGTTAGTTGAATGCACAGATCAGAAAGAAGTCTTACAGAATGCTTCCGCGTTGTTCTTATTTGACGTTATTCCTTTTTCCACGATAAGCCTCCAAGCGTTCTAAATGTCCGCTTGCAGATTCTACATATAGACTGTTTCAACACTGCTTAATAAAAAGTAAGGTTAAACTCTTGTTACTTGAAGGCATATATCAGAAAGAAGTTTCACAGAATGCTTCTGTGTAGTTTTTATTTGTACATATTCCTTTTTCCACGATAGGCCTCATAGCGTTCCAAATGTCCACTTGCAGTTTATACAGAAAGAGTGTTTCAAAATTCCTCAATCAAAAGCAAGGTTCAACTCTGTTACTACAATGCACAGATCAGAAAGAAGTTTCACAGAATGCTTCTGTGTAGTTTTTATTTTAAGATGTTCCTTTTTCAACGATAGGCTACATAGCGCTCCAAATGTCCACTTGCAGTTCATACAAAAAGAGTGTTTCAAAACTCTTCAATCAAAAGTAACAATAAACTCTGTTAGTTGAATGCACAGATCAGAAAGAAGTTTCACAGAATGCTTCTGCGTAGTTTTTATTTGAAGATATTCCTTTTGCCATGATAGGCCTCAATGCGCTCCAAATGCCCACTTGCAGTTCATAAAGAAAGAGTGTTTCAAAACTCCACAATCAAAAGTAAGGTTAAACTCTGTTATTTGAATGCACAGATCAGAGAGAAGTTTCACAGAATGCTTCTGTGTAGTTTTTATTTGAAGATATACCTCTTTCCACGATATGCCTCATTGCGCTCCAAATGTCCACTTGCAGTTTATACAGAAAGAGTGTTTCAAATCTCCTGAATCAAAAGTAAGGTTCAACTCTGTTAGTTGAATTCAGAGATCAGAAAGAAGTTTCACAGAATGGTTCTGTGTAGTTTTTATTTGAAGATATTCCTTTTGCCATGATAGGCCTCTGTGCTCTCCAAGTGTCCACTTGCAGTTCATGAAGAAAGAGTGTTTCAAAACTCCACAATCCAAAGTAAGGTTAAACTCTGTTAGTTGAATGCACAGATCAGAAAGAAGTTTCACAGAATGCTTCTGTGTAGTCTTTATTGGAAGGTATTCCTTTTTCTACGATAGACGCAATAGTGCTCCAAATTTCCACTTGCAGTTTATACAGAAAGAGTGTTTCAAAACTCCTCAATCAAAAATAAGGTTCAACTCTGTTAGTTGAATGCACAGATCAGAAAGAAGTCTTACAGAATGCTTCCGCGTTGTTATTTGAAGTTATTCCTTTTTCCACGATAGGCCTCAAAGGGTTCTAAATGTCCGCTTGCAGACTCTACATATAAACTGTTTCAACACTGCTTAATAAAAAGTAAGGTTAAACTCTGTTAGTTGAATGCATATATCAGAAAGAAGTTTCACAGAATGCTTCTGTGTAGTTTTTATTTGTACATATTCCTTTTTCCACGATAGGCCTCATAGCGTTCCAAATGTCCACTTGCAGTTTATACAGAAAGAGTGTTTCAAAATTCCTCAATCAAAAGTAAGGATCAACTCTGTTACTACAATGCACAGATCAGAAAAAGTTTCACTGAATGCTTCTGTGTAGTTTTTATTTTAAGATGTTCCTTTTTCAACGATAGGCTACATAGCGCTCCAATTGTCCACTTGCAGTTCATACAAAAAGATTGTTTCAAAACTCTTCAATCAAAAGTAACAATAAACTCTGTTAGTTGAATGCACAGATCAGAAAGAAGTTTCACAGAATGCTTCTGTGTAGTTTTTATTTGAAGATATTCCTTTTGCCATGATAGGCCTCAATGCGCTCCAAGTGTCCACTTGCAGTTCATGAAGAAAGAGTGTTTCAAAACTCCACAATCCAAAGTAAGGTTAAACTCTGTTAGTTGAATGCACAGATCAGAAAGAAGTTTCAAAGAATGCTTCTGTGTAGTCTTTATTGGAAGGTATTCCTTTTTCTACGATAGACGCAATAGTGCTCCAAATTTCCACTTGCAGTTTATACAGAAAGAGTGTTTCAAAACTCCTCAATCAAAAATAAGGTCCAACTCTGTTAGTTGAATGCACAGATCAGAAAGAAGTCTTACAGAATGCTTCCGCGTTGTTCTTATTTGAAGTTATTCCTTTTTCCACGATAGGCCTCAAAGCATTCTAAATGTCCGCTTGCAGACTCTACATATAGACTGTTTCAACACTGCTTAATAAAAAGTAAGGTTAAACCCTGTTAGTTGAATGCATATATCAGAAAGAAGTTTCACAGAATGCTTCTGTGTAGTTTTTATTTCTACATATTCCTTTTTCCACGATAGGCCTCATAGCGTTCCAAATGTCCACTTGCAGTTTATACAGAAAGAGTGTTTCAAAATTCCTCAATCAAAAGTAAGGATCAACTCTGTTACTACAATGCACAGATCAGAAAGAAGTTTCACAGAATGCTTCTGTGTAGTTTTTATTTTAAGATGTTCCTTTTTCAACGATAGGCTACATAGCGCTCCAAATGTCCACTTGCAGTTCATACAAAAAGAGTGTTTCAAAACTCTTCAATCAAAAGTAACAATAAACTCTGTTAGTTGAATGCACAGATCAGAAAGAAGTTTCACAGAATGCTTCTGTGTAGTTTTTATTTGAAGATATTCCTTTTGCCATGATAGGCCTCAATGCGCTCCAAGTGTCCACTTGCAGTTCATGAAGAAAGAGTGTTTCAAAACTCCACAATCCAAAGTAAGGTTAAACTCTGTTAGTTGAATGCACAGATCAGAAAGAAGTTTCACAAAATGCTTCTGTGTAGTTTTTATTTGTAGATATTCCTTTTTCTACGATAGACGCAATAGTGCTCCAAATTTCCACTTGCAGTTTATACAGAAAGAGTGTTTCAAAACTCCTCAATCAAAAATCAGGTTAAACTCTGTTAGTTGAATGCATATATCAGAAAGAAGTTTCACAGAATGCTTCTGTGTAGTTTTTATATTAAGATGATCCTTTTTCAACGATAGGCTACATAGCGCTCAAAATGTCCACTTGCAGTTCATACAAAATGAGTGTTTCAAAACTTTTCAATCAAAAGTAACAATAAACTCTTAGTTGAATGCACAGATCAGAAAGAAGTTTCACAGAATGCTTCTGTGTAGTTTTTATTTGAAGATGTTCCTTTTGCCATGATAGGCCTCAATGCGCTCCAAGTGTCCACTTGCAGTTCATGAAGAAAGAGTGTTTCAAAACTCCACAATCCAAAGTAAGGTTAAACTCTGTTAGTTGAATGCACAGATCAGAAAGAAGTTTCAAAGAATGCTTCTGCGTAGTTTTTATTTGAAGATATTCCTTTTGCCATGATAGGCCTCAATGCGCTCCAAATGCCAACTTGCAGTTCATAAAGAAAGAGTGTTTCAAAACTCCACAATCAAAAGTAAGGTTCAACTCTGGTATTTGAATGCACAGATCAGAGAGAAGTTTCACAGAATGCTTCTGTGTAGTTTTTATTTGAAGATATTCCTCTTTCCACGATATGCCTCATTGCGCTCCAAATGTCAACTTGCAGTTTATACAGAAAGAGTGTTTCAAAACTGCTCAATCAAAAGTAAGGTTCAACTCTGTTAGTTGAAGGCACATATCAGAAAGAAGTTTCACAGAATGCTTCTGTGTAGTTTTTATTGGAAGTTATTCCTTTTTCTACGATAGACGCAATAGTGCTCCAAATTTCCACTTGCAGTTTATACAGAAAGAGTGTTTCAAAACTCCTCAATCAAAAATAAGGTTCATCTCTGTTAGTTGAAGGAACAGATCAGAAAGAAGTCTTACAGAATGCTTCCGCGTTGTTCTTATTTGAAGTTATTCCTTTTTCCACGATAGGCCTCAAAGCGTTCTAAATGTCCGCTTGCAGATTCTACATATAGACTGTTTCAACACTGCTTAATAAAAAGTAAGGTTAAACTCTGTTAGTTGAATGCATATATCAGAAAGAAGTTTCACAGAATGCTTCTGTGTAGTTTTTATTTGTACATATTCTTTTTCCACGATAGGCCTCATAGCGTTCCAAATGTCCACTTGCAGTTTATACAGAAAGAGTGTTTCAAAATTCCTCAATCAAAAGTAAGGTTCAACTCTTTTACTACAATGCACAGATCAGAAAGAAGTTTCACAGAATGCTTCTGTGTAGTTTTTACTTTAAGATGTTCCTTTTTCAACGATAGGCTACATAGCGCTCCAAATGTCCACTTGCAGTTCATACAAAAAGAGTGTTTCAAAACTCTTCCATCAAAAGTAACAATAAACTCTGTTAGTTGAATGCACAGATCAGAAAGAAGTTTCACAGAATGCTTCTGTGTAGTTTTTATTTGAAGATGTTCCTTTTGCCATGATAGGCCTCAATGCGCTCCAAATGCCAACTTGCAGTTCATAAAGAAAGAGTGTTTCAAAACTCCACAATCAAAAGTAAGGTTAAACTCTGTTATTTGAATTCACAGATCAGAGAGAAGTTTCACAGAATGCTTCTGTGTAGTTTTTATTTGAAGATATTCCTCTTTGCACGATATGCCTCATTGCGCTCCAAATGTCCACTTGCAGTTCATACAGAAAGAGTGTTTCAAAACTGCTCAATCAAAAGTAAGGTTCAACTCTGTTAGTTGAAGGCACATATCAGAAAGAAGTTTCACAGAATGCTTCTGTGTAGTTTTTATTTGTAGATATTGCTTTTTCCACGGTAGGCCTCATAGCGCTCCAAATGTCCCCTTGCGGTTTATGCAGAAAGAGTATTTCCAAACGCCTCAATCAAAAGTAAGGTTAACATCTGTTATTTGAATGCACAGATCAGAAAGAAGTTTCACAGAATGCTTCTGTGTAGTTTTTATTTGTAGATATTCCTTTTTCCACGATAGGCCTCATAGTGCTCCAAATTTCCACTTACAGTTTAAACAGAAAGAGTGTTTCAAAATTCCTCAGTCAAAAATAAGTTTCAACTGTGTTAGTTGAATGCACAGATCCAAAAGAAGTTTCACAGAATGCCTCCGTGTAGTTTTTAAGGGAAGATATTTCTTTTTTCACCATAGGCCTCAATGTTCTCCAAGTGTCCACTTGCAGATTCTACAAATAGATTGTTGCAAAACTGCTCAATCAAAAGTAAGGTTAAACACTGTTAGTTGAATGCACAAATCAGAAACAAGTTTCACAGAATGCTTCTGCGTAGTTTTTATTTGTAGATATTCCTTTTTCCACGATACGCCTCATAGTGCTCCAAATTTCCTCTTAGAGTTTAAACAGAAAGAGTGTGTCGAAATTCCTCAATCAAAAATAAATTTCAACTGTGTTAGTTGAATGCAGAGATCAGAAAGAAGTTTCACAGAATGCCTCCGTGTAGTTTTTAGGGGAAGATATTTCTCTTTTCACCATAGGCCTCTATGTCCTCCAAGTGTCCACATGCAGATTCTACCAATAGACTGTTGCAAAACTGCTCAATCAAAAGTAAGGTTAAACACTGTTAGTTGAGTGCACAGATCAGAAACAAGTTTCACAGAATGCTTCTGTGTAGTTTTTATTTGAAGATATTCCTCTTTCCACGATATGCCTCATAGCGCTCCAAATGTCCACTTGCAGTTTATACAGAAAGAGTGTTTCAAATCTCCTGAATCAAAAGTAAGGTTCAACTCTGTTGAATGCAGAGATCAGAAAGAAGTTTCACAGAATGCTTCTGTGTAGTCTTTATTGGAAGGTATTCCTTTTTCTACGATAGACGCAATAGTGCTCCAAATTTCCACTTGCAGTTTATACAGAAAGAGTGTTTCAAAACTCCTCAATCAAAAATAAGGTTCAACTCTGTTAGTTGAATGCACAGATCAGAAAGAAGTCTTACAGAATGCTTCCGCGTTGTTATTTGAAGTTATACCTTTTTCCACGATAGGCCTCAAAGCGTTCTAAATGTCCGCTTGCAGACTCTACATATAGACTGTTTCAACACTGCTTAATAAAAAGTAAGGTTAAACTCTGTTAGTTGAATGCATATATCAGAAAGAAGTTTCACAGAATGCTTCTGTGTAGTTTTTATTTGTACATATTCCTTTTTCCACGATAGGCCTCATAGCGTTCCAAATGTCCACTTGCAGTTTATACAGAAAGAGTGTTTCAAAATTCCTCAATCAAAAGTAAGGATCAACTCTGTTACTACAATGCACAGATCAGAAAAAGTTTCACTGAATGCTTCTGTGTAGTTTTTATTTTAAGATGTTCCTTTTTCAACGATAGGCTACATAGCGCTCCAAATGTCCACTTGCAGTTCATACAAAAAGAGTGTTTCAAAACTCTTCAATCAAAAGTAACAATAAACTCTGTTAGTTGAATGCACAGATCAGAAAGAAGTTTCACAGAATGCTTCTGTGTAGTTTTTATTTGAAGATATTCCTTTTGCCATGATAGGCCTCAATGCGCTCCAAGTGTCCACTTGCAGTTCATGAAGAAAGAGTGTTTCAAAACTCCACAATCCAAAGTAAGGTTAAACTCTGTTAGTTGAATGCACAGATCAGAAAGAAGTTTCACAGAATGCTTCTACGTAGTTTTTATTTGAAGATATTCCTTTTGCCATGATAGGCCTCAATGCGCTCCAAATGCCCACTTGCAGTTCATAAAGAAAGAGTGTTTCAAAACTCCACAATCAAAAGTAAGGTTAAACTCTGTTATTTGAATGCACAGATCGGAGAGAAGTTTCACAGAATGCTTCTGTGTAGTTTTTATTTGAAGATATTCCTCTTTCCACGATATGCCTCATTGCGCTCCAAATGTCCACTTGCAGTTTATAGAGAAAGAGTGTTTCAAAACTGCTCAATCAAAAGTAAGGTTCAACTCTGTTAGTTGAAGGCACATATCAGAAAGAAGTTTCACAGAATGCTTCTGTGTAGTTTTTATTGGAAGTTTTTCCTTTTTCTACGATAGACGCAATAGTGCTCCAAATGTCCACTTGCAGTTTATACAGAAAGAGTGTTTCAAAACTCCTCAATCAAATATAAGGTTCAACTCTGTTAGTTGAATGCACAGATCAGAAAGAAGTCTTACAGAATGCTTCCGCGTTGTTCTTATTTGAAGTTATTCCTTTTTCCACGATAAGCCTCAAAGCGTTCTAAATGTCCGCTTGCAGATTCTACATATAGACTGTTTCAACACTGCTTAATAAAAAGTAAGGTTAAACTCTGTTAGTTGAATGCATATATCAGAAAGAAGTTTCACAGAATGCTTCTGTGTAGTTTTTTTTGGACATATTCCTTTTTCCACGATAGGCCTCATAGCGTTCCAAATGTCCACTTGCAGTTTATACAGAAAGAGTGTTTCAAAATTCCTCAATCAAAAGTAAGGATCAACTCTGTTACTACAATGCACAGATCAGAAAGAAGTTTCACTGAATGCTTCTGTGTAGTTTTTATTTTAAGATGTTCCTTTTTCAACGATAGGCTACATAGCGCTCCAAATGTCCACTTGCAGTTCATACAAAAAGAGTGTTTCAAAACTCTTCAATCAAAAGTAACAATAAACTCTGTTAGTTGAATGCACAGATCAGAAAGAAGTTTCACAGAATGCTTCTGTGTAGTTTTTATTTGAAGATATTCCTTTTGCCATGATAGGCCTCAATGCGCTCCAAGTGTCCACTTGCAGTTCATGAAGAAAGAGTGTTTCAAAACTCCACAATCCAAAGTAAGGTTAAACTCTGTTAGTTGAATGCACAGATCAGAAAGAAGTTTCACAGAATGCTTCTACGTAGTTTTTATTTGAAGATATTCCTTTTGCCATGATAGGCCTCAATGCGCTCCAAATGCCCACTTGCAGTTCATAAAGAAAGAGTGTTTCAAAACTCCACAATCAAAAGTAAGGTTAAACTCTGTTATTTGAATGCACAGATCGGAGAGAAGTTTCACAGAATGCTTCTGTGTAGTTTTTATTTGAAGATATTCCTCTTTCCACGATATGCCTCATTGCGCTCCAAATGTCCACTTGCAGTTTATAGAGAAAGAGTGTTTCAAAACTGCTCAATCAAAAGTAAGGTTCAACTCTGTTAGTTGAAGGCACATATCAGAAAGAAGTTTCACAGAATGCTTCTGTGTAGTTTTTATTGGAAGTTTTTCCTTTTTCTACGATAGACGCAATAGTGCTCCAAATGTCCACTTGCAGTTTATACAGAAAGAGTGTTTCAAAACTCCTCAATCAAATATAAGGTTCAACTCTGTTAGTTGAATGCACAGATCAGAAAGAAGTCTTACAGAATGCTTCCGCGTTGTTCTTATTTGAAGTTATTCCTTTTTCCACGATAAGCCTCAAAGCGTTCTAAATGTCCGCTTGCAGATTCTACATATAGACTGTTTCAACACTGCTTAATAAAAAGTAAGGTTAAACTCTGTTAGTTGAATGCATATATCAGAAAGAAGTTTCACAGAATGCTTCTGTGTAGTTTTTTTTGGACATATTCATTTTTCCACGATAGGCCTCATAGCGTTCCAAATGTCCACTTGCAGTTTATACAGAAAGAGTGTTTCAAAATTCCTCAATCAAAAGTAAGGATCAACTCTGTTACTACAATGCACAGATCAGAAAGAAGTTTCACTGAATGCTTCTGTGTAGTTTTTATTTTAATATGTTCCTTTTTCAACGATAGGCTACATAGCGCTCCAAATGTCCACTTGCAGTTCATACAAAAAGAGTGTTTCAAAACTCTTCAATCAAAAGTAACAATAAACTCTGTTAGTTGAATGCACAGATCAGAAAGAAGTTTCACAGAATGCTTCTGTGTAGTTTTTATTTGAAGATATTCCTTTTGCCATGATAGGCCTCAATGCGCTCCAAGTGTCCACTTGCAGTTCATGAAGAAAGAGTGTTTCAAAACTCCACAATCCAAAGTAAGGTTAAACTCTGTTAGTTGAATGCACAGATCAGAAAGAAGTTTCACAGAATGCTTCTGTGTAGTCTTTATTGGAAAGTATTCCTTTTTCTACGATAGACGCAATAGTGCTCCAAATTTCCACTTGCAGTTTATACAGAAAGAGTGTTTCAAAACTCCTCAATCAAAAATAAGGTTCAACTCTGTTAGTTGAATGCACAGATCAGAAAGAAGTCTTACAGAATGCTTCCGCGTTGTTCTTATTTGAAGTTATTCCTTTTTCCACGATAGGCCTCAAAGCGTTCTAAATGTCCGCTTGCAGACTCTACATATAGACTGTTTCAACACTGCTTAATAAAAAGTAAGGTTAAACCCTGTTAGTTGAATGCATATATCAGAAAGAAGTTTCACAGAATGCTTCTGTGTAGTTTTTATTTCTACATATTCCTTTTTCCACGATAGGCCTCATAGCGTTCCAAATGTCCACTTGCAGTTTATACAGAAAGAGTGTTTCAAAATTCCTCAATCAAAAGTAAGGATCAACTCTGTTACTACAATGCACAGATCAGAAAGAAGTTTCACAGAATGCTTCTGTGTAGTTTTTATTTTAAGATGTTCCTTTTTCAACGATAGGCTACATAGCGCTCCAAATGTCCACTTGCAGTTGATACAAAAAGAGTGTTTCAAAACTCTTCAATCAAAAGTAACAATAAACTCTGTTAGTTGAATGCACAGATCAGAAAGAAGTTTCACAGAATGCTTCTGTGTAGTTTTTATTTGAAGATATTCCTTTTGCCATGATAGGCCTCAATGCGCTCCAAGTGTCCACTTGCAGTTCATGAAGAAAGAGTGTTTCAAAACTCCACAATCCAAAGTAAGGTTCAACTCTGTTAGTTGAATGCACAGATCAGAAAGAAGTTTCACAAAATGCTTCTGTGTAGTTTTTATTTGTAGATATTCCTTTTTCTACGATAGACGCAATAGTGCTCCAAATTTCCACTTGCAGTTTATACAGAAAGAGTGTTTCAAAACTCCTCAATCAAAAATCAGGTTAAACTCTGTTAGTTGAATGCATATATCAGAAAGAAGTTTCACAGAATGCTTCTGTGTAGTTTTTATATTAAGATGATCCTTTTTCAACGATAGGCTACATAGCGCTCAAAATGTCCACTTGCAGTTCATACAAAATGAGTGTTTCAAAACTTTTCAATCAAAAGTAACAATAAACTCTGTTAGTTGAATGCACAGATCAGAAAGAAGTTTCACAGAATGCTTCTGTGTAGTTTTTATTTGAAGATATTCCTTTTGCCATGATAGGCCTCAATGCGCTCCAAGTGTCCACTTGCAGTTCATGAAGAAAGAGTGTTTCAAAACTCCACAATCCAAAGTAAGGTTAAACTCTGTTAGTTGAATGCACAGATCAGAAAGAAGTTTCAAAGAATGCTTCTGCGTAGTTTTTATTTGAAGATATTCCTTTTGCCATGATAGGCCTCAATGCGCTCCAAATGCCAACTTGCAGTTCATAAAGAAAGAGTGTTTCAAAACTCCACAATCAAAAGTAAGGTTCAACTCTGGTATTTGAATGCACAGATCAGAGAGAAGTTTCACAGAATGCTTCTGTGTAGTTTTTATTTGAAGATATTCCTCTTTCCACGATATGCCTCATTGCGCTCCAAATGTCCATTTGCAGTTTATACAGAAAGAGTGTTTCAAATCTCCTGAATCAAAAGTATGGTTCAACTCTGTTAGTTGAATGCAGAGATCAGAAAGAAGTTTCACAGAATGGTTCTGTGTAGTTTTCATTTGAAGATATTCCTTTTGCCATGATAGGCCTCTGTGCTCTCCATATGTCCACTTGCAGTTCATGAAGAAAGAGTGTTTCAAAACTCCACAATCCAAAGTAAGGTTAAACTCTGTTAGTTGAATGCACAGATCAGAAAGAAGTTTCACAGAATGCTTCTGTGTAGTCTTTATTGGAAGGTATTCCTTTTTCTACGATAGACGCAATAGTGCTCCAAATTTCCACTTGCAGTTTATACAGAAAGAGTGTTTCAAAACTCCTCAATCAAAAATAAGGTTCAACTCTGTTAGTTGAATGCACAGATCAGAAAGAAGTCTTACAGAATGCTTCCGCGTTGTTCTTATTTGAAGTTATTCCTTTTTCCACGATAGGCCTCAAAGCGTTCTAAATGTCCGCTTGCAGACTCTACATATAGACTGTTTCAACACTGCTTAATAAAAAGTAAGGTTAAACTCTGTTAGTTGAATGCATCTATCAGAAAGAAGTTTCACAGAATGCTTCTGTGTAGTTTTTATTTGTACATATTCCTTTTTCCACGATAGGCCTCATAGCGTTCCAAATGTCCACTTGCAGTTTATACAGAAAGAGTGTTTCAAAATTCCTCAATCAAAAGTAAGGATCAACTCTGTTACTACAATGCACAGATCAGAAAGAAGTTTCACTGAATGCTTCTGTGTAGTTTTTATTTTAAGATGTTCCTTTTTCAACGATAGGCTACATAGCGCTCCAAATGTCCACTTGCAGTTCATACAAAAAGAGTGTTTCAAAACTCTTCAATCAAAAGTAACAATAAACTCTGTTAGTTGAATGCACAGATCAGAAAGAAGTTTCACAGAATGCTTCTGTGTAGTTTTTATTTGAAGATATTCCTTTTGCCATGATAGGCCTCAATGCGCTCCAAGTGTCCACTTGCAGTTCATGAAGAAAGAGTGTTTCAAAACTCCACAATCCAAAGTAAGGTTAAACTCTGTTAGTTGAATGCACAGATCAGAAAGAAGTTTCACAAAATGCTTCTGTGTAGTTTTTATTTGTAGATATTCCTTTTTCTACGGTAGACGCAATAGTGCTCCAAATTTCCACTTGCAGTTTATACAGAAAGAGTGTTTCAAAACTCCTCAATCAAAAATCAGGTTAAACTCTGTTAGTTGAATGCATATATCAGAAAGAAGTTTCACAGAATGCTTCTGTGTAGTTTTTATATTAAGATGATCCTTTTTCAACGATAGGCTACATAGCGCTCAAAATGTCCACTTGCAGTTCATACAAAATGAGTGTTTCAAAACTTTTCAATCAAAAGTAACAATAAACTCTGTTAGTTGAATGCACAGATCAGAAAGAAGTTTCACAGAATGCTTCTGTGTAGTTTTTATTTGAAGATATTCCTTTTGCCATGATAGGCCTCAATGCGCTCCAAGTGTCCACTTGCAGTTCATGAAGAAAGAGTGTTTCAAAACTCCACAATCCAAAGTAAGGTTAAACTCTGTTAGTTGAATGCACAGATCAGAAAGAAGTTTCAAAGAATGCTTCTGTGTAGTCTTTATTGGAAAGTATTCCTTTTTCTACGATAGACGCAATAGTGCTCCAAATTTCCACTTGCAGTTTATACAGAAAGAGTGTTTCAAAACTCCTCAATCAAAAATAAGGTTCAACTCTGTTAGTTGAATGCACAGATCAGAAAGAAGTCTTACAGAATGCTTCCGCGTTGTTCTTATTTGAAGTTATTCCTTTTTCCACGATAGGCCTCAAAGCGTTCTAAATGTCCGCTTGCAGACTCTACATATAGACTGTTTCAACACTGCTTAATAAAAAGTAAGGTTAAACCCTGTTAGTTGAATGCATATATCAGAAAGAAGTTTCACAGAATGCTTCTGTGTAGTTTTTATTTCTACATATTCCTTTTTCCACGATAGGCCTCATAGCGTTCCAAATGTCCACTTGCAGTTTATACAGAAAGAGTGTTTCAAAATTCCTCAATCAAAAGTAAGGATCAACTCTGTTACTACAATGCACAGATCAGAAAGAAGTTTCACAGAATGCTTCTGTGTAGTTTTTATTTTAAGATGTTCCTTTTTCAACGATAGGCTACATAGCGCTCCAAATGTCCACTTGCAGTTCATACAAAAAGAGTGTTTCAAAACTCTTCAATCAAAAGTAACAATAAACTCTGTTAGTTGAATGCACAGATCAGAAAGAAGTTTCACAGAATGCTTCTGTGTAGTTTTTATTTGAAGATATTCCTTTTGCCATGATAGGCCTCAATGCGCTCCAAGTGTCCACTTGCAGTTCATGAAGAAAGAGTGTTTCAAAACTCCACAATCCAAAGTAAGGTTAAACTCTGTTAGTGGAATGCACAGATCAGAAAGAAGTTTCAAAGAATGCTTCTGTGTAGTCTTTATTGGAAGGTATTCCTTTTTCTACGATAGACGCAATAGTGCTCCAAATTTCCACTTGCAGTTTATACAGAAAGAGTGTTTCAAAACTCCTCAATCAAAAATAAGGTTCAACTCTGTTAGTTGAATGCACAGATCAGAAAGAAGTCTTACAGAATGCTTCCGCGTTGTTCTTATTTGAAGTTATTCCTTTTTCCACGATAGGCCTCAAAGCGTTCTAAATGTCCGCTTGCAGACTCTACATATAGACTGTTTCAACACTGCTTAATAAAAAGTAAGGTTAAACCCTGTTAGTTGAATGCATATATCAGAAAGAAGTTTCACAGAATGCTTCTGTGTAGTTTTTATTTCTACATATTCCTTTTTCCACGATAGGCCTCATAGCGTTCCAAATGTCCACTTGCAGTTTATACAGAAAGAGTGTTTCAAAATTCCTCAATCAAAAGTAAGGATCAACTCTGTTACTACAATGCACAGATCAGAAAGAAGTTTCACAGAATGCTTCTGTGTAGTTTTTATTTTAAGATGTTCCTTTTTCAACGATAGGCTACATAGCGCTCCAAATGTCCACTTGCAGTTCATACAAAAAGAGTGTTTCAAAACTCTTCAATCAAAAGTAACAATAAACTCTGTTAGTTGAATGCACAGATCAGAAAGAAGTTTCACAGAATGCTTCTGTGTAGTTTTTATTTGAAGATATTCCTTTTGCCATGATAGGCCTCAATGCGCTCCAAGTGTCCACTTGCAGTTCATGAAGAAAGAGTGTTTCAAAACTCCACAATCCAAAGTAAGGTTCAACTCTGTTAGTTGAATGCACAGATCAGAAAGAAGTTTCACAAAATGCTTCTGTGTAGTTTTTATTTGTAGATATTCCTTTTTCTACGATAGACGCAATAGTGCTCCAAATTTCCACTTGCAGTTTATACAGAAAGAGTGTTTCAAAACTCCTCAATCAAAAATCAGGTTAAACTCTGTTAGTTGAATGCATATATCAGAAAGAAGTTTCACAGAATGCTTCTGTGTAGTTTTTATATTAAGATGATCCTTTTTCAACGATAGGCTACATAGCGCTCAAAATGTCCACTTGCAGTTCATACAAAATGAGTGTTTCAAAACTTTTCAATCAAAAGTAACAATAAACTCTGTTAGTTGAATGCACAGATCAGAAAGAAGTTTCACAGAATGCTTCTGTGTAGTTTTTATTTGAAGATATTCCTTTTGCCATGATAGGCCTCAATGCGCTCCAAGTGTCCACTTGCAGTTCATGAAGAAAGAGTGTTTCAAAACTCCACAATCCAAAGTAAGGTTAAACTCTGTTAGTTGAATGCACAGATCAGAAAGAAGTTTCAAAGAATGCTTCTGCGTAGTTTTTATTTGAAGATATTCCTTTTGCCATGATAGGCCTCAATGCGCTCCAAATGCCAACTTGCAGTTCATAAACAAAGAGTGTTTCAAAACTCCACAATCAAAAGTAAGGTTAAACTCTGGTATTTGAATGCACAGATCAGAGAGAAGTTTCACAGAATGCTTCTGTGTAGTTTTTATTTGAAGATATTCCTCTTTCCACGATATGCCTCATTGCGCTCCAAATGTCCATTTGCAGTTTATACAGAAAGAGTGTTTCAAATCTCCTGAATCAAAAGTATGGTTCAACTCTGTTAGTTGAATGCAGAGATCAGAAAGAAGTTTCACAGAATGCTTCTGTGTAGTTTTTATTTGAAGATATTCCTTTTGCCATGATAGGCCTCAATGCGCTCCAAGTGTCCACTTGCAGTTCATGAAGAAAGAGTGTTTCAAAACTCCACAATCCAAAGTAAGGTTAAACTCTGTTAGTTGAATGCACAGATCAGAAAGAAGTTTCAAAGAATGCTTCTGTGTAGTCTTTATTGGAAGGTATTCCTTTTTCTACGATAGACGCAATAGTGCTCCAAATTTCCACTTGCAGTTTATACAGAAAGAGTGTTTCAAAACTCCTCAATCAAAAATAAGGTTCAACTCTGTTAGTTGAATGCACAGATCAGAAAGAAGTCTTACAGAATGCTTCCGCGTTGTTCTTATTTGAAGTTATTCCTTTTTCCACGATAGGCCTCAAAGCGTTCTAAATGTCCGCTTGCAGACTCTACATATAGACTGTTTCAACACTGCTTAATAAAAAGTAAGGTTAAACCCTGTTAGTTGAATGCATATATCAGAAAGAAGTTTCACAGAATGCTTCTGTGTAGTTTTTATTTCTACATATTCCTTTTTCCACGATAGGCCTCATAGCGTTCCAAATGTCCACTTGCAGTTTATACAGAAAGAGTGTTTCAAAATTCCTCAATCAAAAGTAAGGATCAACTCTGTTACTACAATGCACAGATCAGAAAGAAGTTTCACTGAATGCTTCTGTGTAGTTTTTATTTTAAGATGTTCCTTTTTCAACGATAGGCTACATAGCGCTCCAAATGTCCACTTGCAGTTCATACAAAAAGAGTGTTTCAAAACTCTTCAATCAAAAGTAACAATAAACTCTGTTAGTTGAATGCACAGATCAGAAAGAAGTTTCACAGAATGCTTCTGTGTAGTTTTTATTTGAAGATATTCCTTTTGCCATGATAGGCCTCAATGCGCTCCAAGTGTCCACTTGCAGTTCATGAAGAAAGAGTGTTTCAAAACTCCACAATCCAAAGTAAGGTTAAACTCTGTTAGTTGAATACACAGATCAGAAAGAAGTTTCACAAAATGCTTCTGTGTAGTTTTTATTTGTAGATATTCCTTTTTCTACGATAGACGCAATAGTGCTCCAAATTTCCACTTGCAGTTTATACAGAAAGAGTGTTTCAAAACTCCTCAATCAAAAATAAGGTTCAACTCTGTTAGTTGAATGCACAGATCAGAAAGAAGTCTTACAGAATGCTTCCGCGTTGTTCTTATTTGAAGTTATTCCTTTTTCCACGATAGGCCTCAAAGCGTTCTAAATGTCCGCTTGCAGACTCTACATATAGACTGTTTCAACACTGCTTAATAAAAAGTAAGGTTAAACTCTGTTAGTTGAATGCATATATCAGAAAGAAGTTTCACAGAATGCTTCTGTGTAGTTTTTATTTGTACATATTCCTTTTTCCACGATAGGCCTCATAGCGTTCCAAATGTCCACTTGCAGTTTATACAGAAAGAGTGTTTCAAAATTCCTCAATCAAAAGTAAGGATCAACTCTGTTACTACAATGCACAGATCAGAAAGAAGTTTCACTGAATGCTTCTGTGTAGTTTTTATTTTAAGATGTTCCTTTTTCAACGATAGGCTACATAGCGCTCCAAATGTCCACTTGCAGTTCATACAAAAAGAGTGTTTCAAAACTCTTCAATCAAAAGTAACAATAAACTCTGTTAGTTGAATGCACAGATCAGAAAGAAGTTTCACAGAATGCTTCTGTGTAGTTTTTATTTGAAGATATTCCTCTTTCCACGATATGCCTCATTGCGCTCCAAATGTCCATTTGCAGTTTATACAGAAAGAGTGTTTCAAATCTCCTGAATCAAAAGTATGGTTCAACTCTGTTAGTTGAATGCAGAGATCAGAAAGAAGTTTCACAGAATGGTTCTGTGTAGTTTTCATTTGAAGATATTCCTTTTGCCATGATAGGCCTCTGTGCTCTCCATATGTCCACTTGCAGTTCATGAAGAAAGAGTGTTTCAAAACTCCACAATCCAAAGTAAGGTTAAACTCTGTTAGTTGAATGCACAGATCAGAAAGAAGTTTCACAGAATGCTTCTGTGTAGTCTTTATTGGAAGGTATTCCTTTTTCTACGATAGACGCAATAGTGCTCCAAATTTCCACTTGCAGTTTATACAGAAAGAGTGTTTCAAAACTCCTCAATCAAAAATAAGGTTCAACTCTGTTAGTTGAATGCACAGATCAGAAAGAAGTCTTACAGAATGCTTCCGCGTTGTTCTTATTTGAAGTTATTCCTTTTTCCACGATAGGCCTCAAAGCGTTCTAAATGTCCGCTTGCAGACTCTACATATAGACTGTTTCAACACTGCTTAATAAAAAGTAAGGTTAAACTCTGTTAGTTGAATGCATCTATCAGAAAGAAGTTTCACAGAATGCTTCTGTGTAGTTTTTATTTGTACATATTCCTTTTTCCACGATAGGCCTCATAGCGTTCCAAATGTCCACTTGCAGTTTATACAGAAAGAGTGTTTCAAAATTCCTCAATCAAAAGTAAGGATCAACTCTGTTACTACAATGCACAGATCAGAAAGAAGTTTCACTGAATGCTTCTGTGTAGTTTTTATTTTAAGATGTTCCTTTTTCAACGATAGGCTACATAGCGCTCCAAATGTCCACTTGCAGTTCATACAAAAAGAGTGTTTCAAAACTCTTCAATCAAAAGTAACAATAAACTCTGTTAGTTGAATGCACAGATCAGAAAGAAGTTTCACAGAATGCTTCTGTGTAGTTTTTATTTGAAGATATTCCTTTTGCCATGATAGGCCTCAATGCGCTCCAAGTGTCCACTTGCAGTTCATGAAGAAAGAGTGTTTCAAAACTCCACAATCCAAAGTAAGGTTAAACTCTGTTAGTTGAATGCACAGATCAGAAAGAAGTTTCACAAAATGCTTCTGTGTAGTTTTTATTTGTAGATATTCCTTTTTCTACGGTAGACGCAATAGTGCTCCAAATTTCCACTTGCAGTTTATACAGAAAGAGTGTTTCAAAACTCCTCAATCAAAAATCAGGTTAAACTCTGTTAGTTGAATGCATATATCAGAAAGAAGTTTCACAGAATGCTTCTGTGTAGTTTTTATATTAAGATGATCCTTTTTCAACGATAGGCTACATAGCGCTCAAAATGTCCACTTGCAGTTCATACAAAATGAGTGTTTCAAAACTTTTCAATCAAAAGTAACAATAAACTCTGTTAGTTGAATGCACAGATCAGAAAGAAGTTTCACAGAATGCTTCTGTGTAGTTTTTATTTGAAGATATTCCTTTTGCCATGATAGGCCTCAATGCGCTCCAAGTGTCCACTTGCAGTTCATGAAGAAAGAGTGTTTCAAAACTCCACAATCCAAAGTAAGGTTAAACTCTGTTAGTTGAATGCACAGATCAGAAAGAAGTTTCAAAGAATGCTTCTGTGTAGTCTTTATTGGAAAGTATTCCTTTTTCTACGATAGACGCAATAGTGCTCCAAATTTCCACTTGCAGTTTATACAGAAAGAGTGTTTCAAAACTCCTCAATCAAAAATAAGGTTCAACTCTGTTAGTTGAATGCACAGATCAGAAAGAAGTCTTACAGAATGCTTCCGCGTTGTTCTTATTTGAAGTTATTCCTTTTTCCACGATAGGCCTCAAAGCGTTCTAAATGTCCGCTTGCACACTCTACATATAGACTGTTTCAACACTGCTTAATAAAAAGTAAGGTTAAACCCTGTTAGTTGAATGCATATATCAGAAAGAAGTTTCACAGAATGCTTCTGTGTAGTTTTTATTTCTACATATTCCTTTTTCCACGATAGGCCTCATAGCGTTCCAAATGTCCACTTGCAGTTTATACAGAAAGAGTGTTTCAAAATTCCTCAATCAAAAGTAAGGATCAACTCTGTTACTACAATGCACAGATCAGAAAGAAGTTTCACAGAATGCTTCTGTGTAGTTTTTATTTTAAGATGTTCCTTTTTCAACGATAGGCTACATAGCGCTCCAAATGTCCACTTGCAGTTCATACAAAAAGAGTGTTTCAAAACTCTTCAATCAAAAGTAACAATAAACTCTGTTAGTTGAATGCACAGATCAGAAAGAAGTTTCACAGAATGCTTCTGTGTAGTTTTTATTTGAAGATATTCCTTTTGCCATGATAGGCCTCAATGCGCTCCAAGTGTCCACTTGCAGTTCATGAAGAAAGAGTGTTTCAAAACTCCACAATCCAAAGTAAGGTT
This sequence comes from Symphalangus syndactylus, assembly GCF_028878055.3. Classification (NCBI taxonomy): domain Eukaryota; kingdom Metazoa; phylum Chordata; class Mammalia; order Primates; family Hylobatidae; genus Symphalangus; species Symphalangus syndactylus. The sequence continues at coordinate 51,322,128 of NC_072435.2, read as the reverse complement.
AAACTCTGTTAGTGGAATGCACAGATCAGAAAGAAGTTTCAAAGAATGCTTCTGTGTAGTCTTTATTGGAAGGTATTCCTTTTTCTACGATAGACGCAATAGTGCTCCAAATTTCCACTTGCAGTTTATACAGAAAGAGTGTTTCAAAACTCCTCAATCAAAAATAAGGTTCAACTCTGTTAGTTGAATGCACAGATCAGAAAGAAGTCTTACAGAATGCTTCCGCGTTGTTCTTATTTGAAGTTATTCCTTTTTCCACGATAGGCCTCAAAGCGTTCTAAATGTCCGCTTGCAGACTCTACATATAGACTGTTTCAACACTGCTTAATAAAAAGTAAGGTTAAACCCTGTTAGTTGAATGCATATATCAGAAAGAAGTTTCACAGAATGCTTCTGTGTAGTTTTTATTTCTACATATTCCTTTTTCCACGATAGGCCTCATAGCGTTCCAAATGTCCACTTGCAGTTTATACAGAAAGAGTGTTTCAAAATTCCTCAATCAAAAGTAAGGATCAACTCTGTTACTACAATGCACAGATCAGAAAGAAGTTTCACAGAATGCTTCTGTGTAGTTTTTATTTTAAGATGTTCCTTTTTCAACGATAGGCTACATAGCGCTCCAAATGTCCACTTGCAGTTCATACAAAAAGAGTGTTTCAAAACTCTTCAATCAAAAGTAACAATAAACTCTGTTAGTTGAATGCACAGATCAGAAAGAAGTTTCACAGAATGCTTCTGTGTAGTTTTTATTTGAAGATATTCCTTTTGCCATGATAGGCCTCAATGCGCTCCAAGTGTCCACTTGCAGTTCATGAAGAAAGAGTGTTTCAAAACTCCACAATCCAAAGTAAGGTTCAACTCTGTTAGTTGAATGCACAGATCAGAAAGAAGTTTCACAAAATGCTTCTGTGTAGTTTTTATTTGTAGATATTCCTTTTTCTACGATAGACGCAATAGTGCTCCAAATTTCCACTTGCAGTTTATACAGAAAGAGTGTTTCAAAACTCCTCAATCAAAAATCAGGTTAAACTCTGTTAGTTGAATGCATATATCAGAAAGAAGTTTCACAGAATGCTTCTGTGTAGTTTTTATATTAAGATGATCCTTTTTCAACGATAGGCTACATAGCGCTCAAAATGTCCACTTGCAGTTCATACAAAATGAGTGTTTCAAAACTTTTCAATCAAAAGTAACAATAAACTCTGTTAGTTGAATGCACAGATCAGAAAGAAGTTTCACAGAATGCTTCTGTGTAGTTTTTATTTGAAGATATTCCTTTTGCCATGATAGGCCTCAATGCGCTCCAAGTGTCCACTTGCAGTTCATGAAGAAAGAGTGTTTCAAAACTCCACAATCCAAAGTAAGGTTAAACTCTGTTAGTTGAATGCACAGATCAGAAAGAAGTTTCAAAGAATGCTTCTGCGTAGTTTTTATTTGAAGATATTCCTTTTGCCATGATAGGCCTCAATGCGCTCCAAATGCCAACTTGCAGTTCATAAACAAAGAGTGTTTCAAAACTCCACAATCAAAAGTAAGGTTCAACTCTGGTATTTGAATGCACAGATCAGAGAGAAGTTTCACAGAATGCTTCTGTGTAGTTTTTATTTGAAGATATTCCTCTTTCCACGATATGCCTCATTGCGCTCCAAATGTCCATTTGCAGTTTATACAGAAAGAGTGTTTCAAATCTCCTGAATCAAAAGTATGGTTCAACTCTGTTAGTTGAATGCAGAGATCAGAAAGAAGTTTCACAGAATGCTTCTGTGTAGTTTTTATTTGAAGATATTCCTTTTGCCATGATAGGCCTCAATGCGCTCCAAGTGTCCACTTGCAGTTCATGAAGAAAGAGTGTTTCAAAACTCCACAATCCAAAGTAAGGTTAAACTCTGTTAGTTGAATGCACAGATCAGAAAGAAGTTTCAAAGAATGCTTCTGTGTAGTCTTTATTGGAAGGTATTCCTTTTTCTACGATAGACGCAATAGTGCTCCAAATTTCCACTTGCAGTTTATACAGAAAGAGTGTTTCAAAACTCCTCAATCAAAAATAAGGTTCAACTCTGTTAGTTGAATGCACAGATCAGAAAGAAGTCTTACAGAATGCTTCCGCGTTGTTCTTATTTGAAGTTATTCCTTTTTCCACGATAGGCCTCAAAGCGTTCTAAATGTCCGCTTGCAGACTCTACATATAGACTGTTTCAACACTGCTTAATAAAAAGTAAGGTTAAACCCTGTTAGTTGAATGCATATATCAGAAAGAAGTTTCACAGAATGCTTCTGTGTAGTTTTTATTTCTACATATTCCTTTTTCCACGATAGGCCTCATAGCGTTCCAAATGTCCACTTGCAGTTTATACAGAAAGAGTGTTTCAAAATTCCTCAATCAAAAGTAAGGATCAACTCTGTTACTACAATGCACAGATCAGAAAGAAGTTTCACTGAATGCTTCTGTGTAGTTTTTATTTTAAGATGTTCCTTTTTCAACGATAGGCTACATAGCGCTCCAAATGTCCACTTGCAGTTCATACAAAAAGAGTGTTTCAAAACTCTTCAATCAAAAGTAACAATAAACTCTGTTAGTTGAATGCACAGATCAGAAAGAAGTTTCACAGAATGCTTCTGTGTAGTTTTTATTTGAAGATATTCCTTTTGCCATGATAGGCCTCAATGCGCTCCAAGTGTCCACTTGCAGTTCATGAAGAAAGAGTGTTTCAAAACTCCACAATCCAAAGTAAGGTTCAACTCTGTTAGTTGAATGCACAGATCAGAAAGAAGTTTCACAAAATGCTTCTGTGTAGTTTTTATTTGTAGATATTCCTTTTTCTACGATAGACGCAATAGTGCTCCAAATTTCCACTTGCAGTTTATACAGAAAGAGTGTTTCAAAACTCCTCAATCAAAAATAAGGTTCAACTCTGTTAGTTGAATGCACAGATCAGAAAGAAGTCTTACAGAATGCTTCCGCGTTGTTCTTATTTGAAGTTATTCCTTTTTCCACGATAGGCCTCAAAGCGTTCTAAATGTCCGCTTGCAGACTCTACATATAGACTGTTTCAACACTGCTTAATAAAAAGTAAGGTTAAACTCTGTTAGTTGAATGCATATATCAGAAAGAAGTTTCACAGAATGCTTCTGTGTAGTTTTTATTTGTACATATTCCTTTTTCCACGATAGGCCTCATAGCGTTCCAAATGTCCACTTGCAGTTTATACAGAAAGAGTGTTTCAAAATTCCTCAATCAAAAGTAAGGATCAACTCTGTTACTACAATGCACAGATCAGAAAGAAGTTTCACTGAATGCTTCTGTGTAGTTTTTATTTTAAGATGTTCCTTTTTCAACGATAGGCTACATAGCGCTCCAAATGTCCACTTGCAGTTCATACAAAAAGAGTGTTTCAAAACTCTTCAATCAAAAGTAACAATAAACTCTGTTAGTTGAATGCACAGATCAGAAAGAAGTTTCACAGAATGCTTCTGTGTAGTTTTTATTTGAAGATATTCCTTTTGCCATGATAGGCCTCAATGCGCTCCAAGTGTCCACTTGCAGTTCATGAAGAAAGAGTGTTTCAAAACTCCACAATCCAAAGTAAGGTTCAACTCTGTTAGTTGAATGCACAGATCAGAAAGAAGTTTCACAAAATGCTTCTGTGTAGTTTTTATTTGTAGATATTCCTTTTTCTACGATAGACGCAATAGTGCTCCAAATTTCCACTTGCAGTTTATACAGAAAGAGTGTTTCAAAACTCCTCAATCAAAAATCAGGTTAAACTCTGTTAGTTGAATGCATATATCAGAAAGAAGTTTCACAGAATGCTTCTGTGTAGTTTTTATATTAAGATGATCCTTTTTCAACGATAGGCTACATAGCGCTCAAAATGTCCACTTGCAGTTCATACAAAATGAGTGTTTCAAAACTTTTCAATCAAAAGTAACAATAAACTCTGTTAGTTGAATGCACAGATCAGAAAGAAGTTTCACAGAATGCTTCTGTGTAGTTTTTATTTGAAGATATTCCTTTTGCCATGATAGGCCTCAATGCGCTCCAAGTGTCCACTTGCAGTTCATGAAGAAAGAGTGTTTCAAAACTCCACAATCCAAAGTAAGGTTAAACTCTGTTAGTTGAATGCACAGATCAGAAAGAAGTTTCAAAGAATGCTTCTGCGTAGTTTTTATTTGAAGATATTCCTTTTGCCATGATAGGCCTCAATGCGCTCCAAATGCCAACTTGCAGTTCATAAACAAAGAGTGTTTCAAAACTCCACAATCAAAAGTAAGGTTAAACTCTGGTATTTGAATGCACAGATCAGAGAGAAGTTTCACAGAATGCTTCTGTGTAGTTTTTATTTGAAGATATTCCTCTTTCCACGATATGCCTCATTGCGCTCCAAATGTCCATTTGCAGTTTATACAGAAAGAGTGTTTCAAATCTCCTGAATCAAAAGTATGGTTCAACTCTGTTAGTTGAATGCAGAGATCAGAAAGAAGTTTCACAGAATGCTTCTGTGTAGTTTTTATTTGAAGATATTCCTTTTGCCATGATAGGCCTCAATGCGCTCCAAGTGTCCACTTGCAGTTCATGAAGAAAGAGTGTTTCAAAACTCCACAATCCAAAGTAAGGTTAAACTCTGTTAGTTGAATGCACAGATCAGAAAGAAGTTTCAAAGAATGCTTCTGTGTAGTCTTTATTGGAAGGTATTCCTTTTTCTACGATAGACGCAATAGTGCTCCAAATTTCCACTTGCAGTTTATACAGAAAGAGTGTTTCAAAACTCCTCAATCAAAAATAAGGTTCAACTCTGTTAGTTGAATGCACAGATCAGAAAGAAGTCTTACAGAATGCTTCCGCGTTGTTCTTATTTGAAGTTATTCCTTTTTCCACGATAGGCCTCAAAGCGTTCTAAATGTCCGCTTGCAGACTCTACATATAGACTGTTTCAACACTGCTTAATAAAAAGTAAGGTTAAACCCTGTTAGTTGAATGCATATATCAGAAAGAAGTTTCACAGAATGCTTCTGTGTAGTTTTTATTTCTACATATTCCTTTTTCCACGATAGGCCTCATAGCGTTCCAAATGTCCACTTGCAGTTTATACAGAAAGAGTGTTTCAAAATTCCTCAATCAAAAGTAAGGATCAACTCTGTTACTACAATGCACAGATCAGAAAGAAGTTTCACTGAATGCTTCTGTGTAGTTTTTATTTTAAGATGTTCCTTTTTCAACGATAGGCTACATAGCGCTCCAAATGTCCACTTGCAGTTCATACAAAAAGAGTGTTTCAAAACTCTTCAATCAAAAGTAACAATAAACTCTGTTAGTTGAATGCACAGATCAGAAAGAAGTTTCACAGAATGCTTCTGTGTAGTTTTTATTTGAAGATATTCCTTTTGCCGATAGGCCTCAATGCGCTCCAAGTGTCCACTTGCAGTTCATGAAGAAAGAGTGTTTCAAAACTCCACAATCCAAAGTAAGGTTAAACTCTGTTAGTTGAATGCACAGATCAGAAAGAAGTTTCACAAAATGCTTCTGTGTAGTTTTTATTTGTAGATATTCCTTTTTCTACGATAGACGCAATAGTGCTCCAAATTTCCACTTGCAGTTTATACAGAAAGAGTGTTTCAAAACTCCTCAATCAAAAATAAGATTCAACTCTGTTAGTTGAATGCACAGATCAGAAAGAAGTCTTACAGAATGCTTCCGCGTTGTTCTTATTTGAAGTTATTCCTTTTTCCACGATAGGCCTCAAAGCGTTCTAAATGTCCGCTTGCAGACTCTACATATAGACTGTTTCAACACTGCTTAATAAAAAGTAAGGTTAAACTCTGTTAGTTGAATGCATATATCAGAAAGAAGTTTCACAGAATGCTTCTGTGTAGTTTTTATTTGTACATATTCCTTTTTCCACGATAGGCCTCATAGCGTTCCAAATGTCCACTTGCAGTTTATACAGAAAGAGTGTTTCAAAATTCCTCAATCAAAAGTAAGGATCAACTCTGTTACTACAATGCACAGATCAGAAAGAAGTTTCACTGAATGCTTCTGTGTAGTTTTTATTTTAAGATGTTCCTTTTTCAACGATAGGCTACATAGCGCTCCAAATGTCCACTTGCAGTTCATACAAAAAGAGTGTTTCAAAACTCTTCAATCAAAAGTAACAATAAACTCTGTTAGTTGAATGCACAGATCAGAAAGAAGTTTCACAGAATGCTTCTGTGTAGTTTTTATTTGAAGATATTCCTTTTGCCATGATAGGCCTCAATGCGCTCCAAGTGTCCACTTGCAGTTCATGAAGAAAGAGTGTTTCAAAACTCCACAATCCAAAGTAAGGTTAAACTCTGTTAGTTGAATGCACAGATCAGAAAGAAGTTTCAAAGAATGCTTCTGTGTAGTCTTTATTGGAAGGTATTCCTTTTTCTACGATAGACGCAATAGTGCTCCAAATTTCCACTTGCAGTTTATACAGAAAGAGTGTTTCAAAACTCCTCAATCAAAAATAAGGTTCAACTCTGTTAGTTGAATGCACAGATCAGAAAGAAGTCTTACAGAATGCTTCCGCGTTGTTCTTATTTGAAGTTATTCCTTTTTCCACGATAGGCCTCAAAGCGTTCTAAATGTCCGCTTGCAGACTCTACATATAGACTGTTTCAACACTGCTTAATAAAAAGTAAGGTTAAACCCTGTTAGTTGGATGCATATATCAGAAAGAAGTTTCACAGAATGCTTCTGTGTAGTTTTTATTTCTACATATTCCTTTTTCCACGATAGGCCTCATAGCGTTCCAAATGTCCACTTGCAGTTTATACAGAAAGAGTGTTTCAAAATTCCTCAATCAAAAGTAAGGATCAACTCTGTTACTACAATGCACAGATCAGAAAGAAGTTTCACAGAATGCTTCTGTGTAGTTTTTATTTTAAGATGTTCCTTTTTCAACGATAGGCTACATAGCGCTCCAAATGTCCACTTGCAGTTCATACAAAAAGAGTGTTTCAAAACTCTTCAATCAAAAGTAACAATAAACTCTGTTAGTTGAATGCACAGATCAGAAAGAAGTTTCACAGAATGCTTCTGTGTAGTTTTTATTTGAAGATATTCCTTTTGCCATGATAGGCCTCAATGCGCTCCAAGTGTCCACTTGCAGTTCATGAAGAAAGAGTGTTTCAAAACTCCACAATCCAAAGTAAGGTTCAACTCTGTTAGTTGAATGCACAGATCAGAAAGAAGTTTCACAAAATGCTTCTGTGTAGTTTTTATTTGTAGATATTCCTTTTTCTACGATAGACGCAATAGTGCTCCAAATTTCCACTTGCAGTTTATACAGAAAGAGTGTTTCAAAACTCCTCAATCAAAAATCAGGTTAAACTCTGTTAGTTGAATGCATATATCAGAAAGAAGTTTCACAGAATGCTTCTGTGTAGTTTTTATATTAAGATGATCCTTTTTCAACGATAGGCTACATAGCGCTCAAAATGTCCACTTGCAGTTCATACAAAATGAGTGTTTCAAAACTTTTCAATCAAAAGTAACAATAAACTCTGTTAGTTGAATGCACAGATCAGAAAGAAGTTTCACAGAATGCTTCTGTGTAGTTTTTATTTGAAGATATTCCTTTTGCCATGATAGGCCTCAATGCGCTCCAAGTGTCCACTTGCAGTTCATGAAGAAAGAGTGTTTCAAAACTCCACAATCCAAAGTAAGGTTAAACTCTGTTAGTTGAATGCACAGATCAGAAAGAAGTTTCAAAGAATGCTTCTGCGTAGTTTTTATTTGAAGATATTCCTTTTGCCATGATAGGCCTCAATGCGCTCCAAATGCCAACTTGCAGTTCATAAACAAAGAGTGTTTCAAAACTCCACAATCAAAAGTAAGGTTAAACTCTGGTATTTGAATGCACAGATCAGAGAGAAGTTTCACAGAATGCTTCTGTGTAGTTTTTATTTGAAGATATTCCTCTTTCCACGATATGCCTCATTGCGCTCCAAATGTCCATTTGCAGTTTATACAGAAAGAGTGTTTCAAATCTCCTGAATCAAAAGTATGGTTCAACTCTGTTAGTTGAATGCAGAGATCAGAAAGAAGTTTCACAGAATGCTTCTGTGTAGTTTTTATTTGAAGATATTCCTTTTGCCATGATAGGCCTCAATGCGCTCCAAGTGTCCACTTGCAGTTCATGAAGAAAGAGTGTTTCAAAACTCCACAATCCAAAGTAAGGTTAAACTCTGTTAGTTGAATGCACAGATCAGAAAGAAGTTTCAAAGAATGCTTCTGTGTAGTCTTTATTGGAAGGTATTCCTTTTTCTACGATAGACGCAATAGTGCTCCAAATTTCCACTTGCAGTTTATACAGAAAGAGTGTTTCAAAACTCCTCAATCAAAAATAAGGTTCAACTCTGTTAGTTGAATGCACAGATCAGAAAGAAGTCTTACAGAATGCTTCCGCGTTGTTCTTATTTGAAGTTATTCCTTTTTCCACGATAGGCCTCAAAGCGTTCTAAATGTCCGCTTGCAGACTCTACATATAGACTGTTTCAACACTGCTTAATAAAAAGTAAGGTTAAACCCTGTTAGTTGAATGCATATATCAGAAAGAAGTTTCACAGAATGCTTCTGTGTAGTTTTTATTTCTACATATTCCTTTTTCCACGATAGGCCTCATAGCGTTCCAAATGTCCACTTGCAGTTTATACAGAAAGAGTGTTTCAAAATTCCTCAATCAAAAGTAAGGATCAACTCTGTTACTACAATGCACAGATCAGAAAGAAGTTTCACTGAATGCTTCTGTGTAGTTTTTATTTTAAGATGTTCCTTTTTCAACGATAGGCTACATAGCGCTCCAAATGTCCACTTGCAGTTCATACAAAAAGAGTGTTTCAAAACTCTTCAATCAAAAGTAACAATAAACTCTGTTAGTTGAATGCACAGATCAGAAAGAAGTTTCACAGAATGCTTCTGTGTAGTTTTTATTTGAAGATATTCCTTTTGCCATGATAGGCCTCAATGCGCTCCAAGTGTCCACTTGCAGTTCATGAAGAAAGAGTGTTTCAAAACTCCACAATCCAAAGTAAGGTTAAACTCTGTTAGTTGAATGCACAGATCAGAAAGAAGTTTCACAAAATGCTTCTGTGTAGTTTTTATTTGTAGATATTCCTTTTTCTACGATAGACGCAATAGTGCTCCAAATTTCCACTTGCAGTTTATACAGAAAGAGTGTTTCAAAACTCCTCAATCAAAAATAAGGTTCAACTCTGTTAGTTGAATGCACAGATCAGAAAGAAGTCTTACAGAATGCTTCCGCGTTGTTCTTATTTGAAGTTATTCCTTTTTCCACGATAGGCCTCAAAGCGTTCTAAATGTCCGCTTGCAGACTCTACATATAGACTGTTTCAACACTGCTTAATAAAAAGTAAGGTTAAACTCTGTTAGTTGAATGCATATATCAGAAAGAAGTTTCACAGAATGCTTCTGTGTAGTTTTTATTTGTACATATTCCTTTTTCCACGATAGGCCTCATAGCGTTCCAAATGTCCACTTGCAGTTTATACAGAAAGAGTGTTTCAAAATTCCTCAATCAAAAGTAAGGATCAACTCTGTTACTACAATGCACAGATCAGAAAGAAGTTTCACTGAATGCTTCTGTGTAGTTTTTATTTTAAGATGTTCCTTTTTCAACGATAGGCTACATAGCGCTCCAAATGTCCACTTGCAGTTCATACAAAAAGAGTGTTTCAAAACTCTTCAATCAAAAGTAACAATAAACTCTGTTAGTTGAATGCACAGATCAGAAAGAAGTTTCACAGAATGCTTCTGTGTAGTTTTTATTTGAAGATATTCCTTTTGCCGATAGGCCTCAATGCGCTCCAAGTGTCCACTTGCAGTTCATGAAGAAAGAGTGTTTCAAAACTCCACAATCCAAAGTAAGGTTAAACTCTGTTAGTTGAATGCACAGATCAGAAAGAAGTTTCACAAAATGCTTCTGTGTAGTTTTTATTTGTAGATATTCCTTTTTCTACGATAGACGCAATAGTGCTCCAAATTTCCACTTGCAGTTTATACAGAAAGAGTGTTTCAAAACTCCTCAATCAAAAATAAGATTCAACTCTGTTAGTTGAATGCACAGATCAGAAAGAAGTCTTACAGAATGCTTCCGCGTTGTTCTTATTTGAAGTTATTCCTTTTTCCACGATAGGCCTCAAAGCGTTCTAAATGTCCGCTTGCAGACTCTACATATAGACTGTTTCAACACTGCTTAATAAAAAGTAAGGTTAAACTCTGTTAGTTGAATGCATATATCAGAAAGAAGTTTCACAGAATGCTTCTGTGTAGTTTTTATTTGTACATATTCCTTTTTCCACGATAGGCCTCATAGCGTTCCAAATGTCCACTTGCAGTTTATACAGAAAGAGTGTTTCAAAATTCCTCAATCAAAAGTAAGGATCAACTCTGTTACTACAATGCACAGATCAGAAAGAAGTTTCACTGAATGCTTCTGTGTAGTTTTTATTTTAAGATGTTCCTTTTTCAACGATAGGCTACATAGCGCTCCAAATGTCCACTTGCAGTTCATACAAAAAGAGTGTTTCAAAACTCTTCAATCAAAAGTAACAATAAACTCTGTTAGTTGAATGCACAGATCAGAAAGAAGTTTCACAGAATGCTTCTGTGTAGTTTTTATTTGAAGATATTCCTTTTGCCATGATAGGCCTCAATGCGCTCCAAGTGTCCACTTGCAGTTCATGAAGAAAGAGTGTTTCAAAACTCCACAATCCAAAGTAAGGTTAAACTCTGTTAGTTGAATGCACAGATCAGAAAGAAGTTTCAAAGAATGCTTCTGTGTAGTCTTTATTGGAAGGTATTCCTTTTTCTACGATAGACGCAATAGTGCTCCAAATTTCCACTTGCAGTTTATACAGAAAGAGTGTTTCAAAACTCCTCAATCAAAAATAAGGTTCAACTCTGTTAGTTGAATGCACAGATCAGAAAGAAGTCTTACAGAATGCTTCCGCGTTGTTCTTATTTGAAGTTATTCCTTTTTCCACGATAGGCCTCAAAGCGTTCTAAATGTCCGCTTGCAGACTCTACATATAGACTGTTTCAACACTGCTTAATAAAAAGTAAGGTTAAACCCTGTTAGTTGGATGCATATATCAGAAAGAAGTTTCACAGAATGCTTCTGTGTAGTTTTTATTTCTACATATTCCTTTTTCCACGATAGGCCTCATAGCGTTCCAAATGTCCACTTGCAGTTTATACAGAAAGAGTGTTTCAAAATTCCTCAATCAAAAGTAAGGATCAACTCTGTTACTACAATGCACAGATCAGAAAGAAGTTTCACAGAATGCTTCTGTGTAGTTTTTATTTTAAGATGTTCCTTTTTCAACGATAGGCTACATAGCGCTCCAAATGTCCACTTGCAGTTCATACAAAAAGAGTGTTTCAAAACTCTTCAATCAAAAGTAACAATAAACTCTGTTAGTTGAATGCACAGATCAGAAAGAAGTTTCACAGAATGCTTCTGTGTAGTTTTTATTTGAAGATATTCCTTTTGCCATGATAGGCCTCAATGCGCTCCAAGTGTCCACTTGCAGTTCATGAAGAAAGAGTGTTTCAAAACTCCACAATCCAAAGTAAGGTTCAACTCTGTTAGTTGAATGCACAGATCAGAAAGAAGTTTCACAAAATGCTTCTGTGTAGTTTTTATTTGTAGATATTCCTTTTTCTACGATAGACGCAATAGTGCTCCAAATTTCCACTTGCAGTTTATACAGAAAGAGTGTTTCAAAACTCCTCAATCAAAAATCAGGTTAAACTCTGTTAGTTGAATGCATATATCAGAAAGAAGTTTCACAGAATGCTTCTGTGTAGTTTTTATATTAAGATGATCCTTTTTCAACGATAGGCTACATAGCGCTCAAAATGTCCACTTGCAGTTCATACAAAATGAGTGTTTCAAAACTTTTCAATCAAAAGTAACAATAAACTCTGTTAGTTGAATGCACAGATCAGAAAGAAGTTTCACAGAATGCTTCTGTGTAGTTTTTATTTGAAGATATTCCTTTTGCCATGATAGGCCTCAATGCGCTCCAAGTGTCCACTTGCAGTTCATGAAGAAAGAGTGTTTCAAAACTCCACAATCCAAAGTAAGGTTAAACTCTGTTAGTTGAATGCACAGATCAGAAAGAAGTTTCAAAGAATGCTTCTGCGTAGTTTTTATTTGAAGATATTCCTTTTGCCATGATAGGCCTCAATGCGCTCCAAATGCCAACTTGCAGTTCATAAACAAAGAGTGTTTCAAAACTCCACAATCAAAAGTAAGGTTAAACTCTGGTATTTGAATGCACAGATCAGAGAGAAGTTTCACAGAATGCTTCTGTGTAGTTTTTATTTGAAGATATTCCTCTTTCCACGATATGCCTCATTGCGCTCCAAATGTCCATTTGCAGTTTATACAGAAAGAGTGTTTCAAATCTCCTGAATCAAAAGTATGGTTCAACTCTGTTAGTTGAATGCAGAGATCAGAAAGAAGTTTCACAGAATGCTTCTGTGTAGTTTTTATTTGAAGATATTCCTTTTGCCATGATAGGCCTCAATGCGCTCCAAGTGTCCACTTGCAGTTCATGAAGAAAGAGTGTTTCAAAACTCCACAATCCAAAGTAAGGTTAAACTCTGTTAGTTGAATGCACAGATCAGAAAGAAGTTTCAAAGAATGCTTCTGTGTAGTCTTTATTGGAAGGTATTCCTTTTTCTACGATAGACGCAATAGTGCTCCAAATTTCCACTTGCAGTTTATACAGAAAGAGTGTTTCAAAACTCCTCAATCAAAAATAAGGTTCAACTCTGTTAGTTGAATGCACAGATCAGAAAGAAGTCTTACAGAATGCTTCCGCGTTGTTCTTATTTGAAGTTATTCCTTTTTCCACGATAGGCCTCAAAGCGTTCTAAATGTCCGCTTGCAGACTCTACATATAGACTGTTTCAACACTGCTTAATAAAAAGTAAGGTTAAACCCTGTTAGTTGAATGCATATATCAGAAAGAAGTTTCACAGAATGCTTCTGTGTAGTTTTTATTTCTACATATTCCTTTTTCCACGATAGGCCTCATAGCGTTCCAAATGTCCACTTGCAGTTTATACAGAAAGAGTGTTTCAAAATTCCTCAATCAAAAGTAAGGATCAACTCTGTTACTACAATGCACAGATCAGAAAGAAGTTTCACTGAATGCTTCTGTGTAGTTTTTATTTTAAGATGTTCCTTTTTCAACGATAGGCTACATAGCGCTCCAAATGTCCACTTGCAGTTCATACAAAAAGAGTGTTTCAAAACTCTTCAATCAAAAGTAACAATAAACTCTGTTAGTTGAATGCACAGATCAGAAAGAAGTTTCACAGAATGCTTCTGTGTAGTTTTTATTTGAAGATATTCCTTTTGCCATGATAGGCCTCAATGCGCTCCAAGTGTCCACTTGCAGTTCATGAAGAAAGAGTGTTTCAAAACTCCACAATCCAAAGTAAGGTTAAACTCTGTTAGTTGAATGCACAGATCAGAAAGAAGTTTCACAAAATGCTTCTGTGTAGTTTTTATTTGTAGATATTCCTTTTTCTACGATAGACGCAATAGTGCTCCAAATTTCCACTTGCAGTTTATACAGAAAGAGTGTTTCAAAACTCCTCAATCAAAAATAAGGTTCAACTCTGTTAGTTGAATGCACAGATCAGAAAGAAGTCTTACAGAATGCTTCCGCGTTGTTCTTATTTGAAGTTATTCCTTTTTCCACGATAGGCCTCAAAGCGTTCTAAATGTCCGCTTGCAGACTCTACATATAGACTGTTTCAACACTGCTTAATAAAAAGTAAGGTTAAACTCTGTTAGTTGAATGCATATATCAGAAAGAAGTTTCACAGAATGCTTCTGTGTAGTTTTTATTTGTACATATTCCTTTTTCCACGATAGGCCTCATAGCGTTCCAAATGTCCACTTGCAGTTTATACAGAAAGAGTGTTTCAAAATTCCTCAATCAAAAGTAAGGATCAACTCTGTTACTACAATGCACAGATCAGAAAGAAGTTTCACTGAATGCTTCTGTGTAGTTTTTATTTTAAGATGTTCCTTTTTCAACGATAGGCTACATAGCGCTCCAAATGTCCACTTGCAGTTCATACAAAAAGAGTGTTTCAAAACTCTTCAATCAAAAGTAACAATAAACTCTGTTAGTTGAATGCACAGATCAGAAAGAAGTTTCACAGAATGCTTCTGTGTAGTTTTTATTTGAAGATATTCCTTTTGCCATGATAGGCCTCAATGCGCTCCAAGTGTCCACTTGCAGTTCATGAAGAAAGAGTGTTTCAAAACTCCACAATCCAAAGTAAGGTTAAACTCTGTTAGTTGAATGCACAGATCAGAAAGAAGTTTCACAAAATGTTTCTGTGTAGTTTTTATTTGTAGATATTCCTTTTTCTACGATAGACGCAATAGTGCTCCAAATTTCCACTTGCAGTTTATACAGAAAGAGTGTTTCAAAACTCCTCAATCAAAAATCAGGTTAAACTCTGTTAGTTGAATGCATATATCAGAAAGAAGTTTCACAGAATGCTTCTGTGTAGTTTTTATATTAAGATGATCCTTTTTCAACGATAGGCTACATAGCGCTCAAAATGTCCACTTGCAGTTCATACAAAATGAGTGTTTCAAAACTTTTCAATCAAAAGTAACAATAAACTCTGTTAGTTGAATGCACAGATCAGAAAGAAGTTTCACAGAATGCTTCTGTGTAGTTTTTATTTGAAGATATTCCTTTTGCCATGATAGGCCTCAATGCGCTCCAAGTGTCCACTTGCAGTTCATGAAGAAAGAGTGTTTCAAAACTCCACAATCCAAAGTAAGGTTAAACTCTGTTAGTTGAATGCACAGATCAGAAAGAAGTTTCAAAGAATGCTTCTGTGTAGTCTTTATTGGAAGGTATTCCTTTTTCTACGATAGACGCAATAGTGCTCCAAATTTCCACTTGCAGTTTATACAGAAAGAGTGTTTCAAAACTCCTCAATCAAAAATAAGGTTCAACTCTGTTAGTTGAATGCACAGATCAGAAAGAAGTCTTACAGAATGCTTCCGCGTTGTTCTTATTTGAAGTTATTCCTTTTTCCACGATAGGCCTCAAAGCGTTCTAAATGTCCGCTTGCAGACTCTACATATAGACTGTTTCAACACTGCTTAATAAAAAGTAAGGTTAAACCCTGTTAGTTGAATGCATATATCAGAAAGAAGTTTCACAGAATGCTTCTGTGTAGTTTTTATTTCTACATATTCCTTTTTCCACGATAGGCCTCATAGCGTTCCAAATGTCCACTTGCAGTTTATACAGAAAGAGTGTTTCAAAATTCCTCAATCAAAAGTAAGGATCAACTCTGTTACTACAATGCACAGATCAGAAAGAAGTTTCACAGAATGCTTCTGTGTAGTTTTTATTTTAAGATGTTCCTTTTTCAACGATAGGCTACATAGCGCTCCAAATGTCCACTTGCAGTTCATACAAAAAGAGTGTTTCAAAACTCTTCAATCAAAAGTAACAATAAACTCTGTTAGTTGAATGCACAGATCAGAAAGAAGTTTCACAGAATGCTTCTGTGTAGTTTTTATTTGAAGATATTCCTTTTGCCATGATAGGCCTCAATGCGCTCCAAGTGTCCACTTGCAGTTCATGAAGAAAGAGTGTTTCAAAACTCCACAATCCAAAGTAAGGTTCAACTCTGTTAGTTGAATGCACAGATCAGAAAGAAGTTTCACAAAATGCTTCTGTGTAGTTTTTATTTGTAGATATTCCTTTTTCTACGATAGACGCAATAGTGCTCCAAATTTCCACTTGCAGTTTATACAGAAAGAGTGTTTCAAAACTCCTCAATCAAAAATCAGGTTAAACTCTGTTAGTTGAATGCATATATCAGAAAGAAGTTTCACAGAATGCTTCTGTGTAGTTTTTATATTAAGATGATCCTTTTTCAACGATAGGCTACATAGCGCTCAAAATGTCCACTTGCAGTTCATACAAAATGAGTGTTTCAAAACTTTTCAATCAAAAGTAACAATAAACTCTGTTAGTTGAATGCACAGATCAGAAAGAAGTTTCACAGAATGCTTCTGTGTAGTTTTTATTTGAAGATATTCCTTTTGCCATGATAGGCCTCAATGCGCTCCAAGTGTCCACTTGCAGTTCATGAAGAAAGAGTGTTTCAAAACTCCACAATCCAAAGTAAGGTTAAACTCTGTTAGTTGAATGCACAGATCAGAAAGAAGTTTCAAAGAATGCTTCTGCGTAGTTTTTATTTGAAGATATTCCTTTTGCCATGATAGGCCTCAATGCGCTCCAAATGCCAACTTGCAGTTCATAAAGAAAGAGTGTTTCAAAACTCCACAATCAAAAGTAAGGTTAAACTCTGGTATTTGAATGCACAGATCAGAGAGAAGTTTCACAGAATGCTTCTGTGTAGTTTTTATTTGAAGATATTCCTCTTTCCACGATATGCCTCATTGCGCTCCAAATGTCCACTTGCAGTTTATACAGAAAGAGTGTTTCAAATCTCCTGAATCAAAAGTATGGTTCAACTCTGTTAGTTGAATGCAGAGATCAGAAAGAAGTTTCACAGAATGGTTCTGTGTAGTTTTCATTTGAAGATATTCCTTTTGCCATGATAGGCCTCTGTGCTCTCCAAATGTCCACTTGCAGTTCATGAAGAAAGAGTGTTTCAAAACTCCACAATCCAAAGTAAGGTTAAACTCTGTTAGTTGAATGCACAGATCAGAAAGAAGTTTCACAGAATGCTTCTGTGTAGTCTTTATTGGAAGGTATTCCTTTTTCTACGATAGACGCAATAGTGCTCCAAATTTCCACTTGCAGTTTATACAGAAAGAGTGTTTCAAAACTCCTCAATCAAAAATAAGGTTCAACTCTGTTAGTTGAATGCACAGATCAGAAAGAAGTCTTACAGAATGCTTCCGCGTTGTTCTTATTTGAAGTTATTCCTTTTTCCACGATAGGCCTCAAAGCGTTCTAAATGTCCGCTTGCAGACTCTACATATAGACTGTTTCAACACTGCTTAATAAAAAGTAAGGTTAAACCCTGTTAGTTGAATGCATATATCAGAAAGAAGTTTCACAGAATGCTTCTGTGTAGTTTTTATTTCTACATATTCCTTTTTCCACGATAGGCCTCATAGCGTTCCAAATGTCCACTTGCAGTTTATACAGAAAGAGTGTTTCAAAATTCCTCAATCAAAAGTAAGGATCAACTCTGTTACTACAATGCACAGATCAGAAAGAAGTTTCACAGAATGCTTCTGTGTAGTTTTTATTTTAAGATGTTCCTTTTTCAACGATAGGCTACATAGCGCTCCAAATGTCCACTTGCAGTTCATACAAAAAGAGTGTTTCAAAACTCTTCAATCAAAAGTAACAATAAACTCTGTTAGTTGAATGCACAGATCAGAAAGAAGTTTCACAGAATGCTTCTGTGTAGTTTTTATTTGAAGATATTCCTTTTGCCATGATAGGCCTCAATGCGCTCCAAGTGTCCACTTGCAGTTCATGAAGAAAGAGTGTTTCAAAACTCCACAATCCAAAGTAAGGTTAAACTCTGTTAGTTGAATGCACAGATCAGAAAGAAGTTTCAACGAATGCTTCTGTGTAGTCTTTATTGGAAGGTATTCCTTTTTCTACGATAGACGCAATAGTGCTCCAAATTTCCACTTGCAGTTTATACAGAAAGAGTGTTTCAAAACTCCTCAATCAAAAATAAGGTTCAACTCTGTTAGTTGAATGCACAGATCAGAAAGAAGTTTCACAGAATGCTTCTGTGTAGTTTTTATTTGAAGATATTCCTTTTGCCATGATAGGCCTCAATGCGCTCCAACTGTCCACTTGCAGTTCATGAAGAAAGAGTGTTTCAAAACTCCACAATCCAAAGTAAGGTTAAACTCTGTTAGTTGAATGCACAGATCAGAAAGAAGTTTCAACGAATGCTTCTGTGTAGTCTTTATTGGAAGGTATTCCTTTTTCTACGATAGACGCAATAGTGCTCCAAATTTCCACTTGCAGTTTATACAGAAAGAGTGTTTCAAAACTCCTCAATCAAAAATAAGGTTCAACTCTGTTAGTTGAATGCACAGATCAGAAAGAAGTCTTACAGAATGCTTCCGCGTTGTTCTTACTTGAAGTTATTCCTTTTTCCACGATAGGCCTCAAAGCGTTCTAAATGTCCGCTTGCAGACTCTACATATAGACTGTTTCAACACTGCTTAATAAAAAGTAAGGTTAAACCCTGTTAGTTGAATGCATATATCAGAAAGAAGTTTCACAGAATGCTTCTGTGTAGTTTTTATTTCTACATATTCCTTTTTCCACGATAGGCCTCATAGCGTTCCAAATGTCCACTTGCAGTTTATACAGAAAGAGTGTTTCAAAATTCCTCAATCAAAAGTAAGGATCAACTCTGTTACTACAATGCACAGATCAGAAAGAAGTTTCACAGAATGCTTCTGTGTAGTTTTTATTTTAAGATGTTCCTTTTTCAACGATAGGCTACATAGCGCTCCAAATGTCCACTTGCAGTTCATACAAAAAGAGTGTTTCAAAACTCTTCAATCAAAAGTAACAATAAACTCTGTTAGTTGAATGCACAGATCAGAAAGAAGTTTCACAGAATGCTTCTGTGTAGTTTTTATTTGAAGATATTCCTTTTGCCATGATAGGCCTCAATGCGCTCCAAGTGTCCACTTGCAGTTCATGAAGAAAGAGTGTTTCAAAACTCCACAATCCAAAGTAAGGTTAAACTCTGTTAGTTGAATGCACAGATCAGAAAGAAGTTTCAACGAATGCTTCTGTGTAGTCTTTATTGGAAGGTATTCCTTTTTCTACGATAGACGCAATAGTGCTCCAAATTTCCACTTGCAGTTTATACAGAAAGAGTGTTTCAAAACTCCTCAATCAAAAATAAGGTTCAACTCTGTTAGTTGAATGCACAG
This sequence comes from Symphalangus syndactylus, assembly GCF_028878055.3. Taxonomy (NCBI): domain Eukaryota; kingdom Metazoa; phylum Chordata; class Mammalia; order Primates; family Hylobatidae; genus Symphalangus; species Symphalangus syndactylus. The sequence continues at coordinate 51,303,127 of NC_072435.2, read as the reverse complement.
ATCAGAAAGAAGTCTTACAGAATGCTTCCGCGTTGTTCTTACTTGAAGTTATTCCTTTTTCCACGATAGGCCTCAAAGCGTTCTAAATGTCCGCTTGCAGACTCTACATATAGACTGTTTCAACACTGCTTAATAAAAAGTAAGGTTAAACTCTGTTAGTTTAATGCATATATCAGAAAGAAGTTTCACAGAATGCTTCTGTGTAGTTTTTATTTCTACATATTCCTTTTTCCACGATAGGCCTCATAGCGTTCCAAATGTCCACTTGCAGTTTATACAGAAAGAGTGTTTCAAAATTCCTCAATCAAAAGTAAGGATCAACTCTGTTACTACAATGCACAGATCAGAAAGAAGTTTCACTGAATGCTTCTGTGTAGTTTTTATTTTAAGATGTTCCTTTTTCAACGATAGGCTACATAGCGCTCCAAATGTCCACTTGCAGTTCATACAAAAAGAGTGTTTCAAAACTCTTCAATCAAAAGTAACAATAAACTCTGTTAGTTGAATGCACAGATCAGAAAGAAGTTTCACAGAATGCTTCTGTGTAGTTTTTATTTGAAGATATTCCTTTTGCCATGATAGGCCTCAATGCGCTCCAAGTGTCCACTTGCAGTTCATGAAGAAAGAGTGTTTCAAAACTCCACAATCCAAAGTAAGGTTCAACTCTGTTAGTTGAATGCACAGATCAGAAAGAAGTTTCACAAAATGCTTCTGTGTAGTTTTTATTTGTAGATATTCCTTTTTCTACGATAGACGCAATAGTGCTCCAAATTTCCACTTGCAGTTTATACAGAAAGAGTGTTTCAAAACTCCTCAATCAAAAATCAGGTTAAACTCTGTTAGTTGAATGCATATATCAGAAAGAAGTTTCACAGAATGCTTCTGTGTAGTTTTTATATTAAGATGATCCTTTTTCAACGATAGGCTACATAGCGCTCAAAATGTCCACTTGCAGTTCATACAAAATGAGTGTTTCAAAACTTTTCAATCAAAAGTAACAATAAACTCTGTTAGTTGAATGCACAGATCAGAAAGAAGTTTCACAGAATGCTTCTGTGTAGTTTTTATTTGAAGATATTCCTTTTGCCATGATAGGCCTCAATGCGCTCCAAGTGTCCACTTGCAGTTCATGAAGAAAGAGTGTTTCAAAACTCCACAATCCAAAGTAAGGTTAAACTCTGTTAGTTGAATGCACAGATCAGAAAGAAGTTTCAAAGAATGCTTCTGCGTAGTTTTTATTTGAAGATATTCCTTTTGCCATGATAGGCCTCAATGCGCTCCAAATGCCAACTTGCAGTTCATAAACAAAGAGTGTTTCAAAACTCCACAATCAAAAGTAAGGTTAAACTCTGGTATTTGAATGCACAGATCAGAGAGAAGTTTCACAGAATGCTTCTGTGTAGTTTTTATTTGAAGATATTCCTCTTTCCACGATATGCCTCATTGCGCTCCAAATGTCCATTTGCAGTTTATACAGAAAGAGTGTTTCAAATCTCCTGAATCAAAAGTATGGTTCAACTCTGTTAGTTGAATGCAGAGATCAGAAAGAAGTTTCACAGAATGCTTCTGTGTAGTTTTTATTTGAAGATATTCCTTTTGCCATGATAGGCCTCAATGCGCTCCAAGTGTCCACTTGCAGTTCATGAAGAAAGAGTGTTTCAAAACTCCACAATCCAAAGTAAGGTTAAACTCTGTTAGTTGAATGCACAGATCAGAAAGAAGTTTCAAAGAATGCTTCTGTGTAGTCTTTATTGGAAGGTATTCCTTTTTCTACGATAGACGCAATAGTGCTCCAAATTTCCACTTGCAGTTTATACAGAAAGAGTGTTTCAAAACTCCTCAATCAAAAATAAGGTTCAACTCTGTTAGTTGAATGCACAGATCAGAAAGAAGTCTTACAGAATGCTTCCGCGTTGTTCTTATTTGAAGTTATTCCTTTTTCCACGATAGGCCTCAAAGCGTTCTAAATGTCCGCTTGCAGACTCTACATATAGACTGTTTCAACACTGCTTAATAAAAAGTAAGGTTAAACCCTGTTAGTTGAATGCATATATCAGAAAGAAGTTTCACAGAATGCTTCTGTGTAGTTTTTATTTCTACATATTCCTTTTTCCACGATAGGCCTCATAGCGTTCCAAATGTCCACTTGCAGTTTATACAGAAAGAGTGTTTCAAAATTCCTCAATCAAAAGTAAGGATCAACTCTGTTACTACAATGCACAGATCAGAAAGAAGTTTCACTGAATGCTTCTGTGTAGTTTTTATTTTAAGATGTTCCTTTTTCAACGATAGGCTACATAGCGCTCCAAATGTCCACTTGCAGTTCATACAAAAAGAGTGTTTCAAAACTCTTCAATCAAAAGTAACAATAAACTCTGTTAGTTGAATGCACAGATCAGAAAGAAGTTTCACAGAATGCTTCTGTGTAGTTTTTATTTGAAGATATTCCTTTTGCCATGATAGGCCTCAATGCGCTCCAAGTGTCCACTTGCAGTTCATGAAGAAAGAGTGTTTCAAAACTCCACAATCCAAAGTAAGGTTCAACTCTGTTAGTTGAATGCACAGATCAGAAAGAAGTTTCACAAAATGCTTCTGTGTAGTTTTTATTTGTAGATATTCCTTTTTCTACGATAGACGCAATAGTGCTCCAAATTTCCACTTGCAGTTTATACAGAAAGAGTGTTTCAAAACTCCTCAATCAAAAATAAGGTTCAACTCTGTTAGTTGAATGCACAGATCAGAAAGAAGTCTTACAGAATGCTTCCGCGTTGTTCTTATTTGAAGTTATTCCTTTTTCCACGATAGGCCTCAAAGCGTTCTAAATGTCCGCTTGCAGACTCTACATATAGACTGTTTCAACACTGCTTAATAAAAAGTAAGGTTAAACTCTGTTAGTTGAATGCATATATCAGAAAGAAGTTTCACAGAATGCTTCTGTGTAGTTTTTATTTGTACATATTCCTTTTTCCACGATAGGCCTCATAGCGTTCCAAATGTCCACTTGCAGTTTATACAGAAAGAGTGTTTCAAAATTCCTCAATCAAAAGTAAGGATCAACTCTGTTACTACAATGCACAGATCAGAAAGAAGTTTCACTGAATGCTTCTGTGTAGTTTTTATTTTAAGATGTTCCTTTTTCAACGATAGGCTACATAGCGCTCCAAATGTCCACTTGCAGTTCATACAAAAAGAGTGTTTCAAAACTCTTCAATCAAAAGTAACAATAAACTCTGTTAGTTGAATGCACAGATCAGAAAGAAGTTTCACAGAATGCTTCTGTGTAGTTTTTATTTGAAGATATTCCTTTTGCCATGATAGGCCTCAATGCGCTCCAAGTGTCCACTTGCAGTTCATGAAGAAAGAGTGTTTCAAAACTCCACAATCCAAAGTAAGGTTCAACTCTGTTAGTTGAATGCACAGATCAGAAAGAAGTTTCACAAAATGCTTCTGTGTAGTTTTTATTTGTAGATATTCCTTTTTCTACGATAGACGCAATAGTGCTCCAAATTTCCACTTGCAGTTTATACAGAAAGAGTGTTTCAAAACTCCTCAATCAAAAATCAGGTTAAACTCTGTTAGTTGAATGCATATATCAGAAAGAAGTTTCACAGAATGCTTCTGTGTAGTTTTTATATTAAGATGATCCTTTTTCAACGATAGGCTACATAGCGCTCAAAATGTCCACTTGCAGTTCATACAAAATGAGTGTTTCAAAACTTTTCAATCAAAAGTAACAATAAACTCTGTTAGTTGAATGCACAGATCAGAAAGAAGTTTCACAGAATGCTTCTGTGTAGTTTTTATTTGAAGATATTCCTTTTGCCATGATAGGCCTCAATGCGCTCCAAGTGTCCACTTGCAGTTCATGAAGAAAGAGTGTTTCAAAACTCCACAATCCAAAGTAAGGTTAAACTCTGTTAGTTGAATGCACAGATCAGAAAGAAGTTTCAAAGAATGCTTCTGCGTAGTTTTTATTTGAAGATATTCCTTTTGCCATGATAGGCCTCAATGCGCTCCAAATGCCAACTTGCAGTTCATAAACAAAGAGTGTTTCAAAACTCCACAATCAAAAGTAAGGTTAAACTCTGGTATTTGAATGCACAGATCAGAGAGAAGTTTCACAGAATGCTTCTGTGTAGTTTTTATTTGAAGATATTCCTCTTTCCACGATATGCCTCATTGCGCTCCAAATGTCCATTTGCAGTTTATACAGAAAGAGTGTTTCAAATCTCCTGAATCAAAAGTATGGTTCAACTCTGTTAGTTGAATGCAGAGATCAGAAAGAAGTTTCACAGAATGCTTCTGTGTAGTTTTTATTTGAAGATATTCCTTTTGCCATGATAGGCCTCAATGCGCTCCAAGTGTCCACTTGCAGTTCATGAAGAAAGAGTGTTTCAAAACTCCACAATCCAAAGTAAGGTTAAACTCTGTTAGTTGAATGCACAGATCAGAAAGAAGTTTCAAAGAATGCTTCTGTGTAGTCTTTATTGGAAGGTATTCCTTTTTCTACGATAGACGCAATAGTGCTCCAAATTTCCACTTGCAGTTTATACAGAAAGAGTGTTTCAAAACTCCTCAATCAAAAATAAGGTTCAACTCTGTTAGTTGAATGCACAGATCAGAAAGAAGTCTTACAGAATGCTTCCGCGTTGTTCTTATTTGAAGTTATTCCTTTTTCCACGATAGGCCTCAAAGCGTTCTAAATGTCCGCTTGCAGACTCTACATATAGACTGTTTCAACACTGCTTAATAAAAAGTAAGGTTAAACCCTGTTAGTTGAATGCATATATCAGAAAGAAGTTTCACAGAATGCTTCTGTGTAGTTTTTATTTCTACATATTCCTTTTTCCACGATAGGCCTCATAGCGTTCCAAATGTCCACTTGCAGTTTATACAGAAAGAGTGTTTCAAAATTCCTCAATCAAAAGTAAGGATCAACTCTGTTACTACAATGCACAGATCAGAAAGAAGTTTCACTGAATGCTTCTGTGTAGTTTTTATTTTAAGATGTTCCTTTTTCAACGATAGGCTACATAGCGCTCCAAATGTCCACTTGCAGTTCATACAAAAAGAGTGTTTCAAAACTCTTCAATCAAAAGTAACAATAAACTCTGTTAGTTGAATGCACAGATCAGAAAGAAGTTTCACAGAATGCTTCTGTGTAGTTTTTATTTGAAGATATTCCTTTTGCCATGATAGGCCTCAATGCGCTCCAAGTGTCCACTTGCAGTTCATGAAGAAAGAGTGTTTCAAAACTCCACAATCCAAAGTAAGGTTAAACTCTGTTAGTTGAATGCACAGATCAGAAAGAAGTTTCACAAAATGCTTCTGTGTAGTTTTTATTTGTAGATATTCCTTTTTCTACGATAGACGCAATAGTGCTCCAAATTTCCACTTGCAGTTTATACAGAAAGAGTGTTTCAAAACTCCTCAATCAAAAATAAGGTTCAACTCTGTTAGTTGAATGCACAGATCAGAAAGAAGTCTTACAGAATGCTTCCGCGTTGTTCTTATTTGAAGTTATTCCTTTTTCCACGATAGGCCTCAAAGCGTTCTAAATGTCCGCTTGCAGACTCTACATATAGACTGTTTCAACACTGCTTAATAAAAAGTAAGGTTAAACTCTGTTAGTTGAATGCATATATCAGAAAGAAGTTTCACAGAATGCTTCTGTGTAGTTTTTATTTGTACATATTCCTTTTTCCACGATAGGCCTCATAGCGTTCCAAATGTCCACTTGCAGTTTATACAGAAAGAGTGTTTCAAAATTCCTCAATCAAAAGTAAGGATCAACTCTGTTACTACAATGCACAGATCAGAAAGAAGTTTCACTGAATGCTTCTGTGTAGTTTTTATTTTAAGATGTTCCTTTTTCAACGATAGGCTACATAGCGCTCCAAATGTCCACTTGCAGTTCATACAAAAAGAGTGTTTCAAAACTCTTCAATCAAAAGTAACAATAAACTCTGTTAGTTGAATGCACAGATCAGAAAGAAGTTTCACAGAATGCTTCTGTGTAGTTTTTATTTGAAGATATTCCTTTTGCCATGATAGGCCTCAATGCGCTCCAAGTGTCCACTTGCAGTTCATGAAGAAAGAGTGTTTCAAAACTCCACAATCCAAAGTAAGGTTAAACTCTGTTAGTTGAATGCACAGATCAGAAAGAAGTTTCAAAGAATGCTTCTGTGTAGTCTTTATTGGAAGGTATTCCTTTTTCTACGATAGACGCAATAGTGCTCCAAATTTCCACTTGCAGTTTATACAGAAAGAGTGTTTCAAAACTCCTCAATCAAAAATAAGGTTCAACTCTGTTAGTTGAATGCACAGATCAGAAAGAAGTCTTACAGAATGCTTCCGCGTTGTTCTTATTTGAAGTTATTCCTTTTTCCACGATAGGCCTCAAAGCGTTCTAAATGTCCGCTTGCAGACTCTACATATAGACTGTTTCAACACTGCTTAATAAAAAGTAAGGTTAAACCCTGTTAGTTGGATGCATATATCAGAAAGAAGTTTCACAGAATGCTTCTGTGTAGTTTTTATTTCTACATATTCCTTTTTCCACGATAGGCCTCATAGCGTTCCAAATGTCCACTTGCAGTTTATACAGAAAGAGTGTTTCAAAATTCCTCAATCAAAAGTAAGGATCAACTCTGTTACTACAATGCACAGATCAGAAAGAAGTTTCACAGAATGCTTCTGTGTAGTTTTTATTTTAAGATGTTCCTTTTTCAACGATAGGCTACATAGCGCTCCAAATGTCCACTTGCAGTTCATACAAAAAGAGTGTTTCAAAACTCTTCAATCAAAAGTAACAATAAACTCTGTTAGTTGAATGCACAGATCAGAAAGAAGTTTCACAGAATGCTTCTGTGTAGTTTTTATTTGAAGATATTCCTTTTGCCATGATAGGCCTCAATGCGCTCCAAGTGTCCACTTGCAGTTCATGAAGAAAGAGTGTTTCAAAACTCCACAATCCAAAGTAAGGTTCAACTCTGTTAGTTGAATGCACAGATCAGAAAGAAGTTTCACAAAATGCTTCTGTGTAGTTTTTATTTGTAGATATTCCTTTTTCTACGATAGACGCAATAGTGCTCCAAATTTCCACTTGCAGTTTATACAGAAAGAGTGTTTCAAAACTCCTCAATCAAAAATCAGGTTAAACTCTGTTAGTTGAATGCATATATCAGAAAGAAGTTTCACAGAATGCTTCTGTGTAGTTTTTATATTAAGATGATCCTTTTTCAACGATAGGCTACATAGCGCTCAAAATGTCCACTTGCAGTTCATACAAAATGAGTGTTTCAAAACTTTTCAATCAAAAGTAACAATAAACTCTGTTAGTTGAATGCACAGATCAGAAAGAAGTTTCACAGAATGCTTCTGTGTAGTTTTTATTTGAAGATATTCCTTTTGCCATGATAGGCCTCAATGCGCTCCAAGTGTCCACTTGCAGTTCATGAAGAAAGAGTGTTTCAAAACTCCACAATCCAAAGTAAGGTTAAACTCTGTTAGTTGAATGCACAGATCAGAAAGAAGTTTCAAAGAATGCTTCTGCGTAGTTTTTATTTGAAGATATTCCTTTTGCCATGATAGGCCTCAATGCGCTCCAAATGCCAACTTGCAGTTCATAAACAAAGAGTGTTTCAAAACTCCACAATCAAAAGTAAGGTTAAACTCTGGTATTTGAATGCACAGATCAGAGAGAAGTTTCACAGAATGCTTCTGTGTAGTTTTTATTTGAAGATATTCCTCTTTCCACGATATGCCTCATTGCGCTCCAAATGTCCATTTGCAGTTTATACAGAAAGAGTGTTTCAAATCTCCTGAATCAAAAGTATGGTTCAACTCTGTTAGTTGAATGCAGAGATCAGAAAGAAGTTTCACAGAATGCTTCTGTGTAGTTTTTATTTGAAGATATTCCTTTTGCCATGATAGGCCTCAATGCGCTCCAAGTGTCCACTTGCAGTTCATGAAGAAAGAGTGTTTCAAAACTCCACAATCCAAAGTAAGGTTAAACTCTGTTAGTTGAATGCACAGATCAGAAAGAAGTTTCAAAGAATGCTTCTGTGTAGTCTTTATTGGAAGGTATTCCTTTTTCTACGATAGACGCAATAGTGCTCCAAATTTCCACTTGCAGTTTATACAGAAAGAGTGTTTCAAAACTCCTCAATCAAAAATAAGGTTCAACTCTGTTAGTTGAATGCACAGATCAGAAAGAAGTCTTACAGAATGCTTCCGCGTTGTTCTTATTTGAAGTTATTCCTTTTTCCACGATAGGCCTCAAAGCGTTCTAAATGTCCGCTTGCAGACTCTACATATAGACTGTTTCAACACTGCTTAATAAAAAGTAAGGTTAAACCCTGTTAGTTGAATGCATATATCAGAAAGAAGTTTCACAGAATGCTTCTGTGTAGTTTTTATTTCTACATATTCCTTTTTCCACGATAGGCCTCATAGCGTTCCAAATGTCCACTTGCAGTTTATACAGAAAGAGTGTTTCAAAATTCCTCAATCAAAAGTAAGGATCAACTCTGTTACTACAATGCACAGATCAGAAAGAAGTTTCACTGAATGCTTCTGTGTAGTTTTTATTTTAAGATGTTCCTTTTTCAACGATAGGCTACATAGCGCTCCAAATGTCCACTTGCAGTTCATACAAAAAGAGTGTTTCAAAACTCTTCAATCAAAAGTAACAATAAACTCTGTTAGTTGAATGCACAGATCAGAAAGAAGTTTCACAGAATGCTTCTGTGTAGTTTTTATTTGAAGATATTCCTTTTGCCATGATAGGCCTCAATGCGCTCCAAGTGTCCACTTGCAGTTCATGAAGAAAGAGTGTTTCAAAACTCCACAATCCAAAGTAAGGTTCAACTCTGTTAGTTGAATGCACAGATCAGAAAGAAGTTTCACAAAATGCTTCTGTGTAGTTTTTATTTGTAGATATTCCTTTTTCTACGATAGACGCAATAGTGCTCCAAATTTCCACTTGCAGTTTATACAGAAAGAGTGTTTCAAAACTCCTCAATCAAAAATAAGGTTCAACTCTGTTAGTTGAATGCACAGATCAGAAAGAAGTCTTACAGAATGCTTCCGCGTTGTTCTTATTTGAAGTTATTCCTTTTTCCACGATAGGCCTCAAAGCGTTCTAAATGTCCGCTTGCAGACTCTACATATAGACTGTTTCAACACTGCTTAATAAAAAGTAAGGTTAAACTCTGTTAGTTGAATGCATATATCAGAAAGAAGTTTCACAGAATGCTTCTGTGTAGTTTTTATTTGTACATATTCCTTTTTCCACGATAGGCCTCATAGCGTTCCAAATGTCCACTTGCAGTTTATACAGAAAGAGTGTTTCAAAATTCCTCAATCAAAAGTAAGGATCAACTCTGTTACTACAATGCACAGATCAGAAAGAAGTTTCACTGAATGCTTCTGTGTAGTTTTTATTTTAAGATGTTCCTTTTTCAACGATAGGCTACATAGCGCTCCAAATGTCCACTTGCAGTTCATACAAAAAGAGTGTTTCAAAACTCTTCAATCAAAAGTAACAATAAACTCTGTTAGTTGAATGCACAGATCAGAAAGAAGTTTCACAGAATGCTTCTGTGTAGTTTTTATTTGAAGATATTCCTTTTGCCATGATAGGCCTCAATGCGCTCCAAGTGTCCACTTGCAGTTCATGAAGAAAGAGTGTTTCAAAACTCCACAATCCAAAGTAAGGTTCAACTCTGTTAGTTGAATGCACAGATCAGAAAGAAGTTTCACAAAATGCTTCTGTGTAGTTTTTATTTGTAGATATTCCTTTTTCTACGATAGACGCAATAGTGCTCCAAATTTCCACTTGCAGTTTATACAGAAAGAGTGTTTCAAAACTCCTCAATCAAAAATCAGGTTAAACTCTGTTAGTTGAATGCATATATCAGAAAGAAGTTTCACAGAATGCTTCTGTGTAGTTTTTATATTAAGATGATCCTTTTTCAACGATAGGCTACATAGCGCTCAAAATGTCCACTTGCAGTTCATACAAAATGAGTGTTTCAAAACTTTTCAATCAAAAGTAACAATAAACTCTGTTAGTTGAATGCACAGATCAGAAAGAAGTTTCACAGAATGCTTCTGTGTAGTTTTTATTTGAAGATATTCCTTTTGCCATGATAGGCCTCAATGCGCTCCAAGTGTCCACTTGCAGTTCATGAAGAAAGAGTGTTTCAAAACTCCACAATCCAAAGTAAGGTTAAACTCTGTTAGTTGAATGCACAGATCAGAAAGAAGTTTCAAAGAATGCTTCTGCGTAGTTTTTATTTGAAGATATTCCTTTTGCCATGATAGGCCTCAATGCGCTCCAAATGCCAACTTGCAGTTCATAAACAAAGAGTGTTTCAAAACTCCACAATCAAAAGTAAGGTTAAACTCTGGTATTTGAATGCACAGATCAGAGAGAAGTTTCACAGAATGCTTCTGTGTAGTTTTTATTTGAAGATATTCCTCTTTCCACGATATGCCTCATTGCGCTCCAAATGTCCATTTGCAGTTTATACAGAAAGAGTGTTTCAAATCTCCTGAATCAAAAGTATGGTTCAACTCTGTTAGTTGAATGCAGAGATCAGAAAGAAGTTTCACAGAATGCTTCTGTGTAGTTTTTATTTGAAGATATTCCTTTTGCCATGATAGGCCTCAATGCGCTCCAAGTGTCCACTTGCAGTTCATGAAGAAAGAGTGTTTCAAAACTCCACAATCCAAAGTAAGGTTAAACTCTGTTAGTTGAATGCACAGATCAGAAAGAAGTTTCAAAGAATGCTTCTGTGTAGTCTTTATTGGAAGGTATTCCTTTTTCTACGATAGACGCAATAGTGCTCCAAATTTCCACTTGCAGTTTATACAGAAAGAGTGTTTCAAAACTCCTCAATCAAAAATAAGGTTCAACTCTGTTAGTTGAATGCACAGATCAGAAAGAAGTCTTACAGAATGCTTCCGCGTTGTTCTTATTTGAAGTTATTCCTTTTTCCACGATAGGCCTCAAAGCGTTCTAAATGTCCGCTTGCAGACTCTACATATAGACTGTTTCAACACTGCTTAATAAAAAGTAAGGTTAAACCCTGTTAGTTGAATGCATATATCAGAAAGAAGTTTCACAGAATGCTTCTGTGTAGTTTTTATTTCTACATATTCCTTTTTCCACGATAGGCCTCATAGCGTTCCAAATGTCCACTTGCAGTTTATACAGAAAGAGTGTTTCAAAATTCCTCAATCAAAAGTAAGGATCAACTCTGTTACTACAATGCACAGATCAGAAAGAAGTTTCACTGAATGCTTCTGTGTAGTTTTTATTTTAAGATGTTCCTTTTTCAACGATAGGCTACATAGCGCTCCAAATGTCCACTTGCAGTTCATACAAAAAGAGTGTTTCAAAACTCTTCAATCAAAAGTAACAATAAACTCTGTTAGTTGAATGCACAGATCAGAAAGAAGTTTCACAGAATGCTTCTGTGTAGTTTTTATTTGAAGATATTCCTTTTGCCATGATAGGCCTCAATGCGCTCCAAGTGTCCACTTGCAGTTCATGAAGAAAGAGTGTTTCAAAACTCCACAATCCAAAGTAAGGTTAAACTCTGTTAGTTGAATGCACAGATCAGAAAGAAGTTTCACAAAATGCTTCTGTGTAGTTTTTATTTGTAGATATTCCTTTTTCTACGATAGACGCAATAGTGCTCCAAATTTCCACTTGCAGTTTATACAGAAAGAGTGTTTCAAAACTCCTCAATCAAAAATAAGGTTCAACTCTGTTAGTTGAATGCACAGATCAGAAAGAAGTCTTACAGAATGCTTCCGCGTTGTTCTTATTTGAAGTTATTCCTTTTTCCACGATAGGCCTCAAAGCGTTCTAAATGTCCGCTTGCAGACTCTACATATAGACTGTTTCAACACTGCTTAATAAAAAGTAAGGTTAAACTCTGTTAGTTGAATGCATATATCAGAAAGAAGTTTCACAGAATGCTTCTGTGTAGTTTTTATTTGTACATATTCCTTTTTCCACGATAGGCCTCATAGCGTTCCAAATGTCCACTTGCAGTTTATACAGAAAGAGTGTTTCAAAATTCCTCAATCAAAAGTAAGGATCAACTCTGTTACTACAATGCACAGATCAGAAAGAAGTTTCACTGAATGCTTCTGTGTAGTTTTTATTTTAAGATGTTCCTTTTTCAACGATAGGCTACATAGCGCTCCAAATGTCCACTTGCAGTTCATACAAAAAGAGTGTTTCAAAACTCTTCAATCAAAAGTAACAATAAACTCTGTTAGTTGAATGCACAGATCAGAAAGAAGTTTCACAGAATGCTTCTGTGTAGTTTTTATTTGAAGATATTCCTTTTGCCATGATAGGCCTCAATGCGCTCCAAGTGTCCACTTGCAGTTCATGAAGAAAGAGTGTTTCAAAACTCCACAATCCAAAGTAAGGTTAAACTCTGTTAGTTGAATGCACAGATCAGAAAGAAGTTTCAAAGAATGCTTCTGTGTAGTCTTTATTGGAAGGTATTCCTTTTTCTACGATAGACGCAATAGTGCTCCAAATTTCCACTTGCAGTTTATACAGAAAGAGTGTTTCAAAACTCCTCAATCAAAAATAAGGTTCAACTCTGTTAGTTGAATGCACAGATCAGAAAGAAGTCTTACAGAATGCTTCCGCGTTGTTCTTATTTGAAGTTATTCCTTTTTCCACGATAGGCCTCAAAGCGTTCTAAATGTCCGCTTGCAGACTCTACATATAGACTGTTTCAACACTGCTTAATAAAAAGTAAGGTTAAACCCTGTTAGTTGAATGCATATATCAGAAAGAAGTTTCACAGAATGCTTCTGTGTAGTTTTTATTTCTACATATTCCTTTTTCCACGATAGGCCTCATAGCGTTCCAAATGTCCACTTGCAGTTTATACAGAAAGAGTGTTTCAAAATTCCTCAATCAAAAGTAAGGATCAACTCTGTTACTACAATGCACAGATCAGAAAGAAGTTTCACAGAATGCTTCTGTGTAGTTTTTATTTTAAGATGTTCCTTTTTCAACGATAGGCTACATAGCGCTCCAAATGTCCACTTGCAGTTCATACAAAAAGAGTGTTTCAAAACTCTTCAATCAAAAGTAACAATAAACTCTGTTAGTTGAATGCACAGATCAGAAAGAAGTTTCACAGAATGCTTCTGTGTAGTTTTTATTTGAAGATATTCCTTTTGCCATGATAGGCCTCAATGCGCTCCAAGTGTCCACTTGCAGTTCATGAAGAAAGAGTGTTTCAAAACTCCACAATCCAAAGTAAGGTTCAACTCTGTTAGTTGAATGCACAGATCAGAAAGAAGTTTCACAAAATGCTTCTGTGTAGTTTTTATTTGTAGATATTCCTTTTTCTACGATAGACGCAATAGTGCTCCAAATTTCCACTTGCAGTTTATACAGAAAGAGTGTTTCAAAACTCCTCAATCAAAAATAAGGTTCAACTCTGTTAGTTGAATGCACAGATCAGAAAGAAGTCTTACAGAATGCTTCCGCGTTGTTCTTATTTGAAGTTATTCCTTTTTCCACGATAGGCCTCAAAGCGTTCTAAATGTCCGCTTGCAGACTCTACATATAGACTGTTTCAACACTGCTTAATAAAAAGTAAGGTTAAACTCTGTTAGTTGAATGCATATATCAGAAAGAAGTTTCACAGAATGCTTCTGTGTAGTTTTTATTTGTACATATTCCTTTTTCCACGATAGGCCTCATAGCGTTCCAAATGTCCACTTGCAGTTTATACAGAAAGAGTGTTTCAAAATTCCTCAATCAAAAGTAAGGATCAACTCTGTTACTACAATGCACAGATCAGAAAGAAGTTTCACTGAATGCTTCTGTGTAGTTTTTATTTTAAGATGTTCCTTTTTCAACGATAGGCTACATAGCGCTCCAAATGTCCACTTGCAGTTCATACAAAAAGAGTGTTTCAAAACTCTTCAATCAAAAGTAACAATAAACTCTGTTAGTTGAATGCACAGATCAGAAAGAAGTTTCACAGAATGCTTCTGTGTAGTTTTTATTTGAAGATATTCCTTTTGCCATGATAGGCCTCAATGCGCTCCAAGTGTCCACTTGCAGTTCATGAAGAAAGAGTGTTTCAAAACTCCACAATCCAAAGTAAGGTTAAACTCTGTTAGTTGAATGCACAGATCAGAAAGAAGTTTCAAAGAATGCTTCTGTGTAGTCTTTATTGGAAGGTATTCCTTTTTCTACGATAGACGCAATAGTGCTCCAAATTTCCACTTGCAGTTTATACAGAAAGAGTGTTTCAAAACTCCTCAATCAAAAATAAGGTTCAACTCTGTTAGTTGAATGCACAGATCAGAAAGAAGTCTTACAGAATGCTTCCGCGTTGTTCTTATTTGAAGTTATTCCTTTTTCCACGATAGGCCTCAAAGCGTTCTAAATGTCCGCTTGCAGACTCTACATATAGACTGTTTCAACACTGCTTAATAAAAAGTAAGGTTAAACCCTGTTAGTTGAATGCATATATCAGAAAGAAGTTTCACAGAATGCTTCTGTGTAGTTTTTATTTCTACATATTCCTTTTTCCACGATAGGCCTCATAGCGTTCCAAATGTCCACTTGCAGTTTATACAGAAAGAGTGTTTCAAAATTCCTCAATCAAAAGTAAGGATCAACTCTGTTACTACAATGCACAGATCAGAAAGAAGTTTCACAGAATGCTTCTGTGTAGTTTTTATTTTAAGATGTTCCTTTTTCAACGATAGGCTACATAGCGCTCCAAATGTCCACTTGCAGTTCATACAAAAAGAGTGTTTCAAAACTCTTCAATCAAAAGTAACAATAAACTCTGTTAGTTGAATGCACAGATCAGAAAGAAGTTTCACAGAATGCTTCTGTGTAGTTTTTATTTGAAGATATTCCTTTTGCCATGATAGGCCTCAATGCGCTCCAAGTGTCCACTTGCAGTTCATGAAGAAAGAGTGTTTCAAAACTCCACAATCCAAAGTAAGGTTCAACTCTGTTAGTTGAATGCACAGATCAGAAAGAAGTTTCACAAAATGCTTCTGTGTAGTTTTTATTTGTAGATATTCCTTTTTCTACGATAGACGCAATAGTGCTCCAAATTTCCACTTGCAGTTTATACAGAAAGAGTGTTTCAAAACTCCTCAATCAAAAATCAGGTTAAACTCTGTTAGTTGAATGCATATATCAGAAAGAAGTTTCACAGAATGCTTCTGTGTAGTTTTTATATTAAGATGATCCTTTTTCAACGATAGGCTACATAGCGCTCAAAATGTCCACTTGCAGTTCATACAAAATGAGTGTTTCAAAACTTTTCAATCAAAAGTAACAATAAACTCTGTTAGTTGAATGCACAGATCAGAAAGAAGTTTCACAGAATGCTTCTGTGTAGTTTTTATTTGAAGATATTCCTTTTGCCATGATAGGCCTCAATGCGCTCCAAGTGTCCACTTGCAGTTCATGAAGAAAGAGTGTTTCAAAACTCCACAATCCAAAGTAAGGTTAAACTCTGTTAGTTGAATGCACAGATCAGAAAGAAGTTTCAAAGAATGCTTCTGCGTAGTTTTTATTTGAAGATATTCCTTTTGCCATGATAGGCCTCAATGCGCTCCAAATGCCAACTTGCAGTTCATAAACAAAGAGTGTTTCAAAACTCCACAATCAAAAGTAAGGTTAAACTCTGGTATTTGAATGCACAGATCAGAGAGAAGTTTCACAGAATGCTTCTGTGTAGTTTTTATTTGAAGATATTCCTCTTTCCACGATATGCCTCATTGCGCTCCAAATGTCCATTTGCAGTTTATACAGAAAGAGTGTTTCAAATCTCCTGAATCAAAAGTATGGTTCAACTCTGTTAGTTGAATGCAGAGATCAGAAAGAAGTTTCACAGAATGCTTCTGTGTAGTTTTTATTTGAAGATATTCCTTTTGCCATGATAGGCCTCAATGCGCTCCAAGTGTCCACTTGCAGTTCATGAAGAAAGAGTGTTTCAAAACTCCACAATCCAAAGTAAGGTTAAACTCTGTTAGTTGAATGCACAGATCAGAAAGAAGTTTCAAAGAATGCTTCTGTGTAGTCTTTATTGGAAGGTATTCCTTTTTCTACGATAGACGCAATAGTGCTCCAAATTTCCACTTGCAGTTTATACAGAAAGAGTGTTTCAAAACTCCTCAATCAAAAATAAGGTTCAACTCTGTTAGTTGAATGCACAGATCAGAAAGAAGTCTTACAGAATGCTTCCGCGTTGTTCTTATTTGAAGTTATTCCTTTTTCCACGATAGGCCTCAAAGCGTTCTAAATGTCCGCTTGCAGACTCTACATATAGACTGTTTCAACACTGCTTAATAAAAAGTAAGGTTAAACCCTGTTAGTTGAATGCATATATCAGAAAGAAGTTTCACAGAATGCTTCTGTGTAGTTTTTATTTCTACATATTCCTTTTTCCACGATAGGCCTCATAGCGTTCCAAATGTCCACTTGCAGTTTATACAGAAAGAGTGTTTCAAAATTCCTCAATCAAAAGTAAGGATCAACTCTGTTACTACAATGCACAGATCAGAAAGAAGTTTCACTGAATGCTTCTGTGTAGTTTTTATTTTAAGATGTTCCTTTTTCAACGATAGGCTACATAGCGCTCCAAATGTCCACTTGCAGTTCATACAAAAAGAGTGTTTCAAAACTCTTCAATCAAAAGTAACAATAAACTCTGTTAGTTGAATGCACAGATCAGAAAGAAGTTTCACAGAATGCTTCTGTGTAGTTTTTATTTGAAGATATTCCTTTTGCCATGATAGGCCTCAATGCGCTCCAAGTGTCCACTTGCAGTTCATGAAGAAAGAGTGTTTCAAAACTCCACAATCCAAAGTAAGGTTCAACTCTGTTAGTTGAATGCACAGATCAGAAAGAAGTTTCACAAAATGCTTCTGTGTAGTTTTTATTTGTAGATATTCCTTTTTCTACGATAGACGCAATAGTGCTCCAAATTTCCACTTGCAGTTTATACAGAAAGAGTGTTTCAAAACTCCTCAATCAAAAATAAGGTTCAACTCTGTTAGTTGAATGCACAGATCAGAAAGAAGTCTTACAGAATGCTTCCGCGTTGTTCTTATTTGAAGTTATTCCTTTTTCCACGATAGGCCTCAAAGCGTTCTAAATGTCCGCTTGCAGACTCTACATATAGACTGTTTCAACACTGCTTAATAAAAAGTAAGGTTAAACTCTGTTAGTTGAATGCATATATCAGAAAGAAGTTTCACAGAATGCTTCTGTGTAGTTTTTATTTGTACATATTCCTTTTTCCACGATAGGCCTCATAGCGTTCCAAATGTCCACTTGCAGTTTATACAGAAAGAGTGTTTCAAAATTCCTCAATCAAAAGTAAGGATCAACTCTGTTACTACAATGCACAGATCAGAAAGAAGTTTCACTGAATGCTTCTGTGTAGTTTTTATTTTAAGATGTTCCTTTTTCAACGATAGGCTACATAGCGCTCCAAATGTCCACTTGCAGTTCATACAAAAAGAGTGTTTCAAAACTCTTCAATCAAAAGTAACAATAAACTCTGTTAGTTGAATGCACAGATCAGAAAGAAGTTTCACAGAATGCTTCTGTGTAGTTTTTATTTGAAGATATTCCTTTTGCCATGATAGGCCTCAATGCGCTCCAAGTGTCCACTTGCAGTTCATGAAGAAAGAGTGTTTCAAAACTCCACAATCCAAAGTAAGGTTCAACTCTGTTAGTTGAATGCACAGATCAGAAAGAAGTTTCACAAAATGCTTCTGTGTAGTTTTTATTTGTAGATATTCCTTTTTCTACGATAGACGCAATAGTGCTCCAAATTTCCACTTGCAGTTTATACAGAAAGAGTGTTTCAAAACTCCTCAATCAAAAATCAGGTTAAACTCTGTTAGTTGAATGCATATATCAGAAAGAAGTTTCACAGAATGCTTCTGTGTAGTTTTTATATTAAGATGATCCTTTTTCAACGATAGGCTACATAGCGCTCAAAATGTCCACTTGCAGTTCATACAAAATGAGTGTTTCAAAACTTTTCAATCAAAAGTAACAATAAACTCTGTTAGTTGAATGCACAGATCAGAAAGAAGTTTCACAGAATGCTTCTGTGTAGTTTTTATTTGAAGATATTCCTTTTGCCATGATAGGCCTCAATGCGCTCCAAGTGTCCACTTGCAGTTCATGAAGAAAGAGTGTTTCAAAACTCCACAATCCAAAGTAAGGTTAAACTCTGTTAGTTGAATGCACAGATCAGAAAGAAGTTTCAAAGAATGCTTCTGCGTAGTTTTTATTTGAAGATATTCCTTTTGCCATGATAGGCCTCAATGCGCTCCAAATGCCAACTTGCAGTTCATAAACAAAGAGTGTTTCAAAACTCCACAATCAAAAGTAAGGTTAAACTCTGGTATTTGAATGCACAGATCAGAGAGAAGTTTCACAGAATGCTTCTGTGTAGTTTTTATTTGAAGATATTCCTCTTTCCACGATATGCCTCATTGCGCTCCAAATGTCCATTTGCAGTTTATACAGAAAGAGTGTTTCAAATCTCCTGAATCAAAAGTATGGTTCAACTCTGTTAGTTGAATGCAGAGATCAGAAAGAAGTTTCACAGAATGCTTCTGTGTAGTTTTTATTTGAAGATATTCCTTTTGCCATGATAGGCCTCAATGCGCTCCAAGTGTCCACTTGCAGTTCATGAAGAAAGAGTGTTTCAAAACTCCACAATCCAAAGTAAGGTTAAACTCTGTTAGTTGAATGCACAGATCAGAAAGAAGTTTCAAAGAATGCTTCTGTGTAGTCTTTATTGGAAGGTATTCCTTTTTCTACGATAGACGCAATAGTGCTCCAAATTTCCACTTGCAGTTTATACAGAAAGAGTGTTTCAAAACTCCTCAATCAAAAATAAGGTTCAACTCTGTTAGTTGAATGCACAGATCAGAAAGAAGTCTTACAGAATGCTTCCGCGTTGTTCTTATTTGAAGTTATTCCTTTTTCCACGATAGGCCTCAAAGCGTTCTAAATGTCCGCTTGCAGACTCTACATATAGACTGTTTCAACACTGCTTAATAAAAAGTAAGGTTAAACCCTGTTAGTTGAATGCATATATCAGAAAGAAGTTTCACAGAATGCTTCTGTGTAGTTTTTATTTCTACATATTCCTTTTTCCACGATAGGCCTCATAGCGTTCCAAATGTCCACTTGCAGTTTATACAGAAAGAGTGTTTCAAAATTCCTCAATCAAAAGTAAGGATCAACTCTGTTACTACAATGCACAGATCAGAAAGAAGTTTCACTGAATGCTTCTGTGTAGTTTTTATTTTAAGATGTTCCTTTTTCAACGATAGGCTACATAGCGCTCCAAATGTCCACTTGCAGTTCATACAAAAAGAGTGTTTCAAAACTCTTCAATCAAAAGTAACAATAAACTCTGTTAGTTGAATGCACAGATCAGAAAGAAGTTTCACAGAATGCTTCTGTGTAGTTTTTATTTGAAGATATTCCTTTTGCCATGATAGGCCTCAATGCGCTCCAAGTGTCCACTTGCAGTTCATGAAGAAAGAGTGTTTCAAAACTCCACAATCCAAAGTAAGGTTCAACTCTGTTAGTTGAATGCACAGATCAGAAAGAAGTTTCAAAGAATGCTTCTGTGTAGTCTTTATTGGAAGGTATTCCTTTTTCTACGATAGACGCAATAGTGCTCCAAATTTCCACTTGCAGTTTATACAGAAAGAGTGTTTCAAAACTCCTCAATCAAAAATAAGGTTCAACTCTGTTAGTTGAATGCACAGATCAGAAAGAAGTCTTACAGAATGCTTCCGCGTTGTTCTTATTTGAAGTTATTCCTTTTTCCACGATAGGCCTCAAAGCGTTCTAAATGTCCGCTTGCAGACTCTACATATAGACTGTTTCAACACTGCTTAATAAAAAGTAAGGTTAAACCCTGTTAGTTGAATGCATATATCAGAAAGAAGTTTCACAGAATGCTTCTGTGTAGTTTTTATTTCTACATATTCCTTTTTCCACGATAGGCCTCATAGCGTTCCAAATGTCCACTTGCAGTTTATACAGAAAGAGTGTTTCAAAATTCCTCAATCAAAAGTAAGGATCAACTCTGTTACTACAATGCACAGATCAGAAAGAAGTTTCACAGAATGCTTCTGTGTAGTTTTTATTTTAAGATGTTCCTTTTTCAACGATAGGCTACATAGCGCTCCAAATGTCCACTTGCAGTTCATACAAAAAGAGTGTTTCAAAACTCTTCAATCAAAAGTAACAATAAACTCTGTTAGTTGAATGCACAGATCAGAAAGAAGTTTCACAGAATGCTTCTGTGTAGTTTTTATTTGAAGATATTCCTTTTGCCATGATAGGCCTCAATGCGCTCCAAGTGTCCACTTGCAGTTCATGAAGAAAGAGTGTTTCAAAACTCCACAATCCAAAGTAAGGTTCAACTCTGTTAGTTGAATGCACAGATCAGAAAGAAGTTTCACAAAATGCTTCTGTGTAGTTTTTATTTGTAGATATTCCTTTTTCTACGATAGACGCAATAGTGCTCCAAATTTCCACTTGCAGTTTATACAGAAAGAGTGTTTCAAAACTCCTCAATCAAAAATCAGGTTAAACTCTGTTAGTTGAATGCATATATCAGAAAGAAGTTTCACAGAATGCTTCTGTGTAGTTTTTATATTAAGATGATCCTTTTTCAACGATAGGCTACATAGCGCTCAAAATGTCCACTTGCAGTTCATACAAAATGAGTGTTTCAAAACTTTTCAATCAAAAGTAACAATAAACTCTGTTAGTTGAATGCACAGATCAGAAAGAAGTTTCACAGAATGCTTCTGTGTAGTTTTTATTTGAAGATATTCCTTTTGCCATGATAGGCCTCAATGCGCTCCAAGTGTCCACTTGCAGTTCATGAAGAAAGAGTGTTTCAAAACTCCACAATCCAAAGTAAGGTTAAACTCTGTTAGTTGAATGCACAGATCAGAAAGAAGTTTCAAAGAATGCTTCTGCGTAGTTTTTATTTGAAGATATTCCTTTTGCCATGATAGGCCTCAATGCGCTCCAAATGCCAACTTGCAGTTCATAAACAAAGAGTGTTTCAAAACTCCACAATCAAAAGTAAGGTTAAACTCTGGTATTTGAATGCACAGATCAGAGAGAAGTTTCACAGAATGCTTCTGTGTAGTTTTTATTTGAAGATATTCCTCTTTCCACGATATGCCTCATTGCGCTCCAAATGTCCATTTGCAGTTTATACAGAAAGAGTGTTTCAAATCTCCTGAATCAAAAGTATGGTTCAACTCTGTTAGTTGAATGCAGAGATCAGAAAGAAGTTTCACAGAATGCTTCTGTGTAGTTTTTATTTGAAGATATTCCTTTTGCCATGATAGGCCTCAATGCGCTCCAAGTGTCCACTTGCAGTTCATGAAGAAAGAGTGTTTCAAAACTCCACAATCCAAAGTAAGGTTAAACTCTGTTAGTTGAATGCACAGATCAGAAAGAAGTTTCAAAGAATGCTTCTGTGTAGTCTTTATTGGAAGGTATTCCTTTTTCTACGATAGACGCAATAGTGCTCCAAATTTCCACTTGCAGTTTATACAGAAAGAGTGTTTCAAAACTCCTCAATCAAAAATAAGGTTCAACTCTGTTAGTTGAATGCACAGATCAGAAAGAAGTCTTACAGAATGCTTCCGCGTTGTTCTTATTTGAAGTTATTCCTTTTTCCACGATAGGCCTCAAAGCGTTCTAAATGTCCGCTTGCAGACTCTACATATAGACTGTTTCAACACTGCTTAATAAAAAGTAAGGTTAAACCCTGTTAGTTGAATGCATATATCAGAAAGAAGTTTCACAGAATGCTTCTGTGTAGTTTTTATTTCTACATATTCCTTTTTCCACGATAGGCCTCATAGCGTTCCAAATGTCCACTTGCAGTTTATACAGAAAGAGTGTTTCAAAATTCCTCAATCAAAAGTAAGGATCAACTCTGTTACTACAATGCACAGATCAGAAAGAAGTTTCACTGAATGCTTCTGTGTAGTTTTTATTTTAAGATGTTCCTTTTTCAACGATAGGCTACATAGCGCTCCAAATGTCCACTTGCAGTTCATACAAAAAGAGTGTTTCAAAACTCTTCAATCAAAAGTAACAATAAACTCTGTTAGTTGAATGCACAGATCAGAAAGAAGTTTCACAGAATGCTTCTGTGTAGTTTTTATTTGAAGATATTCCTTTTGCCATGATAGGCCTCAATGCGCTCCAAGTGTCCACTTGCAGTTCATGAAGAAAGAGTGTTTCAAAACTCCACAATCCAAAGTAAGGTTCAACTCTGTTAGTTGAATGCACAGATCAGAAAGAAGTTTCACAAAATGCTTCTGTGTAGTTTTTATTTGTAGATATTCCTTTTTCTACGATAGACGCAATAGTGCTCCAAATTTCCACTTGCAGTTTATACAGAAAGAGTGTTTCAAAACTCCTCAATCAAAAATAAGGTTCAACTCTGTTAGTTGAATGCACAGATCAGAAAGAAGTCTTACAGAATGCTTCCGCGTTGTTCTTATTTGAAGTTATTCCTTTTTCCACGATAGGCCTCAAAGCGTTCTAAATGTCCGCTTGCAGACTCTACATATAGACTGTTTCAACACTGCTTAATAAAAAGTAAGGTTAAACTCTGTTAGTTGAATGCATATATCAGAAAGAAGTTTCACAGAATGCTTCTGTGTAGTTTTTATTTGTACATATTCCTTTTTCCACGATAGGCCTCATAGCGTTCCAAATGTCCACTTGCAGTTTATACAGAAAGAGTGTTTCAAAATTCCTCAATCAAAAGTAAGGATCAACTCTGTTACTACAATGCACAGATCAGAAAGAAGTTTCACTGAATGCTTCTGTGTAGTTTTTATTTTAAGATGTTCCTTTTTCAACGATAGGCTACATAGCGCTCCAAATGTCCACTTGCAGTTCATACAAAAAGAGTGTTTCAAAACTCTTCAATCAAAAGTAACAATAAACTCTGTTAGTTGAATGCACAGATCAGAAAGAAGTTTCACAGAATGCTTCTGTGTAGTTTTTATTTGAAGATATTCCTTTTGCCATGATAGGCCTCAATGCGCTCCAAGTGTCCACTTGCAGTTCATGAAGAAAGAGTGTTTCAAAACTCCACAATCCAAAGTAAGGTTAAACTCTGTTAGTTGAATGCACAGATCAGAAAGAAGTTTCAAAGAATGCTTCTGTGTAGTCTTTATTGGAAGGTATTCCTTTTTCTACGATAGACGCAATAGTGCTCCAAATTTCCACTTGCAGTTTATACAGAAAGAGTGTTTCAAAACTCCTCAATCAAAAATCAGGTTAAACTCTGTTAGTTGAATGCATATATCAGAAAGAAGTTTCACAGAATGCTTCTGTGTAGTTTTTATATTAAGATGATCCTTTTTCAACGATAGGCTACATAGCGCTCAAAATGTCCACTTGCAGTTCATACAAAATGAGTGTTTCAAAACTTTTCAATCAAAAGTAACAATAAACTCTGTTAGTTGAATGCACAGATCAGAAAGAAGTTTCACAGAATGCTTCTGTGTAGTTTTTATTTGAAGATATTCCTTTTGCCATGATAGGCCTCAATGCGCTCCAAGTGTCCACTTGCAGTTCATGAAGAAAGAGTGTTTCAAAACTCCACAATCCAAAGTAAGGTTAAACTCTGTTAGTTGAATGCACAGATCAGAAAGAAGTTTCAAAGAATGCTTCTGTGTAGTCTTTATTGGAAGGTATTCCTTTTTCTACGATAGACGCAATAGTGCTCCAAATTTCCACTTGCAGTTTATACAGAAAGAGTGTTTCAAAACTCCTCAATCAAAAATAAGGTTCAACTCTGTTAGTTGAATGCACAGATCAGAAAGAAGTCTTACAGAATGCTTCCGCGTTGTTCTTATTTGAAGTTATTCCTTTTTCCACGATAGGCCTCAAAGCGTTCTAAATGTCCGCTTGCAGACTCTACATATAGACTGTTTCAACACTGCTTAATAAAAAGTAAGGTTAAACCCTGTTAGTTGAATGCATATATCAGAAAGAAGTTTCACAGAATGCTTCTGTGTAGTTTTTATTTCTACATATTCCTTTTTCCACGATAGGCCTCATAGCGTTCCAAATGTCCACTTGCAGTTTATACAGAAAGAGTGTTTCAAAATTCCTCAATCAAAAGTAAGGATCAACTCTGTTACTACAATGCACAGATCAGAAAGAAGTTTCACAGAATGCTTCTGTGTAGTTTTTATTTTAAGATGTTCCTTTTTCAACGATAGGCTACATAGCGCTCCAAATGTCCACTTGCAGTTCATACAAAAAGAGTGTTTCAAAACTCTTCAATCAAAAGTAACAATAAACTCTGTTAGTTGAATGCACAGATCAGAAAGAAGTTTCACAGAATGCTTCTGTGTAGTTTTTATTTGAAGATATTCCTTTTGCCATGATAGGCCTCAATGCGCTCCAAGTGTCCACTTGCAGTTCATGAAGAAAGAGTGTTTCAAAACTCCACAATCCAAAGTAAGGTTCAACTCTGTTAGTTGAATGCACAGATCAGAAAGAAGTTTCACAAAATGCTTCTGTGTAGTTTTTATTTGTAGATATTCCTTTTTCTACGATAGACGCAATAGTGCTCCAAATTTCCACTTGCAGTTTATACAGAAAGAGTGTTTCAAAACTCCTCAATCAAAAATCAGGTTAAACTCTGTTAGTTGAATGCATATATCAGAAAGAAGTTTCACAGAATGCTTCTGTGTAGTTTTTATATTAAGGTGATCCTTTTTCAACGATAGGCTACATAGCGCTCAAAATGTCCACTTGCAGTTCATACAAAATGAGTGTTTCAAAACTTTTCAATCAAAAGTAACAATAAACTCTGTTAGTTGAATGCACAGATCAGAAAGAAGTTTCACAGAATGCTTCTGTGTAGTTTTTATTTGAAGATATTCCTTTTGCCATGATAGGCCTCAATGCGCTCCAAGTGTCCACTTGCAGTTCATGAAGAAAGAGTGTTTCAAAACTCCACAATCCAAAGTAAGGTTAAACTCTGTTAGTTGAATGCACAGATCAGAAAGAAGTTTCAAAGAATGCTTCTGCGTAGTTTTTATTTGAAGATATTTCTTTTGCCATGATAGGCCTCAATGCGCTCCAAATGCCAACTTGCAGTTCATAAAGAAAGAGTGTTTCAAAACTCCACAATCAAAAGTAAGGTTAAACTCTGGTATTTGAATGCACAGATCAGAGAGAAGTTTCACAGAATGCTTCTGTGTAGTTTTTATTTGAAGATATTCCTCTTTCCACGATATGCCTCATTGCGCTCCAAATGTCCACTTGCAGTTTATACAGAAAGAGTGTTTCAAATCTCCTGAATCAAAAGTATGGTTCAACTCTGTTAGTTGAATGCAGAGATCAGAAAGAAGTTTCACAGAATGGTTCTGTGTAGTTTTCATTTGAAGATATTCCTTTTGCCATGATAGGCCTCTGTGCTCTCCAAATGTCCACTTGCAGTTCATGAAGAAAGAGTGTTTCAAAACTCCACAATCCAAAGTAAGGTTAAACTCTGTTAGTTGAATGCACAGATCAGAAAGAAGTTTCACAGAATGCTTCTGTGTAGTCTTTATTGGAAGGTATTCCTTTTTCTACGATAGACGCAATAGTGCTCCAAATTTCCACTTGCAGTTTATACAGAAAGAGTATTTCAAAACTCCTCAATCAAAAATAAGGTTCAACTCTGTTAGTTGAATGCACAGATCAGAAAGAAGTCTTACAGAATGCTTCCGCGTTGTTCTTATTTGAAGTTATTCCTTTTTCCACGATAGGCCTCAAAGCGTTCTAAATGTCCGCTTGCAGACTCTACATATAGACTGTTTCAACACTGCTTAATAAAAAGTAAGGTTAAACCCTGTTAGTTGAATGCATATATCAGAAAGAAGTTTCACAGAATGCTTCTGTGTAGTTTTTATTTCTACATATTCCTTTTTCCACGATAGGCCTCATAGCGTTCCAAATGTCCACTTGCAGTTTATACAGAAAGAGTGTTTCAAAATTCCTCAATCAAAAGTAAGGATCAACTCTGTTACTACAATGCACAGATCAGAAAGAAGTTTCACAGAATGCTTCTGTGTAGTTTTTATTTTAAGATGTTCCTTTTTCAACGATAGGCTACATAGCGCTCCAAATGTCCACTTGCAGTTCATACAAAAAGAGTGTTTCAAAACTCTTCAATCAAAAGTAACAATAAACTCTGTTAGTTGAATGCACAGATCAGAAAGAAGTTTCACAGAATGCTTCTGTGTAGTTTTTATTTGAAGATATTCCTTTTGCCATGATAGGCCTCAATGCGCTCCAAGTGTCCACTTGCAGTTCATGAAGAAAGAGTGTTTCAAAACTCCACAATCCAAAGTAAGGTTAAACTCTGTTAGTTGAATGCACAGATCAGAAAGAAGTTTCAACGAATGCTTCTGTGTAGTCTTTATTGGAAGGTATTCCTTTTTCTACGATAGACGCAATAGTGCTCCAAATTTCCACTTGCAGTTTATACAGAAAGAGTGTTTCAAAACTCCTCAATCAAAAATAAGGTTCAACTCTGTTAGTTGAATGCACAGATCAGAAAGAAGTTTCACAGAATGCTTCTGTGTAGTTTTTATTTGAAGATATTCCTTTTGCCATGATAGGCCTCAATGCGCTCCAAGTGTCCACCTGCAGTTCATGAAGAAAGAGTGTTTCAAAACTCCACAATCCAAAGTAAGGTTAAACTCTGTTAGTTGAATGCACAGATCAGAAAGAAGTTTCAAAGAATGCTTCTGTGTAGTCTTTATTGGAAGGTATTCCTTTTTCTACGATAGACGCAATAGTGCTCCAAATTTCCACTTGCAGTTTATACAGAAAGAGTGTTTCAAAACTCCTCAATCAAAAATAAGGTTCAACTCTGTTAGTTGAATGCACAGATCAGAAAGAAGTCTTACAGAATGCTTCCGCGTTGTTCTTATTTGAAGTTATTCCTTTTTCCACGATAGGCCTCAAAGCGTTCTAAATGTCCGCTTGCAGACTCTACATATAGACTGTTTCAACACTGCTTAATAAAAAGTAAGGTTAAACCCTGTTAGTTGAATGCATATATCAGAAAGAAGTTTCACAGAATGCTTCTGTGTAGTTTTTATTTCTACATATTCCTTTTTCCACGATAGGCCTCATAGCGTTCCAAATGTCCACTTGCAGTTTATACAGAAAGAGTGTTTCAAAATTCCTCAATCAAAAGTAAGGATCAACTCTGTTACTACAATGCACAGATCAGAAAGAAGTTTCACAGAATGCTTCTGTGTAGTTTTTATTTTAAGATGTTCCTTTTTCAACGATAGGCTACATAGCGCTCCAAATGTCCACTTGCAGTTCATACAAAAAGAGTGTTTCAAAACTCTTCAATCAAAAGTAACAATAAACTCTGTTAGTTGAATGCACAGATCAGAAAGAAGTTTCACAGAATGCTTCTGTGTAGTTTTTATTTGAAGATATTCCTTTTGCCATGATAGGCCTCAATGCGCTCCAAGTGTCCACTTGCAGTTCATGAAGAAAGAGTGTTTCAAAACTCCACAATCCAAAGTAAGGTTAAACTCTGTTAGTTGAATGCACAGATCAGAAAGAAGTTTCACAAAATGCTTCTGTGTAGTTTTTATTTGTAGATATTCCTTTTTCTACGATAGACGCAATAGTGCTCCAAATTTCCACTTGCAGTTTATACAGAAAGAGTGTTTCAAAACTCCTCAATCAAAAATCAGGTTAAACTCTGTTAGTTGAATGCATATATCAGAAAGAAGTTTCACAGAATGCTTCTGTGTAGTTTTTATATTAAGATGATCCTTTTTCAACGATAGGCTACATAGCGCTCAAAATGTCCACTTGCAGTTCATACAAAATGAGTGTTTCAAAACTTTTCAATCAAAAGTAACAATAAACTCTGTTAGTTGAATGCACAGATCAGAAAGAAGTTTCACAGAATGCTTCTGTGTAGTTTTTATTTGAAGATATTCCTTTTGCCATGATAGGCCTCAATGCGCTCCAAGTGTCCACTTGCAGTTCATGAAGAAAGAGTGTTTCAAAACTCCACAATCCAAAGTAAGGTTAAACTCTGTTAGTTGAATGCACAGATCAGAAAGAAGTTTCAAAGAATGCTTCTGCGTAGTTTTTATTTGAAGATATTCCTTTTGCCATGATAGGCCTCAATGCGCTCCAAATGCCAACTTGCAGTTCATAAACAAAGAGTGTTTCAAAACTCCACAATCAAAAGTAAGGTTAAACTCTGGTATTTGAATGCACAGATCAGAGAGAAGTTTCACAGAATGCTTCTGTGTAGTTTTTATTTGAAGATATTCCTCTTTCCACGATATGCCTCATTGCGCTCCAAATGTCCATTTGCAGTTTATACAGAAAGAGTGTTTCAAATCTCCTGAATCAAAAGTATGGTTCAACTCTGTTAGTTGAATGCAGAGATCAGAAAGAAGTTTCACAGAATGCTTCTGTGTAGTTTTTATTTGAAGATATTCCTTTTGCCATGATAGGCCTCAATGCGCTCCAAGTGTCCACTTGCAGTTCATGAAGAAAGAGTGTTTCAAAACTCCACAATCCAAAGTAAGGTTAAACTCTGTTAGTTGAATGCACAGATCAGAAAGAAGTTTCAAAGAATGCTTCTGTGTAGTCTTTATTGGAAGGTATTCCTTTTTCTACGATAGACGCAATAGTGCTCCAAATTTCCACTTGCAGTTTATACAGAAAGAGTGTTTCAAAACTCCTCAATCAAAAATAAGGTTCAACTCTGTTAGTTGAATGCACAGATCAGAAAGAAGTCTTACAGAATGCTTCCGCGTTGTTCTTATTTGAAGTTATTCCTTTTTCCACGATAGGCCTCAAAGCGTTCTAAATGTCCGCTTGCAGACTCTACATATAGACTGTTTCAACACTGCTTAATAAAAAGTAAGGTTAAACCCTGTTAGTTGAATGCATATATCAGAAAGAAGTTTCACAGAATGCTTCTGTGTAGTTTTTATTTCTACATATTCCTTTTTCCACGATAGGCCTCATAGCGTTCCAAATGTCCACTTGCAGTTTATACAGAAAGAGTGTTTCAAAATTCCTCAATCAAAAGTAAGGATCAACTCTGTTACTACAATGCACAGATCAGAAAGAAGTTTCACTGAATGCTTCTGTGTAGTTTTTATTTTAAGATGTTCCTTTTTCAACGATAGGCTACATAGCGCTCCAAATGTCCACTTGCAGTTCATACAAAAAGAGTGTTTCAAAACTCTTCAATCAAAAGTAACAATAAACTCTGTTAGTTGAATGCACAGATCAGAAAGAAGTTTCACAGAATGCTTCTGTGTAGTTTTTATTTGAAGATATTCCTTTTGCCATGATAGGCCTCAATGCGCTCCAAGTGTCCACTTGCAGTTCATGAAGAAAGAGTGTTTCAAAACTCCACAATCCAAAGTAAGGTTAAACTCTGTTAGTTGAATGCACAGATCAGAGAGAAGTTTCACAAAATGCTTCTGTGTAGTTTTTATTTGTAGATATTCCTTTTTCTACGATAGACGCAATAGTGCTCCAAATTTCCACTTGCAGTTTATACAGAAAGAGTGTTTCAAAACTCCTCAATCAAAAATAAGGTTCAACTCTGTTAGTTGAATGCACAGATCAGAAAGAAGTCTTACAGAATGCTTCCGCGTTGTTCTTATTTGAAGTTATTTCTTTTTCCACGATAGGCCTCAAAGCGTTCTAAATGTCCGCTTGCAGACTCTACATATAGACTGTTTCAACACTGCTTAATAAAAAGTAAGGTTAAACTCTGTTAGTTGAATGCATATATCAGAAAGAAGTTTCACAGAATGCTTCTGTGTAGTTTTTATTTGTACATATTCCTTTTTCCACGATAGGCCTCATAGCGTTCCAAATGTCCACTTGCAGTTTATACAGAAAGAGTGTTTCAGAATTCCTCAATCAAAAGTAAGGTTCAACTCTGTTACTACAATGCACAGATCAGAAAGAAGTTTCACAGAATGCTTCTGTGTAGTTTTTATTTTAAGATGTTCCTTTTTCAACGATTGGCCTCAATGCGCTCCAAGTGTCCACTTGCAGTTCATGAAGAAAGAGTGTTTCAAACTCCACCATCCAAAGTAAGGTTAAACTCTGTTAGTTGAATGCACAGATCAGAAAGAAGTTTCACAGAATGCTTCTGTTTAGTTTTTATTTGAAGTTATTCCTTTTTCTACGATAGACGCAATAGTGCTCCAAATGTCCTCTTGCAGTTTATACAGAAAGAGTGTTTCAAAACTCCTCAATCAAATATAAGGTTCAACTCTGTTAGTTGAATGCACAGATCAGAAAGAAGTCTTACAGAATGCTTCCGCGTTGTTCTTATTTGAAGTTATTCCTTTTTCCACGATAAGCCTCAAAGCGTTCTAAATGTCCGCTTGCAGATTCTACATATAGACTGTTTCAACACTGCTTAATAAAATGTAAGGTTAAACTCTTGTTAGTTGAAGGCATATATCAGAAAGAAGTTTCACAGAATGCTTCTGTGTAGTTTTATTTGTACATATTCCTTTTTCCACGATAGGCCTCATAGCGTTCCAAATGTCCACTTGCAGTTTATACAGAAAGTGTTTCAAAATTCCTCAATCAAAAGCAAGGTTCAACTCTGTTACTACAATGCACAGATCAGAAAGAAGTTTCACAGAATGCTTCTGTGTAGTTTTTATTTTAAGATGTTCCTTTTTCAACGATAGGCTACATAGCGCTCCAAATGTCCACTTGCAGTTCATACAAAAAGAGTGTTTCAAAACTCTTCAATCAAAAGTAACAATAAACTCTGTTAGTTGAATGCACAGATCAGAAAGAAGTTTCACAGAATGCTTCTGCGTAGTTTTTATTTGAAGATATTCCTTTTGCCATGATAGGCCTCAATGCGCTCCAAATGCCCACTTGCAGTTCATAAAGAAAGAGTGTTTCAAAACTCCACAATCAAAAGTAAGGTTAAACTCTGTTATTTGAATGCACAGATCAGAGAGAAGTTTCACAGAATGCTTCTGTGTAGTTTTTATTTGAAGATATTCCTCTTTCCACGATATGCCTCATTGCGCTCCAAATGTCCACTTGCAGTTTATACAGAAAGAGTGTTTCAAATCTCCTGAATCAAAAGTATGGTTCAACTCTGTTAGTTGAATGCAGAGATCAGAAAGAAGTTTCACAGAATGGTTCTGTGTAGTTTTTATTTGAAGATATTCCTTTTGCCATGATAGGCCTCTGTGCTCTCCAAGTGTCCACTTGCAGTTCATGAAGAAAGAGTGTTTCAAAACTCCACAATCCAAAGTAAGGTTAAACTCTGTTAGTTGAATGCACAGATCAGAAAGAAGTTTCACAGAATGCTTCTGTGTAGTCTTTATTGGAAGGTATTCCTTTTTCTACGATAGACGCAATAGTGCTCCAAATTTCCACTTGCAGTTTATACAGAAAGAGTGTTTCAAAACTCCTCAATCAAAAATAAGGTTCAACTCTGTTAGTTGAATGCACAGATCAGAAAGAAGTCTTACAGAATGCTTCCGCGTTGTTATTTGAAGTTATTCCTTTTTCCACGATAGGCCTCAAAGCGTTCTAAATGTCCGCTTGCAGACTCTACATATAGACTGTTTCAACACTGCTTAATAAAAAGTAAGGTTAAACTCTGTTAGTTGAATGCATATATCAGAAAGAAGTTTCACAGAATGCTTCTGTGTAGTTTTTATTTGTACATATTCCTTTTTCCACGATAGGCCTCATAGCGTTCCAAATGTCCACTTGCAGTTTATACAGAAAGAGTGTTTCAAAATTCCTCAATCAAAAGTAAGGATCAACTCTGTTACTACAATGCACAGATCAGAAAAAGTTTCACTGAATGCTTCTGTGTAGTTTTTATTTTAAGATGTTCCTTTTTCAACGATAGGCTACATAGCGCTCCAAATGTCCACTTGCAGTTCATACAAAAAGAGTGTTTCAAAACTCTTCAATCAAAAGTAACAATAAACTCTGTTAGTTGAATGCACAGATCAGAAAGAAGTTTCACAGAATGCTTCTGTGTAGTTTTTATTTGAAGATATTCCTTTTGCCATGATAGGCCTCAATGCGCTCCAAGTGTCCACTTGCAGTTCATGAAGAAAGAGTGTTTCAAAACTCCACAATCCAAAGTAAGGTTCAACTCTGTTAGTTGAATGCACAGATCAGAAAGAAGTTTCACAAAATGCTTCTGTGTAGTTTTTATTTGTAGATATTCCTTTTTCTACGATAGACGCAATAGTGCTCCAAATTTCCACTTGCAGTTTATACAGAAAGAGTGTTTCAAAACTCCTCAATCAAAAATCAGGTTAAACTCTGTTAGTTGAATGCATATATCAGAAAGAAGTTTCACAGAATGCTTCTGTGTAGTTTTTATATTAAGATGATCCTTTTTCAACGATAGGCTACATAGCGCTCAAAATGTCCACTTGCAGTTCATACAAAATGAGTGTTTCAAAACTTTTCAATCAAAAGTAACAATAAACTCTGTTAGTTGAATGCACAGATCAGAAAGAAGTTTCACAGAATGCTTCTGTGTAGTTTTTATTTGAAGATATTCCTTTTGCCATGATAGGCCTCAAAGCGCTCCAAGTGTCCACTTGCAGTTCATGAAGAAAGAGTGTTTCAAAACTCCACAATCCAAAGTAAGGTTAAACTCTGTTAGTTGAATGCACAGATCAGAAAGAAGTTTCAAAGAATGCTTCTGCGTAGTTTTTATTTGAAGATATTCCTTTTGCCATGATAGGCCTCAATGCGCTCCAAATGCCAACTTGCAGTTCATAAACAAAGAGTGTTTCAAAACTCCACAATCAAAAGTAAGGTTAAACTCTGGTATTTGAATGCACAGATCAGAGAGAAGTTTCACAGAATGCTTCTGTGTAGTTTTTATTTGAAGATATTCCTCTTTCCACGATATGCCTCATTGCGCTCCAAATGTCCATTTGCAGTTTATACAGAAAGAGTGTTTCAAATCTCCTGAATCAAAAGTATGGTTCAACTCTGTTAGTTGAATGCAGAGATCAGAAAGAAGTTTCACAGAATGCTTCTGTGTAGTTTTTATTTGAAGATATTCCTTTTGCCATGATAGGCCTCAATGCGCTCCAAGTGTCCACTTGCAGTTCATGAAGAAAGAGTGTTTCAAAACTCCACAATCCAAAGTAAGGTTAAACTCTGTTAGTTGAATGCACAGATCAGAAAGAAGTTTCAAAGAATGCTTCTGTGTAGTCTTTATTGGAAGGTATTCCTTTTTCTACGATAGACGCAATAGTGCTCCAAATTTCCACTTGCAGTTTATACAGAAAGAGTGTTTCAAAACTCCTCAATCAAAAATAAGGTTCAACTCTGTTAGTTGAATGCACAGATCAGAAAGAAGTCTTACAGAATGCTTCCGCGTTGTTCTTATTTGAAGTTATTCCTTTTTCCACGATAGGCCTCAAAGCGTTCTAAATGTCCGCTTGCAGACTCTACATATAGACTGTTTCAACACTGCTTAATAAAAAGTAAGGTTAAACCCTGTTAGTTGAATGCATATATCAGAAAGAAGTTTCACAGAATGCTTCTGTGTAGTTTTTATTTCTACATATTCCTTTTTCCACGATAGGCCTCATAGCGTTCCAAATGTCCACTTGCAGTTTATACAGAAAGAGTGTTTCAAAATTCCTCAATCAAAAGTAAGGATCAACTCTGTTACTACAATGCACAGATCAGAAAGAAGTTTCACTGAATGCTTCTGTGTAGTTTTTATTTTAAGATGTTCCTTTTTCAACGATAGGCTACATAGCGCTCCAAATGTCCACTTGCAGTTCATACAAAAAGAGTGTTTCAAAACTCTTCAATCAAAAGTAACAATAAACTCTGTTAGTTGAATGCACAGATCAGAAAGAAGTTTCACAGAATGCTTCTGTGTAGTTTTTATTTGAAGATATTCCTTTTGCCATGATAGGCCTCAATGCGCTCCAAGTGTCCACTTGCAGTTCATGAAGAAAGAGTGTTTCAAAACTCCACAATCCAAAGTAAGGTTAAACTCTGTTAGTTGAATGCACAGATCAGAGAGAAGTTTCACAAAATGCTTCTGTGTAGTTTTTATTTGTAGATATTCCTTTTTCTACGATAGACGCAATAGTGCTCCAAATTTCCACTTGCAGTTTATACAGAAAGAGTGTTTCAAAACTCCTCAATCAAAAATAAGGTTCAACTCTGTTAGTTGAATGCACAGATCAGAAAGAAGTCTTACAGAATGCTTCCGCGTTGTTCTTATTTGAAGTTATTACTTTTTCCACGATAGGCCTCAAAGCGTTCTAAATGTCCGCTTGCAGACTCTACATATAGACTGTTTCAACACTGCTTAATAAAAAGTAAGGTTAAACTCTGTTAGTTGAATGCATATATCAGAAAGAAGTTTCACAGAATGCTTCTGTGTAGTTTTTATTTGTACATATTCCTTTTTCCACGATAGGCCTCATAGCGTTCCAAATGTCCACTTGCAGTTTATACAGAAAGAGTGTTTCAGAATTCCTCAATCAAAAGTAAGGTTCAACTCTGTTACTACAATGCACAGATCAGAAAGAAGTTTCACAGAATGCTTCTGTGTAGTTTTTATTTTAAGATGTTCCTTTTTCAACGATTGGCCTCAATGCGCTCCAAGTGTCCACTTGCAGTTCATGAAGAAAGAGTGTTTCAAACTCCACCATCCAAAGTAAGGTTAAACTCTGTTAGTTGAATGCACAGATCAGAAAGAAGTTTCACAGAATGCTTCTGTTTAGTTTTTATTTGAAGTTATTCCTTTTTCTACGATAGACGCAATAGTGCTCCAAATGTCCTCTTGCAGTTTATACAGAAAGAGTGTTTCAAAACTCCTCAATCAAATATAAGGTTCAACTCTGTTAGTTGAATGCACAGATCAGAAAGAAGTCTTACAGAATGCTTCCGCGTTGTTCTTATTTGAAGTTATTCCTTTTTCCACGATAAGACTCAAAGCGTTCTAAATGTCCGCTTGCAGATTCTACATATAGACTGTTTCAACACTGCTTAATAAAATGTAAGGTTAAACTCTTGTTAGTTGAAGGCATATATCAGAAAGAAGTTTCACAGAATGCTTCTGTGTAGTTTTATTTGTACATATTCCTTTTTCCACGATAGGCCTCATAGCGTTCCAAATGTCCACTTGCAGTTTATACAGAAAGTGTTTCAAAATTCCTCAATCAAAAGCAAGGTTCAACTCTGTTACTACAATGCACAGATCAGAAAGAAGTTTCACAGAATGCTTCTGTGTAGTTTTTATTTTAAGATGTTCCTTTTTCAACGATAGGCTACATAGCGCTCCAAATGTCCACTTGCAGTTCATACAAAAAGAGTGTTTCAAAACTCTTCAATCAAAAGTAACAATAAACTCTGTTAGTTGAATGCACAGATCAGAAAGAAGTTTCACAGAATGCTTCTGCGTAGTTTTTATTTGAAGATATTCCTTTTGCCATGATAGGCCTCAATGCGCTCCAAATGCCCACTTGCAGTTCATAAAGAAAGAGTGTTTCAAAACTCCACAATCAAAAGTAAGGTTAAACTCTGTTATTTGAATGCACAGATCAGAGAGAAGTTTCACAGAATGCTTCTGTGTAGTTTTTATTTGAAGATATTCCTCTTTCCACGATATGCCTCATTGCGCTCCAAATGTCCACTTGCAGTTTATACAGAAAGAGTGTTTCAAATCTCCTGAATCAAAAGTATGGTTCAACTCTGTTAGTTGAATGCAGAGATCAGAAAGAAGTTTCACAGAATGGTTCTGTGTAGTTTTTATTTGAAGATATTCCTTTTGCCATGATAGGCCTCTGTGCTCTCCAAGTGTCCACTTGCAGTTCATGAAGAAAGAGTGTTTCAAAACTCCACAATCCAAAGTAAGGTTAAACTCTGTTAGTTGAATGCACAGATCAGAAAGAAGTTTCACAGAATGCTTCTGTGTAGTCTTTATTGGAAGGTATTCCTTTTTCTACGATAGACGCAATAGTGCTCCAAATTTCCACTTGCAGTTTATACAGAAAGAGTGTTTCAAAACTCCTCAATCAAAAATAAGGTTCAACTCTGTTAGTTGAATGCACAGATCAGAAAGAAGTCTTACAGAATGCTTCCGCGTTGTTATTTGAAGTTATTCCTTTTTCCACGATAGGCCTCAAAGCGTTCTAAATGTCCGCTTGCAGACTCTACATATAGACTGTTTCAACACTGCTTAATAAAAAGTAAGGTTAAACTCTGTTAG
The DNA here is from genome assembly GCF_028878055.3 of Symphalangus syndactylus. Lineage (NCBI taxonomy): Eukaryota > Metazoa > Chordata > Mammalia > Primates > Hylobatidae > Symphalangus > Symphalangus syndactylus. Next base: position 51,266,729 of record NC_072435.2, on the reverse strand, counting down.
TTGAATGCATATATCAGAAAGAAGTTTCACAGAATGCTTCTGTGTAGTTTTTATTTGTACATATTCCTTTTTCCACGATAGGCCTCATAGCGTTCCAAATGTCCACTTGCAGTTTATACAGAAAGAGTGTTTCAAAATTCCTCAATCAAAAGTAAGGATCAACTCTGTTACTACAATGCACAGATCAGAAAAAGTTTCACTGAATGCTTCTGTGTAGTTTTTATTTTAAGATGTTCCTTTTTCAACGATAGGCTACATAGCGCTCCAAATGTCCACTTGCAGTTCATACAAAAAGAGTGTTTCAAAACTCTTCAATCAAAAGTAACAATAAACTCTGTTAGTTGAATGCACAGATCAGAAAGAAGTTTCACAGAATGCTTCTGTGTAGTTTTTATTTGAAGATATTCCTTTTGCCATGATAGGCCTCAATGCGCTCCAAGTGTCCACTTGCAGTTCATGAAGAAAGAGTGTTTCAAAACTCCACAATCCAAAGTAAGGTTAAACTCTGTTAGTTGAATGCACAGATCAGAAAGAAGTTTCACAGAATGCTTCTACGTAGTTTTTATTTGAAGATATTCCTTTTGCCATGATAGGCCTCAATGCGCTCCAAATGCCCACTTGCAGTTCATAAAGAAAGAGTGTTTCAAAACTCCACAATCAAAAGTAAGGTTCAACTCTGTTAGTTGAAGGCACATATCAGAAAGAAGTTTCACAGAATGCTTCTGTGTAGTTTTTATTGGAAGTTTTTCCTTTTTCTACGATAGACGCAATAGTGCTCCAAATGTCCACTTGCAGTTTATACAGAAAGAGTGTTTCAAAACTCCTCAATCAAATATAAGGTTCAACTCTGTTAGTTGAATGCACAGATCAGAAAGAAGTCTTACAGAATGCTTCCGCGTTGTTCTTATTTGAAGTTATTCCTTTTTCCACGATAAGCCTCAAAGCGTTCTAAATGTCCGCTTGCAGATTCTACATATAGACTGTTTCAACACTGCTTAATAAAAAGTAAGGTTAAACTCTGTTAGTTGAATGCATATATCAGAAAGAAGTTTCACAGAATGCTTCTGTGTAGTTTTTTTTGGACATATTCCTTTTTCCACGATAGGCCTCATAGCGTTCCAAATGTCCACTTGCAGTTTATACAGAAAGAGTGTTTCAAAATTCCTCAATCAAAAGTAAGGATCAACTCTGTTACTACAATGCACAGATCAGAAAGAAGTTTCACTGAATGCTTCTGTGTAGTTTTTATTTTAAGATGTTCCTTTTTCAACGATAGGCTACATAGCGCTCCAAATGTCCACTTGCAGTTCATACAAAAAGAGTGTTTCAAAACTCTTCAATCAAAAGTAACAATAAACTCTGTTAGTTGAATGCACAGATCAGAAAGAAGTTTCACAGAATGCTTCTGTGTAGTTTTTATTTGAAGATATTCCTTTTGCCATGATAGGCCTCAATGCGCTCCAAGTGTCCACTTGCAGTTCATGAAGAAAGAGTGTTTCAAAACTCCACAATCCAAAGTAAGGTTCAACTCTGTTAGTTGAATGCACAGATCAGAAAGAAGTTTCACAAAATGCTTCTGTGTAGTTTTTATTTGTAGATATTCCTTTTTCTACGATAGACGCAATAGTGCTCCAAATTTCCACTTGCAGTTTATACAGAAAGAGTGTTTCAAAACTCCTCAATCAAAAATAAGGTTCAACTCTGTTAGTTGAATGCACAGATCAGAAAGAAGTCTTACAGAATGCTTCCGCGTTGTTCTTATTTGAAGTTATTCCTTTTTCCACGATAGGCCTCAAAGCGTTCTAAATGTCCGCTTGCAGACTCTACATATAGACTGTTTCAACACTGCTTAATAAAAAGTAAGGTTAAACCCTGTTAGTTGAATGCATATATCAGAAAGAAGTTTCACAGAATGCTTCTGTGTAGTTTTTATTTCTACATATTCCTTTTTCCACGATAGGCCTCATAGCGTTCCAAATGTCCACTTGCAGTTTATACAGAAAGAGTGTTTCAAAATTCCTCAATCAAAAGTAAGGATCAACTCTGTTACTACAATGCACAGATCAGAAAGAAGTTTCACAGAATGCTTCTGTGTAGTTTTTATTTTAAGATGTTCCTTTTTCAACGATAGGCTACATAGCGCTCCAAATGTCCACTTGCAGTTCATACAAAAAGAGTGTTTCAAAACTCTTCAATCAAAAGTAACAATAAACTCTGTTAGTTGAATGCACAGATCAGAAAGAAGTTTCACAGAATGCTTCTGTGTAGTTTTTATTTGAAGATATTCCTTTTGCCATGATAGGCCTCAATGCGCTCCAAGTGTCCACTTGCAGTTCATGAAGAAAGAGTGTTTCAAAACTCCACAATCCAAAGTAAGGTTCAACTCTGTTAGTTGAATGCACAGATCAGAAAGAAGTTTCACAAAATGCTTCTGTGTAGTTTTTATTTGTAGATATTCCTTTTTCTACGATAGACGCAATAGTGCTCCAAATTTCCACTTGCAGTTTATACAGAAAGAGTGTTTCAAAACTCCTCAATCAAAAATCAGGTTAAACTCTGTTAGTTGAATGCATATATCAGAAAGAAGTTTCACAGAATGCTTCTGTGTAGTTTTTATATTAAGATGATCCTTTTTCAACGATAGGCTACATAGCGCTCAAAATGTCCACTTGCAGTTCATACAAAATGAGTGTTTCAAAACTTTTCAATCAAAAGTAACAATAAACTCTGTTAGTTGAATGCACAGATCAGAAAGAAGTTTCACAGAATGCTTCTGTGTAGTTTTTATTTGAAGATATTCCTTTTGCCATGATAGGCCTCAATGCGCTCCAAGTGTCCACTTGCAGTTCATGAAGAAAGAGTGTTTCAAAACTCCACAATCCAAAGTAAGGTTAAACTCTGTTAGTTGAATGCACAGATCAGAAAGAAGTTTCAAAGAATGCTTCTGCGTAGTTTTTATTTGAAGATATTCCTTTTGCCATGATAGGCCTCAATGCGCTCCAAATGCCAACTTGCAGTTCATAAACAAAGAGTGTTTCAAAACTCCACAATCAAAAGTAAGGTTAAACTCTGGTATTTGAATGCACAGATCAGAGAGAAGTTTCACAGAATGCTTCTGTGTAGTTTTTATTTGAAGATATTCCTCTTTCCACGATATGCCTCATTGCGCTCCAAATGTCCACTTGCAGTTTATACAGAAAGAGTGTTTCAAATCTTCTGAATCAAAAGTATGGTTCAACTCTGTTAGTTGAATGCAGAGATCAGAAAGAAGTTTCACAGAATGGTTCTGTGTAGTTTTCATTTGAAGATATTCCTTTTGCCATGATAGGCCTCTGTGCTCTCCAAATGTCCACTTGCAGTTCATGAAGAAAGAGTGTTTCAAAACTCCACAATCCAAAGTAAGGTTAAACTCTGTTAGTTGAATGCACAGATCAGAAAGAAGTTTCACAGAATGCTTCTGTGTAGTCTTTATTGGAAGGTATTCCTTTTTCTACGATAGACGCAATAGTGCTCCAAATTTCCACTTGCAGTTTATACAGAAAGAGTGTTTCAAAACTCCTCAATCAAAAATAAGGTTCAACTCTGTTAGTTGAATGCACAGATCAGAAAGAAGTCTTACAGAATGCTTCCGCGTTGTTCTTATTTGAAGTTATTCCTTTTTCCACGATAGGCCTCAAAGCGTTCTAAATGTCCGCTTGCAGACTCTACATATAGACTGTTTCAACACTGCTTAATAAAAAGTAAGGTTAAACCCTGTTAGTTGAATGCATATATCAGAAAGAAGTTTCACAGAATGCTTCTGTGTAGTTTTTATTTCTACATATTCCTTTTTCCACGATAGGCCTCATAGCGTTCCAAATGTCCACTTGCAGTTTATACAGAAAGAGTGTTTCAAAATTCCTCAATCAAAAGTAAGGATCAACTCTGTTACTACAATGCACAGATCAGAAAGAAGTTTCACAGAATGCTTCTGTGTAGTTTTTATTTTAAGATGTTCCTTTTTCAACGATAGGCTACATAGCGCTCCAAATGTCCACTTGCAGTTCATACAAAAAGAGTGTTTCAAAACTCTTCAATCAAAAGTAACAATAAACTCTGTTAGTTGAATGCACAGATCAGAAAGAAGTTTCACAGAATGCTTCTGTGTAGTTTTTATTTGAAGATATTCCTTTTGCCATGATAGGCCTCAATGCGCTCCAAGTGTCCACTTGCAGTTCATGAAGAAAGAGTGTTTCAAAACTCCACAATCCAAAGTAAGGTTAAACTCTGTTAGTTGAATGCACAGATCAGAAAGAAGTTTCAACGAATGCTTCTGTGTAGTCTTTATTGGAAGGTATTCCTTTTTCTACGATAGACGCAATAGTGCTCCAAATTTCCACTTGCAGTTTATACAGAAAGAGTGTTTCAAAACTCCTCAATCAAAAATAAGGTTCAACTCTGTTAGTTGAATGCACAGATCAGAAAGAAGTTTCACAGAATTCTTCTGTGTAGTTTTTATTTGAAGATATTCCTTTTGCCATGATAGGCCTCAATGCGCTCCAAGTGTCCACTTGCAGTTCATGAAGAAAGAGTGTTTCAAAACTCCACAATCCAAAGTAAGGTTAAACTCTGTTAGTTGAATGCACAGATCAGAAAGAAGTTTCAAAGAATGCTTCTGTGTAGTCTTTATTGGAAGGTATTCCTTTTTCTACGATAGACGCAATAGTGCTCCAAATTTCCACTTGCAGTTTATACAGAAAGAGTGTTTCAAAACTCTTCAATCAAAAATAAGGTTCAACTCTGTTAGTTGAATGCACAGATCAGAAAGAAGTCTTACAGAATGCTTCCGCGTTGTTCTTATTTGAAGTTATTCCTTTTTCCACGATAGGCCTCAAAGCGTTCTAAATGTCCGCTTGCAGACTCTACATATAGACTGTTTCAACACTGCTTAATAAAAAGTAAGGTTAAACCCTGTTAGTTGAATGCATATATCAGAAAGAAGTTTCACAGAATGCTTCTGTGTAGTTTTTATTTCTACATATTCCTTTTTCCACGATAGGCCTCATAGCGTTCCAAATGTCCACTTGCAGTTATTCAGAAAGAGTGTTTCAAAATTCCTCAATCAAAAGTAAGGTTCAACTCTGTTACTACAATGCACAGATCAGAAAGAAGTTTCACAGAATGCTTCTGTGTAGTTTTTATTTTAAGATGTTCCTTTTTCAACGATAGGCTACATAGCGCTCCAAATGTCCACTTGCAGTTCATACAAAAAGAGTGTTTCAAAACTCTTCAATCAAAAGTAACAATAAACTCTGTTAGTTGAATGCACAGATCAGAAAGAAGTTTCACAGAATGCTTCTGTGTAGTTTTTATTTGAAGATATTCCTTTTGCCATGATAGGCCTCAATGCGCTCCAAGTGTCCACTTGCAGTTCATGAAGAAAGAGTGTTTCAAAACTCCACAATCCAAAGTAAGGTTAAACTCTGTTAGTTGAATGCACAGATCAGAAAGAAGTTTCACAAAATGCATCTGTGTAGTTTTTATTTGCAGATATTCCTTTTTCTACGATAGACGCAATAGTGCTCCAAATTTCCACTTGCAGTTTATACAGAAAGAGTGTTTCAAAACTCCTCAATCAAAAATCAGGTTAAACTCTGTTAGTTGAATGCATATATCAGAAAGAAGTTTCACAGAATGCTTCTGTGTAGTTTTTATATTAAGATGATCCTTTTTCAACGATAGGCTACATAGCGCTCAAAATGTCCACTTGCAGTTCATACAAAATGAGTGTTTCAAAACTTTTCAATCAAAAGTAACAATAAACTCTGTTAGTTGAATGCACAGATCAGAAAGAAGTTTCACAGAATGCTTCTGTGTAGTTTTTATTTGAAGATATTCCTTTTGCCATGATAGGCCTCAATGCCCTCCAAGTGTCCACTTGCAGTTCATGAAGAAAGAGTGTTTCAAAACTCCACAATCCAAAGTAAGGTTAAACTCTGTTAGTTGAATGCACAGATCAGAAAGAAGTTTCAAAGAATGCTTCTGCGTAGTTTTTATTTGAAGATATTCCTTTTGCCATGATAGGCCTCAATGCGCTCCAAAGGCCAACTTGCAGTTCATAAACAAAGAGTGTTTCAAAACTCCACAATCAAAAGTAAGGTTAAACTCTGGTATTTGAATGCACAGATCAGAGAGAAGTTTCACAGAATGCTTCTGTGTAGTTTTTATTTGAAGATATTCCTCTTTCCACGATATGCCTCATTGCGCTCCAAATGTCCATTTGCAGTTTATACAGAAAGAGTGTTTCAAATCTCCTGAATCAAAAGTATGGTTCAACTCTGTTAGTTGAATGCAGAGATCAGAAAGAAGTTTCACAGAATGCTTCTGTGTAGTTTTTATTTGAAGATATTCCTTTTGCCATGATAGGCCTCAATGCGCTCCAAGTGTCCACTTGCAGTTCATGAAGAAAGAGTGTTTCAAAACTCCACAATCCAAAGTAAGGTTCAACTCTGTTAGTTGAATGCACAGATCAGAAAGAAGTTTCACAAAATGCTTCTGTGTAGTTTTTATTTGTAGATATTCCTTTTTCTACGATAGACGCAATAGTGCTCCAAATTTCCACTTGCAGTTTATACAGAAAGAGTGTTTCAAAACTCCTCAATCAAAAATCAGGTTAAACTCTGTTAGTTGAATGCATATATCAGAAAGAAGTTTCACAGAATGCTTCTGTGTAGTTTTTATATTAAGATGATCCTTTTTCAACGATAGGCTACATAGCGCTCAAAATGTCCACTTGCAGTTCATACAAAATGAGTGTTTCAAAACTTTTCAATCAAAAGTAACAATAAACTCTGTTAGTTGAATGCACAGATCAGAAAGAAGTTTCACAGAATGCTTCTGTGTAGTTTTTATTTGAAGATATTCCTTTTGCCATGATAGGCCTCAATGCGCTCCAAGTGTCCACTTGCAGTTCATGAAGAAAGAGTGTTTCAAAACTCCACAATCCAAAGTAAGGTTAAACTCTGTTAGTTGAATGCACAGATCAGAAAGAAGTTTCAAAGAATGCTTCTGCGTAGTTTTTATTTGAAGATATTCCTTTTGCCATGATAGGCCTCAATGCGCTCCAAATGCCAACTTGCAGTTCATAAACAAAGAGTGTTTCAAAACTCCACAATCAAAAGTAAGGTTAAACTCTGGTATTTGAATGCACAGATCAGAGAGAAGTTTCACAGAATGCTTCTGTGTAGTTTTTATTTGAAGATATTCCTCTTTCCACGATATGCCTCATTGCGCTCCAAATGTCCACTTGCAGTTTATACAGAAAGAGTGTTTCAAATCTTCTGAATCAAAAGTATGGTTCAACTCTGTTAGTTGAATGCAGAGATCAGAAAGAAGTTTCACAGAATGGTTCTGTGTAGTTTTCATTTGAAGATATTCCTTTTGCCATGATAGGCCTCTGTGCTCTCCAAATGTCCACTTGCAGTTCATGAAGAAAGAGTGTTTCAAAACTCCACAATCCAAAGTAAGGTTAAACTCTGTTAGTTGAATGCACAGATCAGAAAGAAGTTTCACAGAATGCTTCTGTGTAGTCTTTATTGGAAGGTATTCCTTTTTCTACGATAGACGCAATAGTGCTCCAAATTTCCACTTGCAGTTTATACAGAAAGAGTGTTTCAAAACTCCTCAATCAAAAATAAGGTTCAACTCTGTTAGTTGAATGCACAGATCAGAAAGAAGTCTTACAGAATGCTTCCGCGTTGTTCTTATTTGAAGTTATTCCTTTTTCCACGATAGGCCTCAAAGCGTTCTAAATGTCCGCTTGCAGACTCTACATATAGACTGTTTCAACACTGCTTAATAAAAAGTAAGGTTAAACCCTGTTAGTTGAATGCATATATCAGAAAGAAGTTTCACAGAATGCTTCTGTGTAGTTTTTATTTCTACATATTCCTTTTTCCACGATAGGCCTCATAGCGTTCCAAATGTCCACTTGCAGTTTATACAGAAAGAGTGTTTCAAAATTCCTCAATCAAAAGTAAGGATCAACTCTGTTACTACAATGCACAGATCAGAAAGAAGTTTCACAGAATGCTTCTGTGTAGTTTTTATTTTAAGATGTTCCTTTTTCAACGATAGGCTACATAGCGCTCCAAATGTCCACTTGCAGTTCATACAAAAAGAGTGTTTCAAAACTCTTCAATCAAAAGTAACAATAAACTCTGTTAGTTGAATGCACAGATCAGAAAGAAGTTTCACAGAATGCTTCTGTGTAGTTTTTATTTGAAGATATTCCTTTTGCCATGATAGGCCTCAATGCGCTCCAAGTGTCCACTTGCAGTTCATGAAGAAAGAGTGTTTCAAAACTCCACAATCCAAAGTAAGGTTAAACTCTGTTAGTTGAATGCACAGATCAGAAAGAAGTTTCAACGAATGCTTCTGTGTAGTCTTTATTGGAAGGTATTCCTTTTTCTACGATAGACGCAATAGTGCTCCAAATTTCCACTTGCAGTTTATACAGAAAGAGTGTTTCAAAACTCCTCAATCAAAAATAAGGTTCAACTCTGTTAGTTGAATGCACAGATCAGAAAGAAGTTTCACAGAATGCTTCTGTGTAGTTTTTATTTGAAGATATTCCTTTTGCCATGATAGGCCTCAATGCGCTCCAAGTGTCCACTTGCAGTTCATGAAGAAAGAGTGTTTCAAAACTCCACAATCCAAAGTAAGGTTAAACTCTGTTAGTTGAATGCACAGATCAGAAAGAAGTTTCAAAGAATGCTTCTGTGTAGTCTTTATTGGAAGGTATTCCTTTTTCTACGATAGACGCAATAGTGCTCCAAATTTCCACTTGCAGTTTATACAGAAAGAGTGTTTCAAAACTCCTCAATCAAAAATAAGGTTCAACTCTGTTAGTTGAATGCACAGATCAGAAAGAAGTCTTACAGAATGCTTCCGCGTTGTTCTTATTTGAAGTTATTCCTTTTTCCACGATAGGCCTCAAAGCGTTCTAAATGTCCGCTTGCAGACTCTACATATAGACTGTTTCAACACTGCTTAATAAAAAGTAAGGTTAAACCCTGTTAGTTGAATGCATATATCAGAAAGAAGTTTCACAGAATGCTTCTGTGTAGTTTTTATTTCTACATATTCCTTTTTCCACGATAGGCCTCATAGCGTTCCAAATGTCCACTTGCAGTTATTCAGAAAGAGTGTTTCAAAATTCCTCAATCAAAAGTAAGGTTCAACTCTGTTACTACAATGCACAGATCAGAAAGAAGTTTCACAGAATGCTTCTGTGTAGTTTTTATTTTAAGATGTTCCTTTTTCAACGATAGGCTACATAGCGCTCCAAATGTCCACTTGCAGTTCATACAAAAAGAGTGTTTCAAAACTCTTCAATCAAAAGTAACAATAAACTCTGTTAGTTGAATGCACAGATCAGAAAGAAGTTTCACAGAATGCTTCTGTGTAGTTTTTATTTGAAGATATTCCTTTTGCCATGATAGGCCTCAATGCGCTCCAAGTGTCCACTTGCAGTTCATGAAGAAAGAGTGTTTCAAAACTCCACAATCCAAAGTAAGGTTAAACTCTGTTAGTTGAATGCACAGATCAGAAAGAAGTTTCACAAAATGCATCTGTGTAGTTTTTATTTGCAGATATTCCTTTTTCTACGATAGACGCAATAGTGCTCCAAATTTCCACTTGCAGTTTATACAGAAAGAGTGTTTCAAAACTCCTCAATCAAAAATCAGGTTAAACTCTGTTAGTTGAATGCATATATCAGAAAGAAGTTTCACAGAATGCTTCTGTGTAGTTTTTATATTAAGATGATCCTTTTTCAACGATAGGCTACATAGCGCTCAAAATGTCCACTTGCAGTTCATACAAAATGAGTGTTTCAAAACTTTTCAATCAAAAGTAACAATAAACTCTGTTAGTTGAATGCACAGATCAGAAAGAAGTTTCACAGAATGCTTCTGTGTAGTTTTTATTTGAAGATATTCCTTTTGCCATGATAGGCCTCAATGCGCTCCAAGTGTCCACTTGCAGTTCATGAAGAAAGAGTGTTTCAAAACTCCACAATCCAAAGTAAGGTTAAACTCTGTTAGTTGAATGCACAGATCAGAAAGAAGTTTCAAAGAATGCTTCTGCGTAGTTTTTATTTGAAGATATTCCTTTTGCCATGATAGGCCTCAATGCGCTCCAAAGGCCAACTTGCAGTTCATAAACAAAGAGTGTTTCAAAACTCCACAATCAAAAGTAAGGTTAAACTCTGGTATTTGAATGCACAGATCAGAGAGAAGTTTCACAGAATGCTTCTGTGTAGTTTTTATTTGAAGATATTCCTCTTTCCACGATATGCCTCATTGCGCTCCAAATGTCCATTTGCAGTTTATACAGAAAGAGTGTTTCAAATCTCCTGAATCAAAAGTATGGTTCAACTCTGTTAGTTGAATGCAGAGATCAGAAAGAAGTTTCACAGAATGCTTCTGTGTAGTTTTTATTTGAAGATATTCCTTTTGCCATGATAGGCCTCAATGCGCTCCAAGTGTCCACTTGCAGTTCATGAAGAAAGAGTGTTTCAAAACTCCACAATCCAAAGTAAGGTTAAACTCTGTTAGTTGAATGCACAGATCAGAAAGAAGTTTCAAAGAATGCTTCTGTGTAGTCTTTATTGGAAGGTATTCCTTTTTCTACGATAGACGCAATAGTGCTCCAAATTTCCACTTGCAGTTTATACAGAAAGAGTGTTTCAAAACTCCTCAATCAAAAATAAGGTTCAACTCTGTTAGTTGAATGCACAGATCAGAAAGAAGTCTTACAGAATGCTTCCGCGTTGTTCTTATTTGAAGTTATTCCTTTTTCCACGATAGGCCTCAAAGCGTTCTAAATGTCCGCTTGCAGACTCTACATATAGACTGTTTCAACACTGCTTAATAAAAAGTAAGGTTAAACTCTGTTAGTTGAATGCATATATCAGAAAGAAGTTTCACAGAATGCTTCTGTGTAGTTTTTATTTCTACATATTCCTTTTTCCACGATAGGCCTCATAGCGTTCCAAATGTCCACTTGCAGTTTATACAGAAAGAGTGTTTCAAAATTCCTCAATCAAAAGTAAGGATCAACTCTGTTACTACAATGCACAGATCAGAAAGAAGTTTCACAGAATGCTTCTGTGTAGTTTTTATTTTAAGATGTTCCTTTTTCAACGATAGGCTACATAGCGCTCCAAATGTCCACTTGCAGTTCATACAAAAAGAGTGTTTCAAAACTCTTCAATCAAAAGTAACAATAAACTCTGTTAGTTGAATGCACAGATCAGAAAGAAGTTTCACAGAATGCTTCTGTGTAGTTTTTATTTGAAGATATTCCTTTTGCCATGATAGGCCTCAATGCGCTCCAAGTGTCCACTTGCAGTTCATGAAGAAAGAGTGTTTCAAAACTCCACAATCCAAAGTAAGGTTAAACTCTGTTAGTTGAATGCACAGATCAGAAAGAAGTTTCACAAAATGTTTCTGTGTAGTTTTTATTTGTAGATATTCCTTTTTCTACGATAGACGCAATAGTGCTCCAAATTTCCACTTGCAGTTTATACAGAAAGAGTGTTTCAAAACTCCTCAATCAAAAATCAGGTTAAACTCTGTTAGTTGAATGCATATATCAGAAAGAAGTTTCACAGAATGCTTCTGTGTAGTTTTTATATTAAGATGATCCTTTTTCAACGATAGGCTACATAGCGCTCAAAATGTCCACTTGCAGTTCATACAAAATGAGTGTTTCAAAACTTTTCAATCAAAAGTAACAATAAACTCTGTTAGTTGAATGCACAGATCAGAAAGAAGTTTCACAGAATGCTTCTGTGTAGTTTTTATTTGAAGATATTCCTTTTGCCATGATAGGCCTCAATGCGCTCCAAGTGTCCACTTGCAGTTCATGAAGAAAGAGTGTTTCAAAACTCCACAATCCAAAGTAAGGTTAAACTCTGTTAGTTGAATGCACAGATCAGAAAGAAGTTTCAAAGAATGCTTCTGTGTAGTCTTTTTTGGAAGGTATTCCTTTTTCTACGATAGACGCAATAGTGCTCCAAATTTCCACTTGCAGTTTATACAGAAAGAGTGTTTCAAAACTCCTCAATCAAAAATAAGGTTCAACTCTGTTAGTTGAATGCACAGATCAGAAAGAAGTCTTACAGAATGCTTCCGCGTTGTTCTTATTTGAAGTTATTCCTTTTTCCACGATAGGCCTCAAAGCGTTCTAAATGTCCGCTTGCTGACTCTACATATAGACTGTTTCAACACTGCTTAATAAAAAGTAAGGTTAAACCCTGTTAGTTGAATGCATATATCAGAAAGAAGTTTCACAGAATGCTTCTGTGTAGTTTTTATTTCTACATATTCCTTTTTCCACGATAGGCCTCATAGCGTTCCAAATGTCCACTTGCAGTTTATACAGAAAGAGTGTTTCAAAATTCCTCAATCAAAAGTAAGGATCAACTCTGTTACTACAATGCACAGATCAGAAAGAAGTTTCACAGAATGCTTCTGTGTAGTTTTTATTTTAAGATGTTCCTTTTTCAACGATAGGCTACATAGCGCTCCAAATGTCCACTTGCAGTTCATACAAAAAGAGTGTTTCAAAACTCTTCAATCAAAAGTAACAATAAACTCTGTTAGTTGAATGCACAGATCAGAAAGAAGTTTCACAGAATGCTTCTGTGTAGTTTTTATTTGAAGATATTCCTTTTGCCATGATAGGCCTCAATGCGCTCCAAGTGTCCACTTGCAGTTCATGAAGAAAGAGTGTTTCAAAACTCCACAATCCAAAGTAAGGTTAAACTCTGTTAGTTGAATGCACAGATCAGAAAGAAGTTTCACAAAATGTTTCTGTGTAGTTTTTATTTGTAGATATTCCTTTTTCTACGATAGACGCAATAGTGCTCCAAATTTCCACTTGCAGTTTATACAGAAAGAGTGTTTCAAAACTCCTCAATCAAAAATCAGGTTAAACTCTGTTAGTTGAATGCATATATCAGAAAGAAGTTTCACAGAATGCTTCTGTGTAGTTTTTATATTAAGATGATCCTTTTTCAACGATAGGCTACATAGCGCTCAAAATGTCCACTTGCAGTTCATACAAAATGAGTGTTTCAAAACTTTTCAATCAAAAGTAACAATAAACTCTGTTAGTTGAATGCACAGATCAGAAAGAAGTTTCACAGAATGCTTCTGTGTAGTTTTTATTTGAAGATATTCCTTTTGCCATGATAGGCCTCAATGCGCTCCAAGTGTCCACTTGCAGTTCATGAAGAAAGAGTGTTTCAAAACTCCACAATCCAAAGTAAGGTTAAACTCTGTTAGTTGAATGCACAGATCAGAAAGAAGTTTCAAAGAATGCTTCTGTGTAGTCTTTATTGGAAGGTATTCCTTTTTCTACGATAGACGCAATAGTGCTCCAAATTTCCACTTGCAGTTTATACAGAAAGAGTGTTTCAAAACTCCTCAATCAAAAATAAGGTTCAACTCTGTTAGTTGAATGCACAGATCAGAAAGAAGTCTTACAGAATGCTTCCGCGTTGTTCTTATTTGAAGTTATTCCTTTTTCCACGATAGGCCTCAAAGCGTTCTAAATGTCCGCTTGCAGACTCTACATATAGACTGTTTCAACACTGCTTAATAAAAAGTACGGTTAAACCCTGTTAGTTGAATGCATATATCAGAAAGAAGTTTCACAGAATGCTTCTGTGTAGTTTTTATTTCTACATATTCCTTTTTCCACGATAGGCCTCATAGCGTTCCAAATGTCCACTTGCAGTTTATACAGAAAGAGTGTTTCAAAATTCCTCAATCAAAAGTAAGGATCAACTCTGTTACTACAATGCACAGATCAGAAAGAAGTTTCACAGAATGCTTCTGTGTAGTTTTTATTTTAAGATGTTCCTTTTTCAACGATAGGCTACATAGCGCTCCAAATGTCCACTTGCAGTTCATACAAAAAGAGTGTTTCAAAACTCTTCAATCAAAAGTAACAATAAACTCTGTTAGTTGAATGCACAGATCAGAAAGAAGTTTCACAGAATTCTTCTGTGTAGTTTTTATTTGAAGATATTCCTTTTGCCATGATAGGCCTCAATGCGCTCCAAGTGTCCACTTGCAGTTCATGAAGAAAGAGTGTTTCAAAACTCCACAATCCAAAGTAAGGTTAAACTCTGTTAGTTGAATGCACAGATCAGAAAGAAGTTTCACAAAATGTTTCTGTGTAGTTTTTATTTGTAGATATTCCTTTTTCTACGATAGACGCAATAGTGCTCCAAATTTCCACTTGCAGTTTATACAGAAAGAGTGTTTCAAAACTCCTCAATCAAAAATCAGGTTAAACTCTGTTAGTTGAATGCATATATCAGAAAGAAGTTTCACAGAATGCTTCTGTGTAGTTTTTATATTAAGATGATCCTTTTTCAACCATAGGCTACATAGCGCTCAAAATGTCCACTTGCAGTTCATACAAAATGAGTGTTTCAAAACTTTTCAATCAAAAGTAACAATAAACTCTGTTAGTTGAATGCACAGATCAGAAAGAAGTTTCACAGAATGCTTCTGTGTAGTTTTTATTTGAAGATATTCCTTTTGCCATGATAGGCCTCAATGCGCTCCAAGTGTCCACTTGCAGTTCATGAAGAAAGAGTGTTTCAAAACTCCACAATCCAAAGTAAGGTTAAACTCTGTTAGTTGAATGCACAGATCAGAAAGAAGTTTCAAAGAATGCTTCTGTGTAGTCTTTATTGGAAGGTATTCCTTTTTCTACGATAGACGCAATAGTGCTCCAAATTTCCACTTGCAGTTTATACAGAAAGAGTGTTTCAAAACTCCTCAATCAAAAATAAGGTTCAACTCTGTTAGTTGAATGCACAGATCAGAAAGAAGTCTTACAGAATGCTTCCGCGTTGTTCTTATTTGAAGTTATTCCTTTTTCCACGATAGGCCTCAAAGCGTTCTAAATGTCCGCTTGCAGACTCTACATATAGACTGTTTCAACACTGCTTAATAAAAAGTAAGGTTAAACCCTGTTAGTTGAATGCATATATCAGAAAGAAGTTTCACAGAATGCTTCTGTGTAGTTTTTATTTCTACATATTCCTTTTTCCACGATAGGCCTCATAGCGTTCCAAATGTCCACTTGCAGTTTATACAGAAAGAGTGTTTCAAAATTCCTCAATCAAAAGTAAGGATCAACTCTGTTACTACAATGCACAGATCAGAAAGAAGTTTCACAGAATGCTTCTGTGTAGTTTTTATTTTAAGATGTTCCTTTTTCAACGATAGGCTACATAGCGCTCCAAATGTCCACTTGCAGTTCATACAAAAAGAGTGTTTCAAAACTCTTCAATCAAAAGTAACAATAAACTCTGTTAGTTGAATGCACAGATCAGAAAGAAGTTTCACAGAATGCTTCTGTGTAGTTTTTATTTGAAGATATTCCTTTTGCCATGATAGGCCTCAATGCGCTCCAAGTGTCCACTTGCAGTTCATGAAGAAAGAGTGTTTCAAAACTCCACAATCCAAAGTAAGGTTAAACTCTGTTAGTTGAATGCACAGATCAGAAAGAAGTTTCACAAAATGTTTCTGTGTAGTTTTTATTTGTAGATATTCCTTTTTCTACGATAGACGCAATAGTGCTCCAAATTTCCACTTGCAGTTTATACAGAAAGAGTGTTTCAAAACTCCTCAATCAAAAATCAGGTTAAACTCTGTTAGTTGAATGCATATATCAGAAAGAAGTTTCACAGAATGCTTCTGTGTAGTTTTTATATTAAGATGATCCTTTTTCAACCATAGGCTACATAGCGCTCAAAATGTCCATTGCAGTTCATACAAAATGAGTGTTTCAAAACTTTTCAATCAAAAGTAACAATAAACTCTGTTAGTTGAATGCACAGATCAGAAAGAAGTTTCACAGAATGCTTCTGTGTAGTTTTTATTTGAAGATATTCCTTTTGCCATGATAGGCCTCAATGCGCTCCAAGTGTCCACTTGCAGTTCATGAAGAAAGAGTGTTTCAAAACTCCACAATCCAAAGTAAGGTTAAACTCTGTTAGTTGAATGCACAGATCAGAAAGAAGTTTCAAAGAATGCTTCTGTGTAGTCTTTATTGGAAGGTATTCCTTTTTCTACGATAGACGCAATAGTGCTCCAAATTTCCACTTGCAGTTTATACAGAAAGAGTGTTTCAAAACTCCTCAATCAAAAATAAGGTTCAACTCTGTTAGTTGAATGCACAGATCAGAAAGAAGTCTTACAGAATGCTTCCGCGTTGTTCTTATTTGAAGTTATTCCTTTTTCCACGATAGGCCTCAAAGCGTTCTAAATGTCCGCTTGCAGACTCTACATATAGACTGTTTCAACACTGCTTAATAAAAAGTAAGGTTAAACCCTGTTAGTTGAATGCATATATCAGAAAGAAGTTTCACAGAATGCTTCTGTGTAGTTTTTATTTCTACATATTCCTTTTTCCACGATAGGCCTCATAGCGTTCCAAATGTCCACTTGCAGTTTATACAGAAAGAGTGTTTCAAAATTCCTCAATCAAAAGTAAGGATCAACTCTGTTACTACAATGCACAGATCAGAAAGAAGTTTCACAGAATGCTTCTGTGTAGTTTTTATTTTAAGATGTTCCTTTTTCAACGATAGGCTACATAGCGCTCCAAATGTCCACTTGCAGTTCATACAAAAAGAGTGTTTCAAAACTCTTCAATCAAAAGTAACAATAAACTCTGTTAGTTGAATGCACAGATCAGAAAGAAGTTTCACAGAATGCTTCTGTGTAGTTTTTATTTGAAGATATTCCTTTTGCCATGATAGGCCTCAATGCGCTCCAAGTGTCCACTTGCAGTTCATGAAGAAAGAGTGTTTCAAAACTCCACAATCCAAAGTAAGGTTCAACTCTGTTAGTTGAATGCACAGATCAGAAAGAAGTTTCACAAAATGCTTCTGTGTAGTTTTTATTTGTAGATATTCCTTTTTCTACGATAGACGCAATAGTGCTCCAAATTTCCACTTGCAGTTTATACAGAAAGAGTGTTTCAAAACTCCTCAATCAAAAATCAGGTTAAACTCTGTTAGTTGAATGCATATATCAGAAAGAAGTTTCACAGAATGCTTCTGTGTAGTTTTTATATTAAGATGATCCTTTTTCAACGATAGGCTACATAGCGCTCAAAATGTCCACTTGCAGTTCATACAAAATGAGTGTTTCAAAACTTTTCAATCAAAAGTAACAATAAACTCTGTTAGTTGAATGCACAGATCAGAAAGAAGTTTCACAGAATGCTTCTGTGTAGTTTTTATTTGAAGATATTCCTTTTGCCATGATAGGCCTCAATGCGCTCCAAGTGTCCACTTGCAGTTCATGAAGAAAGAGTGTTTCAAAACTCCACAATCCAAAGTAAGGTTAAACTCTGTTAGTTGAATGCACAGATCAGAAAGAAGTTTCAAAGAATGCTTCTGCGTAGTTTTTATTTGAAGATATTCCTTTTGCCATGATAGGCCTCAATGCGCTCCAAATGCCAACTTGCAGTTCATAAACAAAGAGTGTTTCAAAACTCCACAATCAAAAGTAAGGTTAAACTCTGGTATTTGAATGCACAGATCAGAGAGAAGTTTCACAGAATGCTTCTGTGTAGTTTTTATTTGAAGATATTCCTCTTTCCACGATATGCCTCATTGCGCTCCAAATGTCCATTTGCAGTTTATACAGAAAGAGTGTTTCAAATCTCCTGAATCAAAAGTATGGTTCAACTCTGTTAGTTGAATGCACAGATCAGAAAGAAGTTTCACAGAATGCTTCTGTGTAGTCTTTATTGGAAGGTATTCCTTTTTCTACGATAGACGCAATAGTGCTCCAAATTTCCACTTGCAGTTTATAAAGAAAGAGTGTTTCAAAACTCCTCAATCAAAAATAAGGTTCAACTCTGTTAGTTGAATGCACAGATCAGAAAGAAGTTTCACAGAATGCTTCTGTGTAGTTTTTATTTGAAGATATTCCTTTTGCCATGATAGGCCTCAATGCGCTCCAAGTGTCCACTTGCAGTTCATGAAGAAAGAGTGTTTCAAAACTCCACAATCCAAAGTAAGGTTAAACTCTGTTAGTTGAATGCACAGATCAGAAAGAAGTTTCAAAGAATGCTTCTGTGTAGTCTTTATTGGAAGGTATTCCTTTTTCTACGATAGACGCAATAGTGCTCCAAATTTCCACTTGCAGTTTATACAGAAAGAGTGTTTCAAAACTCCTCAATCAAAAATAAGGTTCAACTCTGTTAGTTGAATGCACAGATCAGAAAGAAGTCTTACAGAATGCTTCCGCGTTGTTCTTATTTGAAGTTATTCCTTTTTCCACGATAGGCCTCAAAGCGTTCTAAATGTCCGCTTGCAGACTCTACATATAGACTGTTTCAACCCTGCTTAATAAAAAGTAAGGTTAAACCCTGTTAGTTGAATGCATATATCAGAAAGAAGTTTCACAGAATGCTTCTGTGTAGTTTTTATTTCTACATATTCCTTTTTCCACGATAGGCCTCATAGCGTTCCAAATGTCCACTTGCAGTTTATACAGAAAGAGTGTTTCAAAATTCCTCAATCAAAAGTAAGGATCAACTCTGTTACTACAATGCACAGATCAGAAAGAAGTTTCACAGAATGCTTCTGTGTAGTTTTTATTTTAAGATGTTCCTTTTTCAACGATAGGCTACATAGCGCTCCAAATGTCCACTTGCAGTTCATACAAAAAGAGTGTTTCAAAACTCTTCAATCAAAAGTAACAATAAACTCTGTTAGTTGAATGCACAGATCAGAAAGAAGTTTCACAGAATGCTTCTGTGTAGTTTTTATTTGAAGATATTCCTTTTGCCATGATAGGCCTCAATGCGCTCCAAGTGTCCACTTGCAGTTCATGAAGAAAGAGTGTTTCAAAACTCCACAATCCAAAGTAAGGTTCAACTCTGTTAGTTGAATGCACAGATCAGAAAGAAGTTTCACAAAATGCTTCTGTGTAGTTTTTATTTGTAGATATTCCTTTTTCTACGATAGACGCAATAGTGCTCCAAATTTCCACTTGCAGTTTATACAGAAAGAGTGTTTCAAAACTCCTCAATCAAAAATAAGGTTCAACTCTGTTAGTTGAATGCACAGATCAGAAAGAAGTCTTACAGAATGCTTCCGCGTTGTTCTTATTTGAAGTTATTCCTTTTTCCACGATAGGCCTCAAAGCGTTCTAAATGTCCGCTTGCAGAATCTACATATAGACTGTTTCAACACTGCTTAATAAAAAGTAAGGTTAAACCCTGTTAGTTGAATGCATATATCAGAAAGAAGTTTCACAGAATGCTTCTGTGTAGTTTTTATTTGTACATATTCCTTTTTCCACGATAGGCCTCATAGCGTTCCAAATGTCCACTTGCAGTTTATACAGAAAGAGTGTTTCAAAATTCCTCAATCAAAAGTAAGGATCAACTCTGTTACTACAATGCACAGATCAGAAAGAAGTTTCAAAGAATGCTTCTGTGTAGTCTTTATTGGAAGGTATTCCTTTTTCTACGATAGACGCAATAGTGCTCCAAATTTCCACTTGCAGTTTATACAGAAAGAGTGTTTCAAAACTCCTCAATCAAAAATAAGGTTCAACTCTGTTAGTTGAATGCACAGATCAGAAAGAAGTCTTACAGAATGCTTCCGCGTTGTTCTTATTTGAAGTTATTCCTTTTTCCACGATAGGCCTCAAAGCGTTCTAAATGTCCGCTTGCAGACTCTACATATAGACTGTTTCAACACTGCTTAATAAAAAGTAAGGTTAAACCCTGTTAGTTGAATGCATATATCAGAAAGAAGTTTCACAGAATGCTTCTGTGTAGTTTTTATTTCTACATATTCCTTTTTCCACGATAGGCCTCATAGCGTTCCAAATGTCCACTTGCAGTTTATACAGAAAGAGTGTTTCAAAATTCCTCAATCAAAAGTAAGGATCAACTCTGTTACTACAATGCACAGATCAGAAAGAAGTTTCACAGAATGCTTCTGTGTAGTTTTTATTTTAAGATGTTCCTTTTTCAACGATAGGCTACATAGCGCTCCAAACGTCCACTTGCAGTTCATACAAAAAGAGTGTTTCAAAACTCTTCAATCAAAAGTAACAATAAACTCTGTTAGTTGAATGCACAGATCAGAAAGAAGTTTCACAGAATGCTTCTGTGTAGTTTTTATTTGAAGATATTCCTTTTGCCATGATAGGCCTCAATGCGCTCCAAGTGTCCACTTGCAGTTCATGAAGAAAGAGTGTTTCAAAACTCCACAATCCAAAGTAAGGTTAAACTCTGTTAGTTGAATGCACAGATCAGAAAGAAGTTTCAACGAATGCTTCTGTGTAGTCTTTATTGGAAGGTATTCCTTTTTCTACGATAGACGCAATAGTGCTCCAAATTTCCACTTGCAGTTTATACAGAAAGAGTGTTTCAAAACTCCTCAATCAAAAATAAGGTTCAACTCTGTTAGTTGAATGCACAGATCAGAAAGAAGTTTCACAGAATGCTTCTGTGTAGTTTTTATTTGAAGATATTCCTTTTGCCATGATAGGCCTCAATGCGCTCCAAGTGTCCACTTGCAGTTCATGAAGAAAGAGTGTTTCAAAACTCCACAATCCAAAGTAAGGTTAAACTCTGTTAGTTGAATGCACAGATCAGAAAAAAGTTTCAAAGAATGCTTCTGTGTAGTCTTTATTGGAAGGTATTCCTTTTTCTACGATAGACGCAATAGTGCTCCAAATTTCCACTTGCAGTTTATACAGAAAGAGTGTTTCAAAACTCCTCAATCAAAAATAAGGTTCAACTCTGTTAGTTGAATGCACTGATCAGAAAGAAGTCTTACAGAATGCTTCCGCGTTGTTCTTATTTGAAGTTATTCCTTTTTCCACGATAGGCCTCAAAGCGTTCTAAATGTCCGCTTGCAGACTCTACATATAGACTGTTTCAACACTGCTTAATAAAAAGTAAGGTTAAACCCTGTTAGTTGAATGCATATATCAGAAAGAAGTTTCACAGAATGCTTCTGTGTAGTTTTTATTTCTACATATTCCTTTTTCCACGATAGGCCTCATAGCGTTCCAAATGTCCACTTGCAGTTTATACAGAAAGAGTGTTTCAAAATTCCTCAATCAAAAGTAAGGATCAACTCTGTTACTACAATGCACAGATCAGAAAGAAGTTTCACAGAATGCTTCTGTGTAGTTTTTATTTTAAGATGTTCCTTTTTCAACGATAGGCTACATAGCGCTCCAAATGTCCACTTGCAGTTCATACAAAAAGAGTGTTTCAAAACTCTTCAATCAAAAGTAACAATAAACTCTGTTAGTTGAATGCACAGATCAGAAAGAAGTTTCACAGAATGCTTCTGTGTAGTTTTTATTTGAAGATATTCCTTTTGCCATGATAGGCCTCAATGCGCTCCAAGTGTCCACTTGCAGTTCATGAAGAAAGAGTGTTTCAAAACTCCACAATCCAAAGTAAGGTTAAACTCTGTTAGTTGAATGCACAGATCAGAAAGAAGTTTCACAAAATGCTTCTGTGTAGTTTTTATTTGTAGATATTCCTTTTTCTACGATAGACGCAATAGTGCTCCAAATTTCCACTTGCAGTTTATACAGAAAGAGTGTTTCAAAACTCCTCAATCAAAAATCAGGTTAAACTCTGTTAGTTGAATGCATATATCAGAAAGAAGTTTCACAGAATGCTTCTGTGTAGTTTTTATATTAAGATGATCCTTTTTCAACGATAGGCTACATAGCGCTCAAAATGTCCACTTGCAGTTCATACAAAATGAGTGTTTCAAAACTTTTCAATCAAAAGTAACAATAAACTCTGTTAGTTGAATGCACAGATCAGAAAGAAGTTTCACAGAATGCTTCTGTGTAGTTTTTATTTGAAGATATTCCTTTTGCCATGATAGGCCTCAATGCGCTCCAAGTGTCCACTTGCAGTTCATGAAGAAAGAGTGTTTCAAAACTCCACAATCCAAAGTAAGGTTAAACTCTGTTAGTTGAATGCACAGATCAGAAAGAAGTTTCAAAGAATGCTTCTGCGTAGTTTTTATTTGAAGATATTCCTTTTGCCATGATAGGCCTCAATGCGCTCCAAATGCCAACTTGCAGTTCATAAACAAAGAGTGTTTCAAAACTCCACAATCAAAAGTAAGGTTAAACTCTGGTATTTGAATGCACAGATCAGAGAGAAGTTTCACAGAATGCTTCTGTGTAGTTTTTATTTGAAGATATTCCTCTTTCCACGATATGCCTCATTGCGCTCCAAATGTCCATTTGCAGTTTATACAGAAAGAGTGTTTCAAATCTCCTGAATCAAAAGTATGGTTCAACTCTGTTAGTTGAATGCAGAGATCAGAAAGAAGTTTCACAGAATGCTTCTGTGTAGTTTTTATTTGAAGATATTCCTTTTGCCATGATAGGCCTCAATGCGCTCCAAGTGTCCACTTGCAGTTCATGAAGAAAGAGTGTTTCAAAACTCCACAATCCAAAGTAAGGTTAAACTCTGTTAGTTGAATGCACAGATCAGAAAGAAGTTTCAAAGAATGCTTCTGTGTAGTCTTTATTGGAAGGTATTCCTTTTTCTACGATAGACGCAATAGTGCTCCAAATTTCCACTTGCAGTTTATACAGAAAGAGTGTTTCAAAACTCCTCAATCAAAAATAAGGTTCAACTCTGTTAGTTGAATGCACAGATCAGAAAGAAGTCTTACAGAATGCTTCCGCGTTGTTCTTATTTGAAGTTATTCCTTTTTCCACGATAGGCCTCAAAGCGTTCTAAATGTCCGCTTGCAGACTCTACATATAGACTGTTTCAACACTGCTTAATAAAAAGTAAGGTTAAACCCTGTTAGTTGAATGCATATATCAGAAAGAAGTTTCACAGAATGCTTCTGTGTAGTTTTTATTTCTACATATTCCTTTTTCCACGATAGGCCTCATAGCGTTCCAAATGTCCACTTGCAGTTTATACAGAAAGAGTGTTTCAAAATTCCTCAATCAAAAGTAAGGATCAACTCTGTTACTACAATGCACAGATCAGAAAGAAGTTTCACTGAATGCTTCTGTGTAGTTTTTATTTTAAGATGTTCCTTTTTCAACGATAGGCTACATAGCGCTCCAAATGTCCACTTGCAGTTCATACAAAAAGAGTGTTTCAAAACTCTTCAATCAAAAGTAACAATAAACTCTGTTAGTTGAATGCAGAGATCAGAAAGAAGTTTCACAGAATGCTTCTGTGTAGTTTTTATTTGAAGATATTCCTTTTGCCATGATAGGCCTCAATGCGCTCCAAGTGTCCACTTGCAGTTCATGAAGAAAGAGTGTTTCAAAACTCCACAATCCAAAGTAAGGTTAAACTCTGTTAGTTGAATGCACAGATCAGAAAGAAGTTTCACAAAATGCTTCTGTGTAGTTTTTATTTGTAGATATTCCTTTTTCTACGATAGACGCAATAGTGCTCCAAATTTCCACTTGCAGTTTATACAGAAAGAGTGTTTCAAAACTCCTCAATCAAAAATAAGGTTCAACTCTGTTAGTTGAATGCACAGATCAGAAAGAAGTCTTACAGAATGCTTCCGCGTTGTTCTTATTTGAAGTTATTCCTTTTTCCACGATAGGCCTCAAAGCGTTCTAAATGTCCGCTTGCAGACTCTACATATAGACTGTTTCAACACTGCTTAATAAAAAGTAAGGTTAAACTCTGTTAGTTGAATGCATATATCAGAAAGAAGTTTCACAGAATGCTTCTGTGTAGTTTTTATTTGTACATATTCCTTTTTCCACGATAGGCCTCATAGCGTTCCAAATGTCCACTTGCAGTTTATACAGAAAGAGTGTTTCAAAATTCCTCAATCAAAAGTAAGGATCAACTCTGTTACTACAATGCACAGATCAGAAAGAAGTTTCACTGAATGCTTC
This sequence comes from Symphalangus syndactylus, assembly GCF_028878055.3. Taxonomy (NCBI): domain Eukaryota; kingdom Metazoa; phylum Chordata; class Mammalia; order Primates; family Hylobatidae; genus Symphalangus; species Symphalangus syndactylus. The sequence continues at coordinate 51,242,754 of NC_072435.2, read as the reverse complement.
TGTGTAGTTTTTATTTTAAGATGTTCCTTTTTCAACGATAGGCTACATAGCGCTCCAAATGTCCACTTGCAGTTCATACAAAAAGAGTGTTTCAAAACTCTTCAATCAAAAGTAACAATAAACTCTGTTAGTTGAATGCACAGATCAGAAAGAAGTTTCACAGAATGCTTCTGTGTAGTTTTTATTTGAAGATATTCCTTTTGCCATGATAGGCCTCAATGCGCTCCAAGTGTCCACTTGCAGTTCATGAAGAAAGAGTGTTTCAAAACTCCACAATCCAAAGTAAGGTTAAACTCTGTTAGTTGAATGCACAGATCAGAAAGAAGTTTCACAAAATGTTTCTGGGTAGTTTTTATTTGTAGATATTCCTTTTTCTACGATAGACGCAATAGTGCTCCAAATTTCCACTTGCAGTTTATACAGAAAGAGTGTTTCAAAACTCCTCAATCAAAAATCAGGTTAAACTCTGTTAGTTGAATGCATATATCAGAAAGAAGTTTCACAGAATGCTTCTGTGTAGTTTTTATATTAAGATGATCCTTTTTCAACGATAGGCTACATAGCGCTCAAAATGTCCACTTGCAGTTCATACAAAATGAGTGTTTCAAAACTTTTCAATCAAAAGTAACAATAAACTCTGTTAGTTGAATGCACAGATCAGAAAGAAGTTTCACAGAATGCTTCTGTGTAGTTTTTATTTGAAGATATTCCTTTTGCCATGATAGGCCTCAATGCGCTCCAAGTGTCCACTTGCAGTTCATGAAGAAAGAGTGTTTCAAAACTCCACAATCCAAAGTAAGGTTAAACTCTGTTAGTTGAATGCACAGATCAGAAAGAAGTTTCAAAGAATGCTTCTGTGTAGTCTTTATTGGAAGGTATTCCTTTTTCTACGATAGACGCAATAGTGCTCCAAATTTCCACTTGCAGTTTATACAGAAAGAGTGTTTCAAAACTCCTCAATCAAAAATAAGGTTCAACTCTGTTAGTTGAATGCACAGATCAGAAAGAAGTCTTACAGAATGCTTCCGCGTTGTTCTTATTTGAAGTTATTCCTTTTTCCACGATAGGCCTCAAAGCGTTCTAAATGTCCGCTTGCAGACTCTACATATAGACTGTTTCAACACTGCTTAATAAAAAGTAAGGTTAAACCCTGTTAGTTGAATGCATATATCAGAAAGAAGTTTCACAGAATGCTTCTGTGTAGTTTTTATTTCTACATATTCCTTTTTCCACGATAGGCCTCATAGCGTTCCAAATGTCCACTTGCAGTTTATACAGAAAGAGTGTTTCAAAATTCCTCAATCAAAAGTAAGGATCAACTCTGTTACTACAATGCACAGATCAGAAAGAAGTTTCACTGAATGCTTCTGTGTAGTTTTTATTTTAAGATGTTCCTTTTTCAACGATAGGCTACATAGCGCTCCAAATGTCCACTTGCAGTTCATACAAAAAGAGTGTTTCAAAACTCTTCAATCAAAAGTAACAATAAACTCTGTTAGTTGAATGCACAGATCAGAAAGAAGTTTCACAGAATGCTTCTGTGTAGTTTTTATTTGAAGATATTCCTTTTGCCATGATAGGCCTCAATGCGCTCCAAGTGTCCACTTGCAGTTCATGAAGAAAGAGTGTTTCAAAACTCCACAATCCAAAGTAAGGTTAAACTCTGTTAGTTGAATGCACAGATCAGAAAGAAGTTTCACAAAATGTTTCTGTGTAGTTTTTATTTGTAGATATTCCTTTTTCTACGATAGACGCAATAGTGCTCCAAATTTCCACTTGCAGTTTATACAGAAAGAGTGTTTCAAAACTCCTCAATCAAAAATCAGGTTAAACTCTGTTAGTTGAATGCATATATCAGAAAGAAGTTTCACAGAATGCTTCTGTGTAGTTTTTATATTAAGATGATCCTTTTTCAACGATAGGCTACATAGCGCTCAAAATGTCCACTTGCAGTTCATACAAAATGAGTGTTTCAAAACTTTTCAATCAAAAGTAACAATAAACTCTGTTAGTTGAATGCACAGATCAGAAAGAAGTTTCACAGAATGCTTCTGTGTAGTTTTTATTTGAAGATATTCCTTTTGCCATGATAGGCCTCAATGCGCTCCAAGTGTCCACTTGCAGTTCATGAAGAAAGAGTGTTTCAAAACTCCACAATCCAAAGTAAGGTTAAACTCTGTTAGTTGAATGCACAGATCAGAAAGAAGTTTCAAAGAATGCTTCTGTGTAGTCTTTATTGGAAGGTATTCCTTTTTCTACGATAGACGCAATAGTGCTCCAAATTTCCACTTGCAGTTTATACAGAAAGAGTGTTTCAAAACTCCTCAATCAAAAATAAGGTTCAACTCTGTTAGTTGAATGCACAGATCAGAAAGAAGTCTTACAGAATGCTTCCGTGTTGTTCTTATTTGAAGTTATTCCTTTTTCCACGATAGGCCTCAAAGCGTTCTAAATGTCCGCTTGCAGACTCTACATATAGACTGTTTCAACACTGCTTAATAAAAAGTAAGGTTAAACCCTGTTAGTTGAATGCATATATCAGAAAGAAGTTTCACAGAATGCTTCTGTGTAGTTTTTATTTCTACATATTCCTTTTTCCACGATAGGCCTCATAGCGTTCCAAATGTCCACTTGCAGTTTATACAGAAAGAGTGTTTCAAAATTCCTCAATCAAAAGTAAGGATCAACTCTGTTACTACAATGCACAGATCAGAAAGAAGTTTCACAGAATGCTTCTGTGTAGTTTTTATTTTAAGATGTTCCTTTTTCAACGATAGGCTACATAGCGCTCCAAATGTCCACTTGCAGTTCATACAAAAAGAGTGTTTCAAAACTCTTCAATCAAAAGTAACAATAAACTCTGTTAGTTGAATGCACAGATCAGAAAGAAGTTTCACAGAATGCTTCTGTGTAGTTTTTATTTGAAGATATTCCTTTTGCCATGATAGGCCTCAATGCGCTCCAAGTGTCCACTTGCAGTTCATGAAGAAAGAGTGTTTCAAAACTCCACAATCCAAAGTAAGGTTCAACTCTGTTAGTTGAATGCACAGATCAGAAAGAAGTTTCACAAAATGCTTCTGTGTAGTTTTTATTTGTAGATATTCCTTTTTCTACGATAGACGCAATAGTGCTCCAAATTTCCACTTGCAGTTTATACAGAAAGAGTGTTTCAAAACTCCTCAATCAAAAATCAGGTTAAACTCTGTTAGTTGAATGCATATATCAGAAAGAAGTTTCACAGAATGCTTCTGTGTAGTTTTTATATTAAGATGATCCTTTTTCAACGATAGGCTACATAGCGCTCAAAATGCCCACTTGCAGTTCATACAAAATGAGTGTTTCAAAACTTTTCAATCAAAAGTAACAATAAACTCTGTTAGTTGAATGCACAGATCAGAAAGAAGTTTCACAGAATGCTTCTGTGTAGTTTTTATTTGAAGATATTCCTTTTGCCATGATAGGCCTCAATGCGCTCCAAGTGTCCACTTGCAGTTCATGAAGAAAGAGTGTTTCAAAACTCCACAATCCAAAGTAAGGTTAAACTCTGTTAGTTGAATGCACAGATCAGAAAGAAGTTTCAAAGAATGCTTCTGCGTAGTTTTTATTTGAAGATATTCCTTTTGCCATGATAGGCCTCAATGCGCTCCAAATGCCAACTTGCAGTTCATAAACAAAGAGTGTTTCAAAACTCCACAATCAAAAGTAAGGTTAAACTCTGGTATTTGAATGCACAGATCAGAGAGAAGTTTCACAGAATGCTTCTGTGTAGTTTTTATTTGAAGATATTCCTCTTTCCACGATATGCCTCATTGCGCTCCAAATGTCCATTTGCAGTTTATACAGAAAGAGTGTTTCAAATCTCCTGAATCAAAAGTATGGTTCAACTCTGTTAGTTGAATGCACAGATCAGAAAGAAGTTTCACAGAATGCTTCTGTGTAGTCTTTATTGGAAGGTATTCCTTTTTCTACGATAGACGCAATAGTGCTCCAAATTTCCACTTGCAGTTTATACAGAAAGAGTGTTTCAAAACTCCTCAATCAAAAATAAGGTTCAACTCTGTTAGTTGAATGCACAGATCAGAAAGAAGTTTCACAGAATGCTTCTGTGTAGTTTTTATTTGAAGATATTCCTTTTGCCATGATAGGCCTCAATGCGCTCCAATTGTCCACTTGCAGTTCATGAAGAAAGAGTGTTTCAAAACTCCACAATCCAAAGTAAGGTTAAACTCTGTTAGTTGAATGCACAGATCAGAAAGAAGTTTCAAAGAATGCTTCTGTGTAGTCTTTATTGGAAGGTATTCCTTTTTCTACGATAGACGCAATAGTGCTCCAAATTTCCACTTGCAGTTTATACAGAAAGAGTGTTTCAAAACTCCTCAATCAAAAATAAGGTTCAACTCTGTTAGTTGAATGCACTGATCAGAAAGAAGTCTTACAGAATGCTTCCGCGTTGTTCTTATTTGAAGTAATTCCTTTTTCCACGATAGGCCTCAAAGCGTTCTAAATGTCCGCTTGCAGACTCTACATATAGACTGTTTCAACACTGCTTAATAAAAAGTAAGGTTAAACCCTGTTAGTTGAATGCATATATCAGAAAGAAGTTTCACAGAATGCTTCTGTGTAGTTTTTATTTCTACATATTCCTTTTTCCACGATAGGCCTCATAGCGTTCCAAATGTCCACTTGCAGTTTATACAGAAAGAGTGTTTCAAAATTCCTCAATCAAAAGTAAGGATCAACTCTGTTACTACAATGCACAGATCAGAAAGAAGTTTCACAGAATGCTTCTGTGTAGTTTTTATTTTAAGATGTTCCTTTTTCAACGATAGGCTACATAGCGCTCCAAATGTCCACTTGCAGTTCATACAAAAAGAGTGTTTCAAAACTCTTCAATCAAAAGTAACAATAAACTCTGTTAGTTGAATGCACAGATCAGAAAGAAGTTTCACAGAATGCTTCTGTGTAGTTTTTATTTGAAGATATTCCTTTTGCCATGATAGGCCTCAATGCGCTCCAAGTGTCCACTTGCAGTTCATGAAGAAAGAGTGTTTCAAAACTCCACAATCCAAAGTAAGGTTAAACTCTGTTAGTTGAATGCACAGATCAGAAAGAAGTTTCAAAGAATGCTTCTGTGTAGTCTTTATTGGAAGGTATTCCTTTTTCTACGATAGACGCAATAGTGCTCCAAATTTCCACTTGCAGTTTATACAGAAAGAGTGTTTCAAAACTCCTCAATCAAAAATAAGGTTCAACTCTGTTAGTTGAATGCACTGATCAGAAAGAAGTCTTACAGAATGCTTCCGCGTTGTTCTTATTTGAAGTTATTCCTTTTTCCACGATAGGCCTCAAAGCGTTCTAAATGTCCGCTTGCAGACTCTACATATAGACTGTTTCAACACTGCTTAATAAAAAGTAAGGTTAAACCCTGTTAGTTGAATGCATATATCAGAAAGAAGTTTCACAGAATGCTTCTGTGTAGTTTTTATTTCTACATATTCCTTTTTCCACGATAGGCCTCATAGCGTTCCAAATGTCCACTTGCAGTTTATACAGAAAGAGTGTTTCAAAATTCCTCAATCAAAAGTAAGGATCAACTCTGTTACTACAATGCACAGATCAGAAAGAAGTTTCACAGAATGCTTCTGTGTAGTTTTTATTTTAAGATGTTCCTTTTTCAACGATAGGCTACATAGCGCTCCAAATGTCCACTTGCAGTTCATACAAAAAGAGTGTTTCAAAACTCTTCAATCAAAAGTAACAATAAACTCTGTTAGTTGAATGCACAGATCAGAAAGAAGTTTCACAGAATGCTTCTGTGTAGTTTTTATTTGAAGATATTCCTTTTGCCATGATAGGCCTCAATGCGCTCCAAGTGTCCACTTGCAGTTCATGAAGAAAGAGTGTTTCAAAACTCCACAATCCAAAGTAAGGTTAAACTCTGTTAGTTGAATGCACAGATCAGAAAGAAGTTTCAAAGAATGCTTCTGTGTAGTCTTTATTGGAAGGTATTCCTTTTTCTACGATAGACGCAATAGTGCTCCAAATTTCCACTTGCAGTTTATACAGAAAGAGTGTTTCAAAACTCCTCAATCAAAAATAAGGTTCAACTCTGTTAGTTGAATGCACTGATCAGAAAGAAGTCTTACAGAATGCTTCCGCGTTGTTCTTATTTGAAGTTATTCCTTTTTCCACGATAGGCCTCAAAGCGTTCTAAATGTCCGCTTGCAGACTCTACATATAGACTGTTTCAACACTGCTTAATAAAAAGTAAGGTTAAACCCTGTTAGTTGAATGCATATATCAGAAAGAAGTTTCACAGAATGCTTCTGTGTAGTTTTTATTTCTACATATTCCTTTTTCCACGATAGGCCTCATAGCGTTCCAAATGTCCACTTGCAGTTTATACAGAAAGAGTGTTTCAAAATTCCTCAATCAAAAGTAAGGATCAACTCTGTTACTACAATGCACAGATCAGAAAGAAGTTTCACAGAATGCTTCTGTGTAGTTTTTATTTTAAGATGTTCCTTTTTCAACGATAGGCTACATAGCGCTCCAAATGTCCACTTGCAGTTCATACAAAAAGAGTGTTTCAAAACTCTTCAATCAAAAGTAACAATAAACTCTGTTAGTTGAATGCACAGATCAGAAAGAAGTTTCACAGAATGCTTCTGTGTAGTTTTTATTTGAAGATATTCCTTTTGCCATGATAGGCCTCAATGCGCTCCAAGTGTCCACTTGCAGTTCATGAAGAAAGAGTGTTTCAAAACTCCACAATCCAAAGTAAGGTTAAACTCTGTTAGTTGAATGCACAGATCAGAAAGAAGTTTCACAAAATGCTTCTGTGTAGTTTTTATTTGTAGATATTCCTTTTTCTACGATAGACGCAATAGTGCTCCAAATTTCCACTTGCAGTTTATACAGAAAGAGTGTTTCAAAACTCCTCAATCAAAAATCAGGTTAAACTCTGTTAGTTGAATGCATATATCAGAAAGAAGTTTCACAGAATGCTTCTGTGTAGTTTTTATATTAAGATGATCCTTTTTCAACGATAGGCTACATAGCGCTCAAAATGTCCACTTGCAGTTCATACAAAATGAGTGTTTCAAAACTTTTCAATCAAAAGTAACAATAAACTCTGTTAGTTGAATGCACAGATCAGAAAGAAGTTTCACAGAATGCTTCTGTGTAGTTTTTATTTGAAGATATTCCTTTTGCCATGATAGGCCTCAATGCGCTCCAAGTGTCCACTTGCAGTTCATGAAGAAAGAGTGTTTCAAAACTCCACAATCCAAAGTAAGGTTAAACTCTGTTAGTTGAATGCACAGATCAGAAAGAAGTTTCAAAGAATGCTTCTGCGTAGTTTTTATTTGAAGATATTCCTTTTGCCATGATAGGCCTCAATGCGCTCCAAATGCCAACTTGCAGTTCATAAACAAAGAGTGTTTCAAAACTCCACAATCAAAAGTAAGGTTAAACTCTGGTATTTGAATGCACAGATCAGAGAGAAGTTTCACAGAATGCTTCTGTGTAGTTTTTATTTGAAGATATTCCTCTTTCCACGATATGCCTCATTGCGCTCCAAATGTCCATTTGCAGTTTATACAGAAAGAGTGTTTCAAATCTCCTGAATCAAAAGTATGGTTCAACTCTGTTAGTTGAATGCAGAGATCAGAAAGAAGTTTCACAGAATGCTTCTGTGTAGTTTTTATTTGAAGATATTCCTTTTGCCATGATAGGCCTCAATGCGCTCCAAGTGTCCACTTGCAGTTCATGAAGAAAGAGTGTTTCAAAACTCCACAATCCAAAGTAAGGTTAAACTCTGTTAGTTGAATGCACAGATCAGAAAGAAGTTTCAAAGAATGCTTCTGTGTAGTCTTTATTGGACGGTATTCCTTTTTCTACGATAGACGCAATAGTGCTCCAAATTTCCACTTGCAGTTTATACAGAAAGAGTGTTTCAAAACTCCTCAATCAAAAATAAGGTTCAACTCTGTTAGTTGAATGCACAGATCAGAAAGAAGTCTTACAGAATGCTTCCGCGTTGTTCTTATTTGAAGTTATTCCTTTTTCCACGATAGGCCTCAAAGCGTTCTAAATGTCCGCTTGCAGACTCTACATATAGACTGTTTCAACACTGCTTAATAAAAAGTAAGGTTAAACCCTGTTAGTTGAATGCATATATCAGAAAGAAGTTTCACAGAATGCTTCTGTGTAGTTTTTATTTCTACATATTCCTTTTTCCACGATAGGCCTCATAGCGTTCCAAATGTCCACTTGCAGTTTATACAGAAAGAGTGTTTCAAAATTCCTCAATCAAAAGTAAGGATCAACTCTGTTACTACAATGCACAGATCAGAAAGAAGTTTCACTGAATGCTTCTGTGTAGTTTTTATTTTAAGATGTTCCTTTTTCAACGATAGGCTACATAGCGCTCCAAATGTCCACTTGCAGTTCATACAAAAAGAGTGTTTCAAAACTCTTCAATCAAAAGTAACAATAAACTCTGTTAGTTGAATGCACAGATCAGAAAGAAGTTTCACAGAATGCTTCTGTGTAGTTTTTATTTGAAGATATTCCTTTTGCCATGATAGGCCTCAATGCGCTCCAAGTGTCCACTTGCAGTTCATGAAGAAAGAGTGTTTCAAAACTCCACAATCCAAAGTAAGGTTAAACTCTGTTAGTTGAATGCACAGATCAGAAAGAAGTTTCACAAAATGCTTCTGTGTAGTTTTTATTTGTAGATATTCCTTTTTCTACGATAGACGCAATAGTGCTCCAAATTTCCACTTGCAGTTTATACAGAAAGAGTGTTTCAAAACTCCTCAATCAAAAATAAGGTTCAACTCTGTTAGTTGAATGCACAGATCAGAAAGAAGTCTTACAGAATGCTTCCGCGTTGTTCTTATTTGAAGTTATTCCTTTTTCCACGATAGGCCTCAAAGCGTTCTAAATGTCCGCTTGCAGACTCTACATATAGACTGTTTCAACACTGCTTAATAAAAAGTAAGGTTAAACTCTGTTAGTTGAATGCATATATCAGAAAGAAGTTTCACAGAATGCTTCTGTGTAGTTTTTATTTGTACATATTCCTTTTTCCACGATAGGCCTCATAGCGTTCCAAATGTCCACTTGCAGTTTATACAGAAAGAGTGTTTCAAAATTCCTCAATCAAAAGTAAGGATCAACTCTGTTACTACAATGCACAGATCAGAAAGAAGTTTCACTGAATGCTTCTGTGTAGTTTTTATTTTAAGATGTTCCTTTTTCAACGATAGGCTACATAGCGCTCCAAATGTCCACTTGCAGTTCATACAAAAAGAGTGTTTCAAAACTCTTCAATCAAAAGTAACAATAAACTCTGTTAGTTGAATGCACAGATCAGAAAGAAGTTTCACAGAATGCTTCTGTGTAGTTTTTATTTGAAGATATTCCTTTTGCCATGATAGGCCTCAATGCGCTCCAAGTGTCCACTTGCAGTTCATGAAGAAAGAGTGTTTCAAAACTCCACAATCCAAAGTAAGGTTAAACTCTGTTAGTTGAATGCACAGATCAGAAAGAAGTTTCACAAAATGTTTCTGGGTAGTTTTTATTTGTAGATATTCCTTTTTCTACGATAGACGCAATAGTGCTCCAAATTTCCACTTGCAGTTTATACAGAAAGAGTGTTTCAAAACTCCTCAATCAAAAATCAGGTTAAACTCTGTTAGTTGAATGCATATATCAGAAAGAAGTTTCACAGAATGCTTCTGTGTAGTTTTTATATTAAGATGATCCTTTTTCAACGATAGGCTACATAGCGCTCAAAATGTCCACTTGCAGTTCATACAAAATGAGTGTTTCAAAACTTTTCAATCAAAAGTAACAATAAACTCTGTTAGTTGAATGCACAGATCAGAAAGAAGTTTCACAGAATGCTTCTGTGTAGTTTTTATTTGAAGATATTCCTTTTGCCATGATAGGCCTCAATGCGCTCCAAGTGTCCACTTGCAGTTCATGAAGAAAGAGTGTTTCAAAACTCCACAATCCAAAGTAAGGTTAAACTCTGTTAGTTGAATGCACAGATCAGAAAGAAGTTTCAAAGAATGCTTCTGTGTAGTCTTTATTGGAAGGTATTCCTTTTTCTACGATAGACGCAATAGTGCTCCAAATTTCCACTTGCAGTTTATACAGAAAGAGTGTTTCAAAACTCCTCAATCAAAAATAAGGTTCAACTCTGTTAGTTGAATGCACAGATCAGAAAGAAGTCTTACAGAATGCTTCCGCGTTGTTCTTATTTGAAGTTATTCCTTTTTCCACGATAGGCCTCAAAGCGTTCTAAATGTCCGCTTGCAGACTCTACATATAGACTGTTTCAACACTGCTTAATAAAAAGTAAGGTTAAACCCTGTTAGTTGAATGCATATATCAGAAAGAAGTTTCACAGAATGCTTCTGTGTAGTTTTTATTTCTACATATTCCTTTTTCCACGATAGGCCTCATAGCGTTCCAAATGTCCACTTGCAGTTTATACAGAAAGAGTGTTTCAAAATTCCTCAATCAAAAGTAAGGATCAACTCTGTTACTACAATGCACAGATCAGAAAGAAGTTTCACAGAATGCTTCTGTGTAGTTTTTATTTTAAGATGTTCCTTTTTCAACGATAGGCTACATAGCGCTCCAAATGTCCACTTGCAGTTCATACAAAAAGAGTGTTTCAAAACTCTTCAATCAAAAGTAACAATAAACTCTGTTAGTTGAATGCACAGATCAGAAAGAAGTTTCACAGAATGCTTCTGTGTAGTTTTTATTTGAAGATATTCCTTTTGCCATGATAGGCCTCAATGCGCTCCAAGTGTCCACTTGCAGTTCATGAAGAAAGAGTGTTTCAAAACTCCACAATCCAAAGTAAGGTTAAACTCTGTTAGTTGAATGCACAGATCAGAAAGAAGTTTCACAAAATGTTTCTGTGTAGTTTTTATTTGTAGATATTCCTTTTTCTACGATAGACGCAATAGTGCTCCAAATTTCCACTTGCAGTTTATACAGAAAGAGTGTTTCAAAACTCCTCAATCAAAAATCAGGTTAAACTCTGTTAGTTGAATGCATATATCAGAAAGAAGTTTCACAGAATGCTTCTGTGTAGTTTTTATATTAAGATGATCCTTTTTCAACGATAGGCTACATAGCGCTCAAAATGTCCACTTGCAGTTCATACAAAATGAGTGTTTCAAAACTTTTCAATCAAAAGTAACAATAAACTCTGTTAGTTGAATGCACAGATCAGAAAGAAGTTTCACAGAATGCTTCTGTGTAGTTTTTATTTGAAGATATTCCTTTTGCCATGATAGGCCTCAATGCGCTCCAAGTGTCCACTTGCAGTTCATGAAGAAAGAGTGTTTCAAAACTCCACAATCCAAAGTAAGGTTAAACTCTGTTAGTTGAATGCACAGATCAGAAAGAAGTTTCAAAGAATGCTTCTGTGTAGTCTTTATTGGAAGGTATTCCTTTTTCTACGATAGACGCAATAGTGCTCCAAATTTCCACTTGCAGTTTATACAGAAAGAGTGTTTCAAAACTCCTCAATCAAAAATAAGGTTCAACTCTGTTAGTTGAATGCACAGATCAGAAAGAAGTCTTACAGAATGCTTCCGTGTTGTTCTTATTTGAAGTTATTCCTTTTTCCACGATAGGCCTCAAAGCGTTCTAAATGTCCGCTTGCAGACTCTACATATAGACTGTTTCAACACTGCTTAATAAAAAGTAAGGTTAAACCCTGTTAGTTGAATGCATATATCAGAAAGAAGTTTCACAGAATGCTTCTGTGTAGTTTTTATTTCTACATATTCCTTTTTCCACGATAGGCCTCATAGCGTTCCAAATGTCCACTTGCAGTTTATACAGAAAGAGTGTTTCAAAATTCCTCAATCAAAAGTAAGGATCAACTCTGTTACTACAATGCACAGATCAGAAAGAAGTTTCACAGAATGCTTCTGTGTAGTTTTTATTTTCAGATGTTCCTTTTTCAACGATAGGCTACATAGCGCTCCAAATGTCCACTTGCAGTTCATACAAAAAGAGTGTTTCAAAACTCTTCAATCAAAAGTAACAATAAACTCTGTTAGTTGAATGCACAGATCAGAAAGAAGTTTCACAGAATGCTTCTGTGTAGTTTTTATTTGAAGATATTCCTTTTGCCATGATAGGCCTCAATGCGCTCCAAGTGTCCACTTGCAGTTCATGAAGAAAGAGTGTTTCAAAACTCCACAATCCAAAGTAAGGTTCAACTCTGTTAGTTGAATGCACAGATCAGAAAGAAGTTTCACAAAATGCTTCTGTGTAGTTTTTATTTGTAGATATTCCTTTTTCTACGATAGACGCAATAGTGCTCCAAATTTCCACTTGCAGTTTATACAGAAAGAGTGTTTCAAAACTCCTCAATCAAAAATCAGGTTAAACTCTGTTAGTTGAATGCATATATCAGAAAGAAGTTTCACAGAATGCTTCTGTGTAGTTTTTATATTAAGATGATCCTTTTTCAACGATAGGCTACATAGCGCTCAAAATGCCCACTTGCAGTTCATACAAAATGAGTGTTTCAAAACTTTTCAATCAAAAGTAACAATAAACTCTGTTAGTTGAATGCACAGATCAGAAAGAAGTTTCACAGAATGCTTCTGTGTAGTTTTTATTTGAAGATATTCCTTTTGCCATGATAGGCCTCAATGCGCTCCAAGTGTCCACTTGCAGTTCATGAAGAAAGAGTGTTTCAAAACTCCACAATCCAAAGTAAGGTTAAACTCTGTTAGTTGAATGCACAGATCAGAAAGAAGTTTCAAAGAATGCTTCTGCGTAGTTTTTATTTGAAGATATTCCTTTTGCCATGATAGGCCTCAATGCGCTCCAAATGCCAACTTGCAGTTCATAAACAAAGAGTGTTTCAAAACTCCACAATCAAAAGTAAGGTTAAACTCTGGTATTTGAATGCACAGATCAGAGAGAAGTTTCACAGAATGCTTCTGTGTAGTTTTTATTTGAAGATATTCCTCTTTCCACGATATGCCTCATTGCGCTCCAAATGTCCATTTGCAGTTTATACAGAAAGAGTGTTTCAAATCTCCTGAATCAAAAGTATGGTTCAACTCTGTTAGTTGAATGCACAGATCAGAAAGAAGTTTCACAGAATGCTTCTGTGTAGTCTTTATTGGAAGGTATTCCTTTTTCTACGATAGACGCAATAGTGCTCCAAATTTCCACTTGCAGTTTATACAGAAAGAGTGTTTCAAAACTCCTCAATCAAAAATAAGGTTCAACTCTGTTAGTTGAATGCACAGATCAGAAAGAAGTTTCACAGAATGCTTCTGTGTAGTTTTTATTTGAAGATATTCCTTTTGCCATGATAGGCCTCAATGCGCTCCAATTGTCCACTTGCAGTTCATGAAGAAAGAGTGTTTCAAAACTCCACAATCCAAAGTAAGGTTAAACTCTGTTAGTTGAATGCACAGATCAGAAAGAAGTTTCAAAGAATGCTTCTGTGTAGTCTTTATTGGAAGGTATTCCTTTTTCTACGATAGACGCAATAGTGCTCCAAATTTCCACTTGCAGTTTATACAGAAAGAGTGTTTCAAAACTCCTCAATCAAAAATAAGGTTCAACTCTGTTAGTTGAATGCACTGATCAGAAAGAAGTCTTACAGAATGCTTCCGCGTTGTTCTTATTTGAAGTAATTCCTTTTTCCACGATAGGCCTCAAAGCGTTCTAAATGTCCGCTTGCAGACTCTACATATAGACTGTTTCAACACTGCTTAATAAAAAGTAAGGTTAAACCCTGTTAGTTGAATGCATATATCAGAAAGAAGTTTCACAGAATGCTTCTGTGTAGTTTTTATTTCTACATATTCCTTTTTCCACGATAGGCCTCATAGCGTTCCAAATGTCCACTTGCAGTTTATACAGAAAGAGTGTTTCAAAATTCCTCAATCAAAAGTAAGGATCAACTCTGTTACTACAATGCACAGATCAGAAAGAAGTTTCACAGAATGCTTCTGTGTAGTTTTTATTTTAAGATGTTCCTTTTTCAACGATAGGCTACATAGCGCTCCAAATGTCCACTTGCAGTTCATACAAAAAGAGTGTTTCAAAACTCTTCAATCAAAAGTAACAATAAACTCTGTTAGTTGAATGCACAGATCAGAAAGAAGTTTCACAGAATGCTTCTGTGTAGTTTTTATTTGAAGATATTCCTTTTGCCATGATAGGCCTCAATGCGCTCCAAGTGTCCACTTGCAGTTCATGAAGAAAGAGTGTTTCAAAACTCCACAATCCAAAGTAAGGTTAAACTCTGTTAGTTGAATGCACAGATCAGAAAGAAGTTTCAAAGAATGCTTCTGTGTAGTCTTTATTGGAAGGTATTCCTTTTTCTACGATAGACGCAATAGTGCTCCAAATTTCCACTTGCAGTTTATACAGAAAGAGTGTTTCAAAACTCCTCAATCAAAAATAAGGTTCAACTCTGTTAGTTGAATGCACTGATCAGAAAGAAGTCTTACAGAATGCTTCCGCGTTGTTCTTATTTGAAGTTATTCCTTTTTCCACGATAGGCCTCAAAGCGTTCTAAATGTCCGCTTGCAGACTCTACATATAGACTGTTTCAACACTGCTTAATAAAAAGTAAGGTTAAACCCTGTTAGTTGAATGCATATATCAGAAAGAAGTTTCACAGAATGCTTCTGTGTAGTTTTTATTTCTACATATTCCTTTTTCCACGATAGGCCTCATAGCGTTCCAAATGTCCACTTGCAGTTTATACAGAAAGAGTGTTTCAAAATTCCTCAATCAAAAGTAAGGATCAACTCTGTTACTACAATGCACAGATCAGAAAGAAGTTTCACAGAATGCTTCTGTGTAGTTTTTATTTTAAGATGTTCCTTTTTCAACGATAGGCTACATAGCGCTCCAAATGTCCACTTGCAGTTCATACAAAAAGAGTGTTTCAAAACTCTTCAATCAAAAGTAACAATAAACTCTGTTAGTTGAATGCACAGATCAGAAAGAAGTTTCACAGAATGCTTCTGTGTAGTTTTTATTTGAAGATATTCCTTTTGCCATGATAGGCCTCAATGCGCTCCAAGTGTCCACTTGCAGTTCATGAAGAAAGAGTGTTTCAAAACTCCACAATCCAAAGTAAGGTTAAACTCTGTTAGTTGAATGCACAGATCAGAAAGAAGTTTCAAAGAATGCTTCTGTGTAGTCTTTATTGGAAGGTATTCCTTTTTCTACGATAGACGCAATAGTGCTCCAAATTTCCACTTGCAGTTTATACAGAAAGAGTGTTTCAAAACTCCTCAATCAAAAATAAGGTTCAACTCTGTTAGTTGAATGCACTGATCAGAAAGAAGTCTTACAGAATGCTTCCGCGTTGTTCTTATTTGAAGTTATTCCTTTTTCCACGATAGGCCTCAAAGCGTTCTAAATGTCCGCTTGCAGACTCTACATATAGACTGTTTCAACACTGCTTAATAAAAAGTAAGGTTAAACCCTGTTAGTTGAATGCATATATCAGAAAGAAGTTTCACAGAATGCTTCTGTGTAGTTTTTATTTCTACATATTCCTTTTTCCACGATAGGCCTCATAGCGTTCCAAATGTCCACTTGCAGTTTATACAGAAAGAGTGTTTCAAAATTCCTCAATCAAAAGTAAGGATCAACTCTGTTACTACAATGCACAGATCAGAAAGAAGTTTCACAGAATGCTTCTGTGTAGTTTTTATTTTAAGATGTTCCTTTTTCAACGATAGGCTACATAGCGCTCCAAATGTCCACTTGCAGTTCATACAAAAAGAGTGTTTCAAAACTCTTCAATCAAAAGTAACAATAAACTCTGTTAGTTGAATGCACAGATCAGAAAGAAGTTTCACAGAATGCTTCTGTGTAGTTTTTATTTGAAGATATTCCTTTTGCCATGATAGGCCTCAATGCGCTCCAAGTGTCCACTTGCAGTTCATGAAGAAAGAGTGTTTCAAAACTCCACAATCCAAAGTAAGGTTAAACTCTGTTAGTTGAATGCACAGATCAGAAAGAAGTTTCACAAAATGCTTCTGTGTAGTTTTTATTTGTAGATATTCCTTTTTCTACGATAGACGCAATAGTGCTCCAAATTTCCACTTGCAGTTTATACAGAAAGAGTGTTTCAAAACTCCTCAATCAAAAATCAGGTTAAACTCTGTTAGTTGAATGCATATATCAGAAAGAAGTTTCACAGAATGCTTCTGTGTAGTTTTTATATTAAGATGATCCTTTTTCAACGATAGGCTACATAGCGCTCAAAATGTCCACTTGCAGTTCATACAAAATGAGTGTTTCAAAACTTTTCAATCAAAAGTAACAATAAACTCTGTTAGTTGAATGCACAGATCAGAAAGAAGTTTCACAGAATGCTTCTGTGTAGTTTTTATTTGAAGATATTCCTTTTGCCATGATAGGCCTCAATGCGCTCCAAGTGTCCACTTGCAGTTCATGAAGAAAGAGTGTTTCAAAACTCCACAATCCAAAGTAAGGTTAAACTCTGTTAGTTGAATGCACAGATCAGAAAGAAGTTTCAAAGAATGCTTCTGCGTAGTTTTTATTTGAAGATATTCCTTTTGCCATGATAGGCCTCAATGCGCTCCAAATGCCAACTTGCAGTTCATAAACAAAGAGTGTTTCAAAACTCCACAATCAAAAGTAAGGTTAAACTCTGGTATTTGAATGCACAGATCAGAGAGAAGTTTCACAGAATGCTTCTGTGTAGTTTTTATTTGAAGATATTCCTCTTTCCACGATATGCCTCATTGCGCTCCAAATGTCCATTTGCAGTTTATACAGAAAGAGTGTTTCAAATCTCCTGAATCAAAAGTATGGTTCAACTCTGTTAGTTGAATGCAGAGATCAGAAAGAAGTTTCACAGAATGCTTCTGTGTAGTTTTTATTTGAAGATATTCCTTTTGCCATGATAGGCCTCAATGCGCTCCAAGTGTCCACTTGCAGTTCATGAAGAAAGAGTGTTTCAAAACTCCACAATCCAAAGTAAGGTTAAACTCTGTTAGTTGAATGCACAGATCAGAAAGAAGTTTCAAAGAATGCTTCTGTGTAGTCTTTATTGGACGGTATTCCTTTTTCTACGATAGACGCAATAGTGCTCCAAATTTCCACTTGCAGTTTATACAGAAAGAGTGTTTCAAAACTCCTCAATCAAAAATAAGGTTCAACTCTGTTAGTTGAATGCACAGATCAGAAAGAAGTCTTACAGAATGCTTCCGCGTTGTTCTTATTTGAAGTTATTCCTTTTTCCACGATAGGCCTCAAAGCGTTCTAAATGTCCGCTTGCAGACTCTACATATAGACTGTTTCAACACTGCTTAATAAAAAGTAAGGTTAAACCCTGTTAGTTGAATGCATATATCAGAAAGAAGTTTCACAGAATGCTTCTGTGTAGTTTTTATTTCTACATATTCCTTTTTCCACGATAGGCCTCATAGCGTTCCAAATGTCCACTTGCAGTTTATACAGAAAGAGTGTTTCAAAATTCCTCAATCAAAAGTAAGGATCAACTCTGTTACTACAATGCACAGATCAGAAAGAAGTTTCACTGAATGCTTCTGTGTAGTTTTTATTTTAAGATGTTCCTTTTTCAACGATAGGCTACATAGCGCTCCAAATGTCCACTTGCAGTTCATACAAAAAGAGTGTTTCAAAACTCTTCAATCAAAAGTAACAATAAACTCTGTTAGTTGAATGCACAGATCAGAAAGAAGTTTCACAGAATGCTTCTGTGTAGTTTTTATTTGAAGATATTCCTTTTGCCATGATAGGCCTCAATGCGCTCCAAGTGTCCACTTGCAGTTCATGAAGAAAGAGTGTTTCAAAACTCCACAATCCAAAGTAAGGTTAAACTCTGTTAGTTGAATGCACAGATCAGAAAGAAGTTTCACAAAATGCTTCTGTGTAGTTTTTATTTGTAGATATTCCTTTTTCTACGATAGACGCAATAGTGCTCCAAATTTCCACTTGCAGTTTATACAGAAAGAGTGTTTCAAAACTCCTCAATCAAAAATAAGGTTCAACTCTGTTAGTTGAATGCACAGATCAGAAAGAAGTCTTACAGAATGCTTCCGCGTTGTTCTTATTTGAAGTTATTCCTTTTTCCACGATAGGCCTCAAAGCGTTCTAAATGTCCGCTTGCAGACTCTACATATAGACTGTTTCAACACTGCTTAATAAAAAGTAAGGTTAAACTCTGTTAGTTGAATGCATATATCAGAAAGAAGTTTCACAGAATGCTTCTGTGTAGTTTTTATTTGTACATATTCCTTTTTCCACGATAGGCCTCATAGCGTTCCAAATGTCCACTTGCAGTTTATACAGAAAGAGTGTTTCAAAATTCCTCAATCAAAAGTAAGGATCAACTCTGTTACTACAATGCACAGATCAGAAAGAAGTTTCACTGAATGCTTCTGTGTAGTTTTTATTTTAAGATGTTCCTTTTTCAACGATAGGCTACATAGCGCTCCAAATGTCCACTTGCAGTTCATACAAAAAGAGTGTTTCAAAACTCTTCAATCAAAAGTAACAATAAACTCTGTTAGTTGAATGCACAGATCAGAAAGAAGTTTCACAGAATGCTTCTGTGTAGTTTTTATTTGAAGATATTCCTTTTGCCATGATAGGCCTCAATGCGCTCCAAGTGTCCACTTGCAGTTCATGAAGAAAGAGTGTTTCAAAACTCCACAATCCAAAGTAAGGTTAAACTCTGTTAGTTGAATGCACAGATCAGAAAGAAGTTTCACAAAATGTTTCTGTGTAGTTTTTATTTGTAGATATTCCTTTTTCTACGATAGACGCAATAGTGCTCCAAATTTCCACTTGCAGTTTATACAGAAAGAGTGTTTCAAAACTCCTCAATCAAAAATCAGGTTAAACTCTGTTAGTTGAATGCATATATCAGAAAGAAGTTTCACAGAATGCTTCTGTGTAGTTTTTATATTAAGATGATCCTTTTTCAACGATAGGCTACATAGCGCTCAAAATGTCCACTTGCAGTTCATACAAAATGAGTGTTTCAAAACTTTTCAATCAAAAGTAACAATAAACTCTGTTAGTTGAATGCACAGATCAGAAAGAAGTTTCACAGAATGCTTCTGTGTAGTTTTTATTTGAAGATATTCCTTTTGCCATGATAGGCCTCAATGCGCTCCAAGTGTCCACTTGCAGTTCATGAAGAAAGAGTGTTTCAAAACTCCACAATCCAAAGTAAGGTTAAACTCTGTTAGTTGAATGCACAGATCAGAAAGAAGTTTCAAAGAATGCTTCTGTGTAGTCTTTATTGGAAGGTATTCCTTTTTCTACGATAGACGCAATAGTGCTCCAAATTTCCACTTGCAGTTTATACAGAAAGAGTGTTTCAAAACTCCTCAATCAAAAATAAGGTTCAACTCTGTTAGTTGAATGCACAGATCAGAAAGAAGTCTTACAGAATGCTTCCGCGTTGTTCTTATTTGAAGTTATTCCTTTTTCCACGATAGGCCTCAAAGCGTTCTAAATGTCCGCTTGCAGACTCTACATATAGACTGTTTCAACACTGCTTAATAAAAAGTAAGGTTAAACCCTGTTAGTTGAATGCATATATCAGAAAGAAGTTTCACAGAATGCTTCTGTGTAGTTTTTATTTCTACATATTCCTTTTTCCACGATAGGCCTCATAGCGTTCCAAATGTCCACTTGCAGTTTATACAGAAAGAGTGTTTCAAAATTCCTCAATCAAAAGTAAGGATCAACTCTGTTACTACAATGCACAGATCAGAAAGAAGTTTCACAGAATGCTTCTGTGTAGTTTTTATTTTAAGATGTTCCTTTTTCAACGATAGGCTACATAGCGCTCCAAATGTCCACTTGCAGTTCATACAAAAAGAGTGTTTCAAAACTCTTCAATCAAAAGTAACAATAAACTCTGTTAGTTGAATGCACAGATCAGAAAGAAGTTTCACAGAATGCTTCTGTGTAGTTTTTATTTGAAGATATTCCTTTTGCCATGATAGGCCTCAATGCGCTCCAAGTGTCCACTTGCAGTTCATGAAGAAAGAGTGTTTCAAAACTCCACAATCCAAAGTAAGGTTAAACTCTGTTAGTTGAATGCACAGATCAGAAAGAAGTTTCACAAAATGTTTCTGTGTAGTTTTTATTTGTAGATATTCCTTTTTCTACGATAGACGCAATAGTGCTCCAAATTTCCACTTGCAGTTTATACAGAAAGAGTGTTTCAAAACTCCTCAATCAAAAATCAGGTTAAACTCTGTTAGTTGAATGCATATATCAGAAAGAAGTTTCACAGAATGCTTCTGTGTAGTTTTTATATTAAGATGATCCTTTTTCAACGATAGGCTACATAGCGCTCAAAATGTCCACTTGCAGTTCATACAAAATGAGTGTTTCAAAACTTTTCAATCAAAAGTAACAATAAACTCTGTTAGTTGAATGCACAGATCAGAAAGAAGTTTCACAGAATGCTTCTGTGTAGTTTTTATTTGAAGATATTCCTTTTGCCATGATAGGCCTCAATGCGCTCCAAGTGTCCACTTGCAGTTCATGAAGAAAGAGTGTTTCAAAACTCCACAATCCAAAGTAAGGTTAAACTCTGTTAGTTGAATGCACAGATCAGAAAGAAGTTTCAAAGAATGCTTCTGTGTAGTCTTTATTGGAAGGTATTCCTTTTTCTACGATAGACGCAATAGTGCTCCAAATTTCCACTTGCAGTTTATACAGAAAGAGTGTTTCAAAACTCCTCAATCAAAAATAAGGTTCAACTCTGTTAGTTGAATGCACAGATCAGAAAGAAGTCTTACAGAATGCTTCCGTGTTGTTCTTATTTGAAGTTATTCCTTTTTCCACGATAGGCCTCAAAGCGTTCTAAATGTCCGCTTGCAGACTCTACATATAGACTGTTTCAACACTGCTTAATAAAAAGTAAGGTTAAACCCTGTTAGTTGAATGCATATATCAGAAAGAAGTTTCACAGAATGCTTCTGTGTAGTTTTTATTTCTACATATTCCTTTTTCCACGATAGGCCTCATAGCGTTCCAAATGTCCACTTGCAGTTTATACAGAAAGAGTGTTTCAAAATTCCTCAATCAAAAGTAAGGATCAACTCTGTTACTACAATGCACAGATCAGAAAGAAGTTTCACAGAATGCTTCTGTGTAGTTTTTATTTTCAGATGTTCCTTTTTCAACGATAGGCTACATAGCGCTCCAAATGTCCACTTGCAGTTCATACAAAAAGAGTGTTTCAAAACTCTTCAATCAAAAGTAACAATAAACTCTGTTAGTTGAATGCACAGATCAGAAAGAAGTTTCACAGAATGCTTCTGTGTAGTTTTTATTTGAAGATATTCCTTTTGCCATGATAGGCCTCAATGCGCTCCAAGTGTCCACTTGCAGTTCATGAAGAAAGAGTGTTTCAAAACTCCACAATCCAAAGTAAGGTTCAACTCTGTTAGTTGAATGCACAGATCAGAAAGAAGTTTCACAAAATGCTTCTGTGTAGTTTTTATTTGTAGATATTCCTTTTTCTACGATAGACGCAATAGTGCTCCAAATTTCCACTTGCAGTTTATACAGAAAGAGTGTTTCAAAACTCCTCAATCAAAAATCAGGTTAAACTCTGTTAGTTGAATGCATATATCAGAAAGAAGTTTCACAGAATGCTTCTGTGTAGTTTTTATATTAAGATGATCCTTTTTCAACGATAGGCTACATAGCGCTCAAAATGCCCACTTGCAGTTCATACAAAATGAGTGTTTCAAAACTTTTCAATCAAAAGTAACAATAAACTCTGTTAGTTGAATGCACAGATCAGAAAGAAGTTTCACAGAATGCTTCTGTGTAGTTTTTATTTGAAGATATTCCTTTTGCCATGATAGGCCTCAATGCGCTCCAAGTGTCCACTTGCAGTTCATGAAGAAAGAGTGTTTCAAAACTCCACAATCCAAAGTAAGGTTAAACTCTGTTAGTTGAATGCACAGATCAGAAAGAAGTTTCAAAGAATGCTTCTGCGTAGTTTTTATTTGAAGATATTCCTTTTGCCATGATAGGCCTCAATGCGCTCCAAATGCCAACTTGCAGTTCATAAACAAAGAGTGTTTCAAAACTCCACAATCAAAAGTAAGGTTAAACTCTGGTATTTGAATGCACAGATCAGAGAGAAGTTTCACAGAATGCTTCTGTGTAGTTTTTATTTGAAGATATTCCTCTTTCCACGATATGCCTCATTGCGCTCCAAATGTCCATTTGCAGTTTATACAGAAAGAGTGTTTCAAATCTCCTGAATCAAAAGTATGGTTCAACTCTGTTAGTTGAATGCACAGATCAGAAAGAAGTTTCACAGAATGCTTCTGTGTAGTCTTTATTGGAAGGTATTCCTTTTTCTACGATAGACGCAATAGTGCTCCAAATTTCCACTTGCAGTTTATACAGAAAGAGTGTTTCAAAACTCCTCAATCAAAAATAAGGTTCAACTCTGTTAGTTGAATGCACAGATCAGAAAGAAGTTTCACAGAATGCTTCTGTGTAGTTTTTATTTGAAGATATTCCTTTTGCCATGATAGGCCTCAATGCGCTCCAAGTGTCCACTTGCAGTTCATGAAGAAAGAGTGTTTCAAAACTCCACAATCCAAAGTAAGGTTAAACTCTGTTAGTTGAATGCACAGATCAGAAAGAAGTTTCAAAGAATGCTTCTGTGTAGTCTTTATTGGAAGGTATTCCTTTTTCTACGATAGACGCAATAGTGCTCCAAATTTCCACTTGCAGTTTATACAGAAAGAGTGTTTCAAAACTCCTCAATCAAAAATAAGGTTCAACTCTGTTAGTTGAATGCACTGATCAGAAAGAAGTCTTACAGAATGCTTCCGCGTTGTTCTTATTTGAAGTTATTCCTTTTTCCACGATAGGCCTCAAAGCGTTCTAAATGTCCGCTTGCAGACTCTACATATAGACTGTTTCAACACTGCTTAATAAAAAGTAAGGTTAAACCCTGTTAGTTGAATGCATATATCAGAAAGAAGTTTCACAGAATGCTTCTGTGTAGTTTTTATTTCTACATATTCCTTTTTCCACGATAGGCCTCATAGCGTTCCAAATGTCCACTTGCAGTTTATACAGAAAGAGTGTTTCAAAATTCCTCAATCAAAAGTAAGGATCAACTCTGTTACTACAATGCACAGATCAGAAAGAAGTTTCACAGAATGCTTCTGTGTAGTTTTTATTTTAAGATGTTCCTTTTTCAACGATAGGCTACATAGCGCTCCAAATGTCCACTTGCAGTTCATACAAAAAGAGTGTTTCAAAACTCTTCAATCAAAAGTAACAATAAACTCTGTTAGTTGAATGCACAGATCAGAAAGAAGTTTCACAGAATGCTTCTGTGTAGTTTTTATTTGAAGATATTCCTTTTGCCATGATAGGCCTCAATGCGCTCCAAGTGTCCACTTGCAGTTCATGAAGAAAGAGTGTTTCAAAACTCCACAATCCAAAGTAAGGTTAAACTCTGTTAGTTGAATGCACAGATCAGAAAGAAGTTTCACAAAATGTTTCTGTGTAGTTTTTATTTGTAGATATTCCTTTTTCTACGATAGACGCAATAGTGCTCCAAATTTCCACTTGCAGTTTATACAGAAAGAGTGTTTCAAAACTCCTCAATCAAAAATCAGGTTAAACTCTGTTAGTTGAATGCATATATCAGAAAGAAGTTTCACAGAATGCTTCTGTGTAGTTTTTATATTAAGATGATCCTTTTTCAACCATAGGCTACATAGCGCTCAAAATGTCCACTTGCAGTTCATACAAAATGAGTGTTTCAAAACTTTTCAATCAAAAGTAACAATAAACTCTGTTAGTTGAATGCACAGATCAGAAAGAAGTTTCACAGAATGCTTCTGTGTAGTTTTTATTTGAAGATATTCCTTTTGCCATGATAGGCCTCAATGCGCTCCAAGTGTCCACTTGCAGTTCATGAAGAAAGAGTGTTTCAAAACTCCACAATCCAAAGTAAGGTTAAACTCTGTTAGTTGAATGCACAGATCAGAAAGAAGTTTCAAAGAATGCTTCTGTGTAGTCTTTATTGGAAGGTATTCCTTTTTCTACGATAGACGCAATAGTGCTCCAAATTTCCACTTGCAGTTTATACAGAAAGAGTGTTTCAAAACTCCTCAATCAAAAATAAGGTTCAACTCTGTTAGTTGAATGCACAGATCAGAAAGAAGTCTTACAGAATGCTTCCGCGTTGTTCTTATTTGAAGTTATTCCTTTTTCCACGATAGGCCTCAAAGCGTTCTAAATGTCCGCTTGCAGACTCTACATATAGACTGTTTCAACACTGCTTAATAAAAAGTAAGGTTAAACCCTGTTAGTTGAATGCATATATCAGAAAGAAGTTTCACAGAATGCTTCTGTGTAGTTTTTATTTCTACATATTCCTTTTTCCACGATAGGCCTCATAGCGTTCCAAATGTCCACTTGCAGTTTATACAGAAAGAGTGTTTCAAAATTCCTCAATCAAAAGTAAGGATCAACTCTGTTACTACAATGCACAGATCAGAAAGAAGTTTCACAGAATGCTTCTGTGTAGTTTTTATTTTAAGATGTTCCTTTTTCAACGATAGGCTACATAGCGCTCCAAATGTCCACTTGCAGTTCATACAAAAAGAGTGTTTCAAAACTCTTCAATCAAAAGTAACAATAAACTCTGTTAGTTGAATGCACAGATCAGAAAGAAGTTTCACAGAATGCTTCTGTGTAGTTTTTATTTGAAGATATTCCTTTTGCCATGATAGGCCTCAATGCGCTCCAAGTGTCCACTTGCAGTTCATGAAGAAAGAGTGTTTCAAAACTCCACAATCCAAAGTAAGGTTAAACTCTGTTAGTTGAATGCACAGATCAGAAAGAAGTTTCACAAAATGTTTCTGTGTAGTTTTTATTTGTAGATATTCCTTTTTCTACGATAGACGCAATAGTGCTCCAAATTTCCACTTGCAGTTTATACAGAAAGAGTGTTTCAAAACTCCTCAATCAAAAATCAGGTTAAACTCTGTTAGTTGAATGCATATATCAGAAAGAAGTTTCACAGAATGCTTCTGTGTAGTTTTTATATTAAGATGATCCTTTTTCAACGATAGGCTACATAGCGCTCAAAATGTCCACTTGCAGTTCATACAAAATGAGTGTTTCAAAACTTTTCAATCAAAAGTAACAATAAACTCTGTTAGTTGAATGCACAGATCAGAAAGAAGTTTCACAGAATGCTTCTGTGTAGTTTTTATTTGAAGATATTCCTTTTGCCATGATAGGCCTCAATGCGCTCCAAGTGTCCACTTGCAGTTCATGAAGAAAGAGTGTTTCAAAACTCCACAATCCAAAGTAAGGTTAAACTCTGTTAGTTGAATGCACAGATCAGAAAGAAGTTTCAAAGAATGCTTCTGTGTAGTCTTTATTGGAAGGTATTCCTTTTTCTACGATAGACGCAATAGTGCTCCAAATTTCCACTTGCAGTTTATACAGAAAGAGTGTTTCAAAACTCCTCAATCAAAAATAAGGTTCAACTCTGTTAGTTGAATGCACAGATCAGAAAGAAGTCTTACAGAATGCTTCCGTGTTGTTCTTATTTGAAGTTATTCCTTTTTCCACGATAGGCCTCAAAGCGTTCTAAATGTCCGCTTGCAGACTCTACATATAGACTGTTTCAACACTGCTTAATAAAAAGTAAGGTTAAACCCTGTTAGTTGAATGCATATATCAGAAAGAAGTTTCACAGAATGCTTCTGTGTAGTTTTTATTTCTACATATTCCTTTTTCCACGATAGGCCTCATAGCGTTCCAAATGTCCACTTGCAGTTTATACAGAAAGAGTGTTTCAAAATTCCTCAATCAAAAGTAAGGATCAACTCTGTTACTACAATGCACAGATCAGAAAGAAGTTTCACAGAATGCTTCTGTGTAGTTTTTATTTTCAGATGTTCCTTTTTCAACGATAGGCTACATAGCGCTCCAAATGTCCACTTGCAGTTCATACAAAAAGAGTGTTTCAAAACTCTTCAATCAAAAGTAACAATAAACTCTGTTAGTTGAATGCACAGATCAGAAAGAAGTTTCACAGAATGCTTCTGTGTAGTTTTTATTTGAAGATATTCCTTTTGCCATGATAGGCCTCAATGCGCTCCAAGTGTCCACTTGCAGTTCATGAAGAAAGAGTGTTTCAAAACTCCACAATCCAAAGTAAGGTTCAACTCTGTTAGTTGAATGCACAGATCAGAAAGAAGTTTCACAAAATGCTTCTGTGTAGTTTTTATTTGTAGATATTCCTTTTTCTACGATAGACGCAATAGTGCTCCAAATTTCCACTTGCAGTTTATACAGAAAGAGTGTTTCAAAACTCCTCAATCAAAAATCAGGTTAAACTCTGTTAGTTGAATGCATATATCAGAAAGAAGTTTCACAGAATGCTTCTGTGTAGTTTTTATATTAAGATGATCCTTTTTCAACGATAGGCTACATAGCGCTCAAAATGCCCACTTGCAGTTCATACAAAATGAGTGTTTCAAAACTTTTCAATCAAAAGTAACAATAAACTCTGTTAGTTGAATGCACAGATCAGAAAGAAGTTTCACAGAATGCTTCTGTGTAGTTTTTATTTGAAGATATTCCTTTTGCCATGATAGGCCTCAATGCGCTCCAAGTGTCCACTTGCAGTTCATGAAGAAAGAGTGTTTCAAAACTCCACAATCCAAAGTAAGGTTAAACTCTGTTAGTTGAATGCACAGATCAGAAAGAAGTTTCAAAGAATGCTTCTGCGTAGTTTTTATTTGAAGATATTCCTTTTGCCATGATAGGCCTCAATGCGCTCCAAATGCCAACTTGCAGTTCATAAACAAAGAGTGTTTCAAAACTCCACAATCAAAAGTAAGGTTAAACTCTGGTATTTGAATGCACAGATCAGAGAGAAGTTTCACAGAATGCTTCTGTGTAGTTTTTATTTGAAGATATTCCTCTTTCCACGATATGCCTCATTGCGCTCCAAATGTCCATTTGCAGTTTATACAGAAAGAGTGTTTCAAATCTCCTGAATCAAAAGTATGGTTCAACTCTGTTAGTTGAATGCACAGATCAGAAAGAAGTTTCACAGAATGCTTCTGTGTAGTCTTTATTGGAAGGTATTCCTTTTTCTACGATAGACGCAATAGTGCTCCAAATTTCCACTTGCAGTTTATACAGAAAGAGTGTTTCAAAACTCCTCAATCAAAAATAAGGTTCAACTCTGTTAGTTGAATGCACAGATCAGAAAGAAGTTTCACAGAATGCTTCTGTGTAGTTTTTATTTGAAGATATTCCTTTTGCCATGATAGGCCTCAATGCGCTCCAAGTGTCCACTTGCAGTTCATGAAGAAAGAGTGTTTCAAAACTCCACAATCCAAAGTAAGGTTAAACTCTGTTAGTTGAATGCACAGATCAGAAAGAAGTTTCAAAGAATGCTTCTGCGTAGTTTTTATTTGAAGATATTCCTTTTGCCATGATAGGCCTCAATGCGCTCCAAATGCCAACTTGCAGTTAATAAACAAAGAGTGTTTCAAAACTCCACAATCAAAAGTAAGGTTAAACTCTGGTATTTGAATGCACAGATCAGAGAGAAGTTTCACAGAATGCTTCTGTGTAGTTTTTATTTGAAGATATTCCTCTTTCCACGATATGCCTCATTGCGCTCCAAATGTCCATTTGCAGTTTATACAGAAAGAGTGTTTCAAATCTCCTGAATCAAAAGTATGGTTCAACTCTGTTAGTTGAATGCAGAGATCAGAAAGAAGTTTCACAGAATGCTTCTGTGTAGTTTTTATTTGAAGATATTCCTTTTGCCATGATAGGCCTCAATGCGCTCCAAGTGTCCACTTGCAGTTCATGAAGAAAGAGTGTTTCAAAACTCCACAATCCAAAGTAAGGTTAAACTCTGTTAGTTGAATGCACAGATCAGAAAGAAGTTTCAAAGAATGCTTCTGTGTAGTCTTTATTGGAAGGTATTCCTTTTTCTACGATAGACGCAATAGTGCTCCAAATTTCCACTTGCAGTTTATACAGAAAGAGTGTTTCAAAACTCCTCAATCAAAAATAAGGTTCAACTCTGTTAGTTGAATGCACAGATCAGAAAGAAGTCTTACAGAATGCTTCCGCGTTGTTCTTATTTGAAGTTATTCCTTTTTCCACGATAGGCCTCAAAGCGTTCTAAATGTCCGCTTGCAGACTCTACATATAGACTGTTTCAACACTGCTTAATAAAAAGTAAGGTTAAACCCTGTTAGTTGAATGCATATATCAGAAAGAAGTTTCACAGAATGCTTCTGTGTAGTTTTTATTTCTACATATTCCTTTTTCCACGATAGGCCTCATAGCGTTCCAAATGTCCAC
The DNA here is from genome assembly GCF_028878055.3 of Symphalangus syndactylus. Taxonomy (NCBI): domain Eukaryota; kingdom Metazoa; phylum Chordata; class Mammalia; order Primates; family Hylobatidae; genus Symphalangus; species Symphalangus syndactylus. Next base: position 51,214,302 of record NC_072435.2, on the reverse strand, counting down.
TTGCAGTTTATACAGAAAGAGTGTTTCAAAATTCCTCAATCAAAAGTAAGGATCAACTCTGTTACTACAATGCACAGATCAGAAAGAAGTTTCACAGAATGCTTCTGTGTAGTTTTTATTTTAAGATGTTCCTTTTTCAACGATAGGCTACATAGCGCTCCAAATGTCCACTTGCAGTTCATACAAAAAGAGTGTTTCAAAACTCTTCAATCAAAAGTAACAATAAACTCTGTTAGTTGAATGCACAGATCAGAAAGAAGTTTCACAGAATGCTTCTGTGTAGTTTTTATTTGAAGATATTCCTTTTGCCATGATAGGCCTCAATGCGCTCCAAGTGTCCACTTGCAGTTCATGAAGAAAGAGTGTTTCAAAACTCCACAATCCAAAGTAAGGTTAAACTCTGTTAGTTGAATGCACAGATCAGAAAGAAGTTTCACAAAATGCTTCTGTGTAGTTTTTATTTGTAGATATTCCTTTTTCTACGATAGACGCAATAGTGCTCCAAATTTCCACTTGCAGTTTATACAGAAAGAGTGTTTCAAAACTCCTCAATCAAAAATAAGGTTCAACTCTGTTAGTTGAATGCACAGATCAGAAAGAAGTCTTACAGAATGCTTCCGCGTTGTTCTTATTTGAAGTTATTCCTTTTTCCACGATAGGCCTCAAAGCGTTCTAAATGTCCGCTTGCAGACTCTACATATAGACTGTTTCAACACTGCTTAATAAAAAGTAAGGTTAAACCCTGTTAGTTGAATGCATATATCAGAAAGAAGTTTCACAGAATGCTTCTGTGTAGTTTTTATTTCTACATATTCCTTTTTCCACGATAGGCCTCATAGCGTTCCAAATGTCCACTTGCAGTTTATACAGAAAGAGTGTTTCAAAATTCCTCAATCAAAAGTAAGGATCAACTCTGTTACTACAATGCACAGATCAGAAAGAAGTTTCACTGAATGCTTCTGTGTAGTTTTTATTTTAAGATGTTCCTTTTTCAACGATAGGCTACATAGCGCTCCAAATGTCCACTTGCAGTTCATACAAAAAGAGTGTTTCAAAACTCTTCAATCAAAAGTAACAATAAACTCTGTTAGTTGAATGCACAGATCAGAAAGAAGTTTCACAGAATGCTTCTGTGTAGTTTTTATTTGAAGATATTCCTTTTGCCATGATAGGCCTCAATGCGCTCCAAGTGTCCACTTGCAGTTCATGAAGAAAGAGTGTTTCAAAACTCCACAATCCAAAGTAAGGTTCAACTCTGTTAGTTGAATGCACAGATCAGAAAGAAGTTTCACAAAATGTTTCTGTGTAGTTTTTATTTGTAGATATTCCTTTTTCTACGATAGACGCAATAGTGCTCCAAATTTCCACTTGCAGTTTATACAGAAAGAGTGTTTCAAAACTCCTCAATCAAAAATCAGGTTAAACTCTGTTAGTTGAATGCATATATCAGAAAGAAGTTTCACAGAATGCTTCTGTGTAGTTTTTATATTAAGATGATCCTTTTTCAACGATAGGCTACATAGCGCTCAAAATGTCCACTTGCAGTTCATACAAAATGAGTGTTTCAAAACTTTTCAATCAAAAGTAACAATAAACTCTGTTAGTTGAATGCACAGATCAGAAAGAAGTTTCACAGAATGCTTCTGTGTAGTTTTTATTTGAAGATATTCCTTTTGCCATGATAGGCCTCAATGCGCTCCAAGTGTCCACTTGCAGTTCATGAAGAAAGAGTGTTTCAAAACTCCACAATCCAAAGTAAGGTTAAACTCTGTTAGTTGAATGCACAGATCAGAAAGAAGTTTCAAAGAATGCTTCTGTGTAGTCTTTATTGGAAGGTATTCCTTTTTCTACGATAGACGCAATAGTGCTCCAAATTTCCACTTGCAGTTTATACAGAAAGAGTGTTTCAAAACTCCTCAATCAAAAATAAGGTTCAACTCTGTTAGTTGAATGCACAGATCAGAAAGAAGTCTTACAGAATGCTTCCGCGTTGTTCTTATTTGAAGTTATTCCTTTTTCCACGATAGGCCTCAAAGCGTTCTAAATGTCCGCTTGCAGACTCTACATATAGACTGTTTCAACACTGCTTAATAAAAAGTAAGGTTAAACCCTGTTAGTTGAATGCATATATCAGAAAGAAGTTTCACAGAATGCTTCTGTGTAGTTTTTATTTCTACATATTCCTTTTTCCACGATAGGCCTCATAGCGTTCCAAATGTCCACTTGCAGTTTATACAGAAAGAGTGTTTCAAAATTCCTCAATCAAAAGTAAGGATCAACTCTGTTACTACAATGCACAGATCAGAAAGAAGTTTCACAGAATGCTTCTGTGTAGTTTTTATTTTAAGATGTTCCTTTTTCAACGATAGGCTACATAGCGCTCCAAATGTCCACTTGCAGTTCATACAAAAAGAGTGTTTCAAAACTCTTCAATCAAAAGTAACAATAAACTCTGTTAGTTGAATGCACAGATCAGAAAGAAGTTTCACAGAATGCTTCTGTGTAGTTTTTATTTGAAGATATTCCTTTTGCCATGATAGGCCTCAATGCGCTCCAAGTGTCCACTTGCAGTTCATGAAGAAAGAGTGTTTCAAAACTCCACAATCCAAAGTAAGGTTCAACTCTGTTAGTTGAATGCACAGATCAGAAAGAAGTTTCACAAAATGTTTCTGTGTAGTTTTTATTTGTAGATATTCCTTTTTCTACGATAGACGCAATAGTGCTCCAAATTTCCACTTGCAGTTTATACAGAAAGAGTGTTTCAAAACTCCTCAATCAAAAATCAGGTTAAACTCTGTTAGTTGAATGCATATATCAGAAAGAAGTTTCACAGAATGCTTCTGTGTAGTTTTTATATTAAGATGATCCTTTTTCAACGATAGGCTACATAGCGCTCAAAATGTCCACTTGCAGTTCATACAAAATGAGTGTTTCAAAACTTTTCAATCAAAAGTAACAATAAACTCTGTTAGTTGAATGCACAGATCAGAAAGAAGTTTCACAGAATGCTTCTGTGTAGTTTTTATTTGAAGATATTCCTTTTGCCATGATAGGCCTCAATGCGCTCCAAGTGTCCACTTGCAGTTCATGAAGAAAGAGTGTTTCAAAACTCCACAATCCAAAGTAAGGTTAAACTCTGTTAGTTGAATGCACAGATCAGAAAGAAGTTTCAAAGAATGCTTCTGTGTAGTCTTTATTGGAAGGTATTCCTTTTTCTACGATAGACGCAATAGTGCTCCAAATTTCCACTTGCAGTTTATACAGAAAGAGTGTTTCAAAACTCCTCAATCAAAAATAAGGTTCAACTCTGTTAGTTGAATGCACAGATCAGAAAGAAGTCTTACAGAATGCTTCCGCGTTGTTCTTATTTGAAGTTATTCCTTTTTCCACGATAGGCCTCAAAGCGTTCTAAATGTCCGCTTGCAGACTCTACATATAGACTGTTTCAACACTGCTTAATAAAAAGTAAGGTTAAACCCTGTTAGTTGAATGCATATATCAGAAAGAAGTTTCACAGAATGCTTCTGTGTAGTTTTTATTTCTACATATTCCTTTTTCCACGATAGGCCTCATAGCGTTCCAAATGTCCACTTGCAGTTTATACAGAAAGAGTGTTTCAAAATTCCTCAATCAAAAGTAAGGATCAACTCTGTTACTACAATGCACAGATCAGAAAGAAGTTTCACAGAATGCTTCTGTGTAGTTTTTATTTTAAGATGTTCCTTTTTCAACGATAGGCTACATAGCGCTCCAAATGTCCACTTGCAGTTCATACAAAAAGAGTGTTTCAAAACTCTTCAATCAAAAGTAACAATAAACTCTGTTAGTTGAATGCACAGATCAGAAAGAAGTTTCACAGAATGCTTCTGTGTAGTTTTTATTTGAAGATATTCCTTTTGCCATGATAGGCCTCAATGCGCTCCAAGTGTCCACTTGCAGTTCATGAAGAAAGAGTGTTTCAAAACTCCACAATCCAAAGTAAGGTTCAACTCTGTTAGTTGAATGCACAGATCAGAAAGAAGTTTCACAAAATGTTTCTGTGTAGTTTTTATTTGTAGATATTCCTTTTTCTACGATAGACGCAATAGTGCTCCAAATTTCCACTTGCAGTTTATACAGAAAGAGTGTTTCAAAACTCCTCAATCAAAAATCAGGTTAAACTCTGTTAGTTGAATGCATATATCAGAAAGAAGTTTCACAGAATGCTTCTGTGTAGTTTTTATATTAAGATGATCCTTTTTCAACGATAGGCTACATAGCGCTCAAAATGTCCACTTGCAGTTCATACAAAATGAGTGTTTCAAAACTTTTCAATCAAAAGTAACAATAAACTCTGTTAGTTGAATGCACAGATCAGAAAGAAGTTTCACAGAATGCTTCTGTGTAGTTTTTATTTGAAGATATTCCTTTTGCCATGATAGGCCTCAATGCGCTCCAAGTGTCCACTTGCAGTTCATGAAGAAAGAGTGTTTCAAAACTCCACAATCCAAAGTAAGGTTAAACTCTGTTAGTTGAATGCACAGATCAGAAAGAAGTTTCAAAGAATGCTTCTGTGTAGTCTTTATTGGAAGGTATTCCTTTTTCTACGATAGACGCAATAGTGCTCCAAATTTCCACTTGCAGTTTATACAGAAAGAGTGTTTCAAAACTCCTCAATCAAAAATAAGGTTCAACTCTGTTAGTTGAATGCACAGATCAGAAAGAAGTCTTACAGAATGCTTCCGCGTTGTTCTTATTTGAAGTTATTCCTTTTTCCACGATAGGCCTCAAAGCGTTCTAAATGTCCGCTTGCAGACTCTACATATAGACTGTTTCAACACTGCTTAATAAAAAGTAAGGTTAAACCCTGTTAGTTGAATGCATATATCAGAAAGAAGTTTCACAGAATGCTTCTGTGTAGTTTTTATTTCTACATATTCCTTTTTCCACGATAGGCCTCATAGCGTTCCAAATGTCCACTTGCAGTTTATACAGAAAGAGTGTTTCAAAATTCCTCAATCAAAAGTAAGGATCAACTCTGTTACTACAATGCACAGATCAGAAAGAAGTTTCACAGAATGCTTCTGTGTAGTTTTTATTTTAAGATGTTCCTTTTTCAACGATAGGCTACATAGCGCTCCAAATGTCCACTTGCAGTTCATACAAAAAGAGTGTTTCAAAACTCTTCAATCAAAAGTAACAATAAACTCTGTTAGTTGAATGCACAGATCAGAAAGAAGTTTCACAGAATGCTTCTGTGTAGTTTTTATTTGAAGATATTCCTTTTGCCATGATAGGCCTCAATGCGCTCCAAGTGTCCACTTGCAGTTCATGAAGAAAGAGTGTTTCAAAACTCCACAATCCAAAGTAAGGTTCAACTCTGTTAGTTGAATGCACAGATCAGAAAGAAGTTTCACAAAATGTTTCTGTGTAGTTTTTATTTGTAGATATTCCTTTTTCTACGATAGACGCAATAGTGCTCCAAATTTCCACTTGCAGTTTATACAGAAAGAGTGTTTCAAAACTCCTCAATCAAAAATCAGGTTAAACTCTGTTAGTTGAATGCATATATCAGAAAGAAGTTTCACAGAATGCTTCTGTGTAGTTTTTATATTAAGATGATCCTTTTTCAACGATAGGCTACATAGCGCTCAAAATGTCCACTTGCAGTTCATACAAAATGAGTGTTTCAAAACTTTTCAATCAAAAGTAACAATAAACTCTGTTAGTTGAATGCACAGATCAGAAAGAAGTTTCACAGAATGCTTCTGTGTAGTTTTTATTTGAAGATATTCCTTTTGCCATGATAGGCCTCAATGCGCTCCAAGTGTCCACTTGCAGTTCATGAAGAAAGAGTGTTTCAAAACTCCACAATCCAAAGTAAGGTTAAACTCTGTTAGTTGAATGCACAGATCAGAAAGAAGTTTCAAAGAATGCTTCTGTGTAGTCTTTATTGGAAGGTATTCCTTTTTCTACGATAGACGCAATAGTGCTCCAAATTTCCACTTGCAGTTTATACAGAAAGAGTGTTTCAAAACTCCTCAATCAAAAATAAGGTTCAACTCTGTTAGTTGAATGCACAGATCAGAAAGAAGTCTTACAGAATGCTTCCGCGTTGTTCTTATTTGAAGTTATTCCTTTTTCCACGATAGGCCTCAAAGCGTTCTAAATGTCCGCTTGCAGACTCTACATATAGACTGTTTCAACACTGCTTAATAAAAAGTAAGGTTAAACCCTGTTAGTTGAATGCATATATCAGAAAGAAGTTTCACAGAATGCTTCTGTGTAGTTTTTATTTCTACATATTCCTTTTTCCACGATAGGCCTCATAGCGTTCCAAATGTCCACTTGCAGTTTATACAGAAAGAGTGTTTCAAAATTCCTCAATCAAAAGTAAGGATCAACTCTGTTACTACAATGCACAGATCAGAAAGAAGTTTCACAGAATGCTTCTGTGTAGTTTTTATTTTAAGATGTTCCTTTTTCAACGATAGGCTACATAGCGCTCCAAATGTCCACTTGCAGTTCATACAAAAAGAGTGTTTCAAAACTCTTCAATCAAAAGTAACAATAAACTCTGTTAGTTGAATGCACAGATCAGAAAGAAGTTTCACAGAATGCTTCTGTGTAGTTTTTATTTGAAGATATTCCTTTTGCCATGATAGGCCTCAATGCGCTCCAAGTGTCCACTTGCAGTTCATGAAGAAAGAGTGTTTCAAAACTCCACAATCCAAAGTAAGGTTCAACTCTGTTAGTTGAATGCACAGATCAGAAAGAAGTTTCACAAAATGCTTCTGTGTAGTTTTTATTTGTAGATATTCCTTTTTCTACGATAGACGCAATAGTGCTCCAAATTTCCACTTGCAGTTTATACAGAAAGAGTGTTTCAAAACTCCTCAATCAAAAATCAGGTTAAACTCTGTTAGTTGAATGCATATATCAGAAAGAAGTTTCACAGAATGCTTCTGTGTAGTTTTTATATTAAGATGATCCTTTTTCAACGATAGGCTACATAGCGCTCAAAATGTCCACTTGCAGTTCATACAAAATGAGTGTTTCAAAACTTTTCAATCAAAAGTAACAATAAACTCTGTTAGTTGAATGCACAGATCAGAAAGAAGTTTCACAGAATGCTTCTGTGTAGTTTTTATTTGAAGATATTCCTTTTGCCATGATAGGCCTCAATGCGCTCCAAGTGTCCACTTGCAGTTCATGAAGAAAGAGTGTTTCAAAACTCCACAATCCAAAGTAAGGTTAAACTCTGTTAGTTGAATGCACAGATCAGAAAGAAGTTTCAAAGAATGCTTCTGCGTAGTTTTTATTTGAAGATATTCCTTTTGCCATGATAGGCCTCAATGCGCTCCAAATGCCAACTTGCAGTTCATAAACAAAGAGTGTTTCAAAACTCCACAATCAAAAGTAAGGTTAAACTCTGGTATTTGAATGCACAGATCAGAGAGAAGTTTCACAGAATGCTTCTGTGTAGTTTTTATTTGAAGATATTCCTCTTTCCACGATATGCCTCATTGCGCTCCAAATGTCCATTTGCAGTTTATACAGAAAGAGTGTTTCAAATCTCCTGAATCAAAAGTATGGTTCAACTCTGTTAGTTGAATGCACAGATCAGAAAGAAGTTTCACAGAATGCTTCTGTGTAGTCTTTATTGGAAGGTATTCCTTTTTCTACGATAGACGCAATAGTGCTCCAAATTTCCACTTGCAGTTTATACAGAAAGAGTGTTTCAAAACTCCTCAATCAAAAATAAGGTTCAACTCTGTTAGTTGAATGCACAGATCAGAAAGAAGTTTCACAGAATGCTTCTGTGTAGTTTTTATTTGAAGATATTCCTTTTGCCATGATAGGCCTCAATGCGCTCCAAGTGTCCACTTGCAGTTCATGAAGAAAGAGTGTTTCAAAACTCCACAATCCAAAGTAAGGTTAAACTCTGTTAGTTGAATGCACAGATCAGAAAGAAGTTTCAAAGAATGCTTCTGTGTAGTCTTTATTGGAAGGTATTCCTTTTTCTACGATAGACGCAATAGTGCTCCAAATTTCCACTTGCAGTTTATACAGAAAGAGTGTTTCAAAACTCCTCAATCAAAAATAAGGTTCAACTCTGTTAGTTGAATGCACAGATCAGAAAGAAGTCTTACAGAATGCTTCCGCGTTGTTCTTATTTGAAGTTATTCCTTTTTCCACGATAGGCCTCAAAGCGTTCTAAATGTCCGCTTGCAGACTCTACATATAGACTGTTTCAACACTGCTTAATAAAAAGTAAGGTTAAACCCTGTTAGTTGAATGCATATATCAGAAAGAAGTTTCACAGAATGCTTCTGTGTAGTTTTTATTTCTACATATTCCTTTTTCCACGATAGGCCTCATAGCGTTCCAAATGTCCACTTGCAGTTTATACAGAAAGAGTGTTTCAAAATTCCTCAAAAGTAAGGATCAACTCTGTTACTACAATGCACAGATCAGAAAGAAGTTTCACAGAATGCTTCTGTGTAGTTTTTATTTTAAGATGTTCCTTTTTCAACGATAGGCTACACAGCGCTCCAAATGTCCACTTGCAGTTCATACAAAAAGAGTGTTTCAAAACTCTTCAATCAAAAGTAACAATAAACTCTGTTAGTTGAATGCACAGATCAGAAAGAAGTTTCACAGAATGCTTCTGTGTAGTTTTTATTTGAAGATATTCCTTTTGCCATGATAGGCCTCAATGCGCTCCAAGTGTCCACTTGCAGTTCATGAAGAAAGAGTGTTTCAAAACTCCACAATCCAAAGTAAGGTTAAACTCTGTTAGTTGAATGCACAGATCAGAAAGAAGTTTCAACGAATGCTTCTGTGTAGTCTTTATTGGAAGGTATTCCTTTTTCTACGATAGACGCAATAGTGCTCCAAATTTCCACTTGCAGTTTATACAGAAAGAGTGTTTCAAAACTCCTCAATCAAAAATAAGGTTCAACTCTGTTAGTTGAATGCACAGATCAGAAAGAAGTCTTACAGAATGCTTCCGCGTTGTTCTTATTTGAAGTTATTCCTTTTTCCACGATAGGCCTCAAAGCGTTCTAAATGTCCGCTTGCAGACTCTACATATAGACTGTTTCAACACTGCTTAATAAAAAGTAAGGTTAAACCCTGTTAGTTGAATGCATATATCAGAAAGAAGTTTCACAGAATGCTTCTGTGTAGTTTTTATTTCTACATATTCCTTTTTCCACGATAGGCCTCATAGCGTTCCAAATGTCCACTTGCAGTTTATACAGAAAGAGTGTTTCAAAATTCCTCAATCAAAAGTAAGGATCAACTCTGTTACTACAATGCACAGATCAGAAAGAAGTTTCACAGAATGCTTCTGTGTAGTTTTTATTTTAAGATGTTCCTTTTTCAACGATAGGCTACATAGCGCTCCAAATGTCCACTTGCAGTTCATACAAAAAGAGTGTTTCAGAACTCTTCAATCAAAAGTAACAATAAACTCTGTTAGTTGAATGCACAGATCAGAAAGAAGTTTCACAGAATGCTTCTGTGTAGTTTTTATTTGAAGATATTCCTTTTGCCATGATAGGCCTCAATGCGATCCAAGTGTCCACTTGCAGTTCATGAAGAAAGAGTGTTTCAAAACTCCACAATCCAAAGTAAGGTTAAACTCTGTTAGTTGAATGCACAGATCAGAAAGAAGTTTCACAAAATGCTTCTGTGTAGTTTTTATTTGTAGATATTCCTTTTTCTACGATAGACGCAATAGTGCTCCAAATTTCCACTTGCAGTTTATACAGAAAGAGTGTTTCAAAACTCCTCAATCAAAAATCAGGTTAAACTCTGTTAGTTGAATGCATATATCAGAAAGAAGTTTCACAGAATGCTTCTGTGTAGTTTTTATATTAAGATGATCCTTTTTCAACGATAGGCTACATAGCGCTCAAAATGTCCACTTGCAGTTCATACAAAATGAGTGTTTCAAAACTTTTCAATCAAAAGTAACAATAAACTCTGTTAGTTGAATGCACAGATCAGAAAGAAGTTTCACAGAATGCTTCTGTGTAGTTTTTATTTGAAGATGTTCCTTTTGCCATGATAGGCCTCAATGCGCTCCAAATGCCAACTTGCAGTTCATAAAGAAAGAGTGTTTCAAAACTCCACAATCAAAAGTAAGGTTAAACTCTGTTATTTGAATTCACAGATCAGAGAGAAGTTTCACAGAATGCTTCTGTGTAGTTTTTATTTGAAGATATTCCTCTTTGCACGATATGCCTCATTGCGCTCCAAATGTCCACTTGCAGTTCATACAGAAAGAGTGTTTCAAAACTGCTCAATCAAAAGTAAGGTTCAACTCTGTTAGTTGAAGGCACATATCAGAAAGAATTTTCACAGAATGCTTCTGTGTAGTTTTTATTTGTAGATATTGCTTTTTCCACGGTAGGCCTCATAGCGCTCCAAATGTCCCCTTGCGGTTTATGCAGAAAGAGTATTTCCAAACGCCTCAATCAAAAGTAAGGTTAACATCTTTTATTTGAATGCACAGATCAGAAAGAAGTTTCACAGAATGCTTCTGTGTAGTTTTTATTTGTAGATATTCCTTTTTCCACGATAGGCCTCATAGTGCTCCAAATTTCCACTTACAGTTTAAACAGAAAGAGTGTTTCAAAATTCCTCAGTCAAAAATGTTTCAACTGTGTTAGTTGAATGCACAGATCCAAAAGAAGTTTCACAGAATGCCTCCGTGTAGTTTTTAAGGGAAGATATTTCTTTTTTCACCATAGGCCTCAATGTTCTCCAAGTGTCCACTTGCAGATTCTACAAATAGATTGTTGCAAAACTGCTCAATCAAAAGTAAGGTTAAACACTGTTAGTTGAATGCACAAATCAGAAACAAGTTTCACAGAATGCTTCTGCGTAGTTTTTATTTGTAGATATTCCTTTTTCCACGATACGCCTCATAGTGCTCCAAATTTCCTCTTAGAGTTTAAACAGAAAGAGTGTGTCGAAATTCCTCAATCAAAAATAAATTTCAACTGTGTTAGTTGAATGCAGAGATCAGAAAGAAGTTTCACAGAATGCCTCCGTGTAGTTTTTAGGGGAAGATATTTCTCTTTTCACCATAGGCCTCTATGTCCTCCAAGTGTCCACTTGCAGATTCTACAAATAGACTGTTGCAAAACTGCTCAATCAAAAGTAAGGTTAAACACTGTTAGTTGAGTGCACAGATCAGAAACAAGTTTCACAGAATGCTTCTGTGTAGTTTTTATTTGAAGATATTCCTCTTTCCACGATATGCCTCATAGCGCTCCAAATGTCCACTTGCAGTTTATACAGAAAGAGTGTTTCAAATCTCCTGAATCAAAAGTAAGGTTCAACTCTGTTGAATGCAGAGATCAGAAAGAAGTTTCACAGAATGGTTCTGTGTAGTTTTTATTTGAAGATATTCCTTTTGCCATGATAGGCCTCTGTGCTCTCCAAGTGTCCAATTGCAGTTCATGAAGAAAGAGTGTTTCAAAACTCCACAATCCAAAGTAAGGTTAAACTCTGTTAGTTGAATGCACAGATCAGAAAGAAGTTTCACAGAATGCTTCTGTGTAGTTTTTATTGGAAGTTATTCCTTTTTCTGCGATAGACGCAATAGTGCTCCAAATTTCCACTTGCAGTTTATACAGAAAGAGTGTTTCAAAACTCCTCAATCAAAAATACGGTTCAACTCTGTTAGTTGAATGCACAGATCAGAAAGAAGTCTTACAGAATGCTTCCGCGTTGTTCTTATTTGAAGTTATTCCTTTTTCCACGATAGGCCTCAAAGCGTTCTAAATGTCCGCTTGCAGATTCTACATATAGACTGTTTCAACACTGCTTAATAAAAAGTAAGGTTAAACTCTGTTAGTTGAATGCATATATCAGAAAGAAGTTTCACAGAATGCTTCTGTGTAGTTTTTATTTGTACATATTCCTTTTTCCACGATAGGCCTCATAGCGTTCCAAATGTCCACTTGCAGTTTATACAAAAAGAGTGTTTCAAAATTCCTCAATCAAAAGTAAGGTTCAACTCTGTTACTACAATGCACAGATCAGAAAGAAGTTTCACAGAATGCTTCTGTGTAGTTTTTATTTTAAGATGTTCCTTTTTCAACGATAGGCCTCAATGCGCTCCAAGTGTCCACTTGCAGTTCATGAAGAAAGAGTGTTTCAAAACTCCACCATCCAAAGTAAGGTTAAACTCTGTTAGTTGAATGCACAGATCAGAAAGAAGTTTCACAGAATGCTTCTGTTTAGTTTTTATTTGAAGTTATTCCTTTTTCTATGATAGACGCAATAGTGCACCAAATGTCCTCTTGCAGTTTATACAGAAAGAGTGTTTCAAAACTCCTCAATCAAATATAAGGTTCAACTCTGTTAGTTGAATGCACAGATCAGAAAGAAGTCTTACAGAATGCTTCCGCGTTGTTCTTATTTGAAGTTATTCCTTTTTCCACGATAAGCCTCAAAGCGTTCTAAATGTCCGCTTGCAGATTCTACATATAGACTGTTTCAACACTGCTTAATAAAAAGTAAGGTTAAACTCTTGTTAGTTGAAGGCATATATCAGAAAGAAGTTTCACAGAATGCTTCTGTGTAGTTTTTATTTGTACATATTCCTTTTTCCACGATAGGCCTCATAGCGTTCCAAATGTCCACTTGCAGTTTATACAGAAAGAGTGTTTCAAAATTCCTCAATCAAAAGCAAGGTTCAACTCTGTTACTACAATGCACAGATCAGAAAGAAGTTTCACAGAATGCTTCTGTGTAGTTTTTATTTTAAGATGTTCCTTTTTCAACGATAGGCTACATAGCGCTCCAAATGTCCACTTGCAGTTCATACAAAAAGAGTGTTTCAAAACTCTTCAATCAAAAGTAACAATAAACTCTGTTAGTTGAATGCACAGATCAGAAAGAAGTTTCACAGAATGCTTCTGCGTAGTTTTTATTTGAAGATATTCCTTTTGCCATGATAGGCCTCAATGCGCTCCAAATGCCCACTTGCAGTTCATAAAGAAAGAGTGTTTCAAAACTCCACAATCAAAAGTAAGGTTAAACTCTGTTATTTGAATGCACAGATCAGAGAGAAGTTTCACAGAATGCTTCTGTGTAGTTTTTATTTGAAGATATTCCTCTTTCCACGATATGCCTCATTGCGCTCCAAATGTCCACTTGCAGTTTATACAGAAAGAGTGTTTCAAATCTCCTGAATCAAAAGTAAGGTTCAACTCTGTTAGTTGAATGCAGAGATCAGAAAGAAGTTTCACAGAATGGTTCTGTGTAGTTTTTATTTGAAGATATTCCTTTTGCCATGATAGGCCTCTGTGCTCTCCAAGTGTCCACTTGCAGTTCATGAAGAAAGAGTGTTTCAAAACTCCACAATCCAAAGTAAGGTTAAACTCTGTTAGTTGAATGCACAGATCAGAAAGAAGTTTCACAGAATGCTTCTGTGTAGTCTTTATTGGAAGGTATTCCTTTTTCTACGATAGACGCAATAGTGCTCCAAATTTCCACTTGCAGTTTATACAGAAAGAGTGTTTCAAAACTCCTCAATCAAAAATAAGGTTCAACTCTGTTAGTTGAATGCACAGATCAGAAAGAAGTCTTACAGAATGCTTCCGCGTTGTTATTTGAAGTTATTCCTTTTTCCACGATAGGCCTCAAAGGGTTCTAAATGTCCGCTTGCAGACTCTACATATAGACTGTTTCAACACTGCTTAATAAAAAGTAAGGTTAAACTCTGTTAGTTGAATGCATATATCAGAAAGAAGTTTCACAGAATGCTTCTGTGTAGTTTTTATTTGTACATATTCCTTTTTCCACGATAGGCCTCATAGCGTTCCAAATGTCCACTTGCAGTTTATACAGAAAGAGTGTTTCAAAATTCCTCAATCAAAAGTAAGGATCAACTCTGTTACTACAATGCACAGATCAGAAAAAGTTTCACTGAATGCTTCTGTGTAGTTTTTATTTTAAGATGTTCCTTTTTCAACGATAGGCTACATAGCGCTCCAATTGTCCACTTGCAGTTCATACAAAAAGATTGTTTCGAAACTCTTCAATCAAAAGTAACAATAAACTCTGTTAGTTGAATGCACAGATCAGAAAGAAGTTTCACAGAATGCTTCTGTGTAGTTTTTATTTGAAGTTATTCCTTTTGCCATGATAGGCCTCAATGCGCTCCAAGTGTCCACTTGCAGTTCATGAAGAAAGAGTGTTTCAAAACTCCACAATCCAAAGTAAGGTTAAACTCTGTTAGTTGAATGCACAGATCAGAAAGAAGTTTCAAAGAATGCTTCTGTGTAGTCTTTATTGGAAGGTATTCCTTTTTCTACGATAGACGCAATAGTGCTCCAAATTTCCACTTGCAGTTTATACAGAAAGAGTGTTTCAAAACTCCTCAATCAAAAATAAGGTCCAACTCTGTTAGTTGAATGCACAGATCGGAAAGAAGTCTTACAGAATGCTTCCGCGTTGTTCTTATTTGAAGTTATTCCTTTTTCCACGATAGGCCTCAAAGCGTTCTAAATGTCCGCTTGCAGACTCTACATATAGACTGTTTCAACACTGCTTAATAAAAAGTAAGGTTAAACTCTGTTAGTTGAATGCATATATCAGAAAGAAGTTTCACAGAATGCTTCTGTGTAGTTTTTATTTCTACATATTCCTTTTTCCACGATAGGCCTCATAGCGTTCCAAATGTCCACTTGCAGTTTATACAGAAAGAGTGTTTCAAAATTCCTCAATCAAAAGTAAGGATCAACTCTGTTACTACAATGCACAGATCAGAAAGAAGTTTCACAGAATGCTTCTGTGTAGTTTTTATTTTAAGATGTTCCTTTTTCAACGATAGGCTACATAGCGCTCCAAATGTCCACTTGCAGTTCATACAAAAAGAGTGTTTCAAAACTCTTCAATCAAAAGTAACAATAAACTCTGTTAGTTGAATGCACAGATCAGAAAGAAGTTTCACAGAATGCTTCTGTGTAGTTTTTATTTGAAGATATTCCTTTTGCCATGATAGGCCTCAATGCGCTCCAAGTGTCCACTTGCAGTTCATGAAGAAAGAGTGTTTCAAAACTCCACAATCCAAAGTAAGGTTAAACTCTGTTAGTTGAATGCACAGATCAGAAAGAAGTTTCACAAAATGCTTCTGTGTAGTTTTTATTTGTAGATATTCCTTTTTCGACGATAGACGCAATAGTGCTCCAAATTTCCACTTGCAGTTTATACAGAAAGAGTGTTTCAAAACTCCTCAATCAAAAATCAGGTTAAACTCTGTTAGTTGAATGCATATATCAGAAAGAAGTTTCACAGAATGCTTCTGTGTAGTTTTTATATTAAGATGATCCTTTTTCAACGATAGGCTACATAGCGCTCAAAATGTCCACTTGCAGTTCATACAAAATGAGTGTTTCAAAACTTTTCAATCAAAAGTAACAATAAACTCTTAGTTGAATGCACAGATCAGAAAGAAGTTTCACAGAATGCTTCTGTGTAGTTTTTATTTGAAGATATTCCTTTTGCCATGATAGGCCTCAATGCGCTCCAAGTGTCCACTTGCAGTTCATGAAGAAAGAGTGTTTCAAAACTCCACAATCCAAAGTAAGGTTAAACTCTGTTAGTTGAATGCACAGATCAGAAAGAAGTTTCAAAGAATGCTTCTGCGTAGTTTTTATTTGAAGATATTCCTTTTGCCATGATAGGCCTCAATGCGCTCCAAATGCCAACTTGCAGTTCATAAAGAAAGAGTGTTTCAAAACTCCACAATCAAAAGTAAGGTTAAACTCTGGTATTTGAATGCACAGATCAGAGAGAAGTTTCACAGAATGCTTCTGTGTAGTTTTTATTTGAAGATATTCCTCTTTCCACGATATGCCTCATTGCGCTCCAAATGTCAACTTGCAGTTTATACAGAAAGAGTGTTTCAAAACTGCTCAATCAAAAGTAAGGTTCAACTCTGTTAGTTGAAGGCACATATCAGAAAGAAGTTTCACAGAATGCTTCTGTGTAGTTTTTATTGGAAGTTATTCCTTTTTCTACGATAGACGCAATAGTGCTCCAAATTTCCACTTGCAGTTTATACAGAAAGAGTGTTTCAAAACTCCTCAATCAAAAATAAGGTTCATCTCTGTTAGTTGAAGGAACAGATCAGAAAGAAGTCTTACAGAATGCTTCTGCGTTGTTCTTATTTGAAGTTATTCCTTTTTCCACGATAGGCCTCAAAGCGTTCTAAATGTCCGCTTGCAGATTCTACATATAGACTGTTTCAACACTGCTTAATAAAAAGTAAGGTTAAACTCTGTTAGTTGAATGCATATATCAGAAAGAAGTTTCACAGGATGCTTCTGTGTAGTTTTTATTTGTACATATTCTTTTTCCACGATAGGCCTCATAGCGTTCCAAATGTCCACTTGCAGTTTATACAGAAAGAGTGTTTCAAAATTCCTCAATCAAAAGTAAGGTTCAACTCTTTTACTACAATGCACAGATCAGAAAGAAGTTTCACAGAATGCTTCTGTGTAGTTTTTACTTTAAGATGTTCCTTTTTCAACGATAGGCTACATAGCGCTCCAAATGTCCACTTGCAGTTCATACAAAAAGAGTGTTTCAAAACTCTTCCATCAAAAGTAACAATAAACTCTGTTAGTTGAATGCACAGATCAGAAAGAAGTTTCACAGAATGCTTCTGTGTAGTTTTTATTTGAAGATGTTCCTTTTGCCATGATAGGCCTCAATGCGCTCCAAATGCCAACTTGCAGTTCATAAAGAAAGAGTGTTTCAAAACTCCACAATCAAAAGTAAGGTTAAACTCTGTTATTTGAATTCACAGATCAGAGAGAAGTTTCACAGAATGCTTCTGTGTAGTTTTTATTTGAAGATATTCCTCTTTGCACGATATGCCTCATTGCGCTCCAAATGTCCACTTGCAGTTCATACAGAAAGAGTGTTTCAAAACTGCTCAATCAAAAGTAAGGTTCAACTCTGTTAGTTGAAGGCACATATCAGAAAGAAGTTTCACAGAATGCTTCTGTGTAGTTTTTATTTGTAGATATTGCTTTTTCCACGGTAGGCCTCATAGCGCTCCAAATGTCCCCTTGCGATTTATGCAGAAAGAGTATTTCCAAACGCCTCAATCAAAAGTAAGGTTAACATCTTTTATTTGAATGCACAGATCAGAAAGAAGTTTCACAGAATGCTTCTGTGTAGTTTTTATTTGTAGATATTCCTTTTTCCACGATAGGCCTCATAGTGCTCCAAATTTCCACTTACAGTTTAAACAGAAAGAGTGTTTCAAAATTCCTCAGTCAAAAATAAGTTTCAACTGTGTTAGTTGAATGCACAGATCCAAAAGAAGTTTCACAGAAGGCCTCCGTGTAGTTTTTAAGGGAAGATATTTCTTTTTTCACCATAGGCCTCAATGTTCTCCAGGTGTCCACTTGCAGATTCTACAAATAGATTGTTGCAAAACTGCTCAATCAAAAGTAAGGTTAAACACTGTTAGTTGAATGCACAAATCAGAAACAAGTTTCACAGAATGCTTCTGCGTAGTTTTTATTTGTAGATATTCCTTTTTCCACGATACGCCTCATAGTGCTCCAAATTTCCTCTTACAGTTTAAACAGAAAGAGTGTGTCGAAATTCCTCAATCAAAAATAAATTTCAACTGTGTTAGTTGAATGCAGAGATCAGAAAGAAGTTTCACAGAATGCCTCCGTGTAGTTTTTAGGGGAAGATATTTCTCTTTTCACCATAGGCCTCTATGTCCTCCAAGTGTCCACTTGCAGATTCTACAAATAGACTGTTGCAAAACTGCTCAATCAAAAGTAAGGTTAAACACTGTTAGTTGAGTGCACAGATCAGAAACAAGTTTCACAGAATGCTTCTGTGTAGTTTTTATTTGAAGATATTCCTCTTTCCACGATATGCCTCATAGCGCTCCAAATGTCCACTTGCAGTTTATACAGAAAGAGTGTTTCAAATCTCCTGAATCAAAAGTAAGGTTCAACTCTGTTGAATGCAGAGATCAGAAAGAAGTTTCACAGAATGGTTCTGTGTAGTTTGTATTTGAAGATATTCCTTTTGCCATGATAGGCCTCTGTGCTCTCCAAGTGTCCACTTGCAGTTCATGAAGAAAGAGTGTTTCAAAACTCCACAATCCAAAGTAAGGTTAAACTCTGTTAGTTGAATGCACAGATCAGAAAGAAGTTTCACAGAATGCTTCTGTGTAGTTTTTATTGGAAGTTATTCCTTTTTCTGCGATAGACGCAATAGTGCTCCAAATTTCCACTTGCAGTTTATACAGAAAGAGTGTTTCAAAACTCCTCAATCAAAAATAAGGTTCAACTCTGTTAGTTGAATGCACAGATCAGAAAGAAGTCTTACAGAATGCTTCCGCGTTGTTCTTATTTGAAGTTATTCCTTTTTCCACGATAGGCCTCAAAGCGTTCTACATGTCCGCTTGCAGATTCTACATATAGACTGTTTCAACACTGCTTAATAAAAAGTAAGGTTAAACTCTGTTAGTTGAATGCATATATCAGAAAGAAGTTTCACAGAATGCTTCTGTGTAGTTTTTATTTGTACATATTCCTTTTTCCACGATAGGCCTCATAGCGTTCCAAATGTCCACTTGCAGTTTATACAGAAAGAGTGTTTCAAAATTCCTCAATGAAAAGTAAGGTTCAACTCTGTTACTACAATGCACAGATCAGAAAGAAGTTTCACAGAATGCTTCTGTGTAGTTTTTATTTTAAGATGTTCCTTTTTCAACGATTGGCCTCAATGCGCTCCAAGTGTCCACTTGCAGTTCATGAAGAAAGAGTGTTTCAAACTCCACCATCCAAAGTAAGGTTAAACTGTGTTAGTTGAATGCACAGATCAGAAAGAAGTTTCACAGAATGCTTCTGTTTAGTTTTTATTTGAAGTTATTCCTTTTTCTACGATAGACGCAATAGTGCTCCAAATGTCCTCTTGCAGTTTATACAGAAGGAGTGTTTCAAAACTCCTCAATCAAATATAAGGTTCAACTCTGTTAGTTGAATGCACAGATCAGAAAGAAGTCTTACAGAATGCTTCCGCGTTGTTCTTATTTGAAGTTATTCCTTTTTCCACGATAAGCCTCAAAGCGTTCTAAATGTCCGCTTGCAGATTCTACATATAGACTGTTTCAACACTGCTTAATAAAAAGTAAGGTTAAACTCTTGTTAGTTGAAGGCATATATCAGAAAGAAGTTTCACAGAATGCTTCTGTGTAGTTTTTATTTGTACATATTCCTTTTTCCACGATAGGCCTCATAGCGTTCCAAATGTCCACTTGCAGTTTATACAGAAAGAGTGTTTCAAAATTCCTCAATCAAAAGCAAGGTTCAACTCTGTTACTACAATGCACAGATCAGAAAGAAGTTTCACAGAATGCTTCTGTGTAGTTTTTATTTTAAGATGTTCCTTTTTCAACGATAGGCTACATAGCGCTCCAAATGTCCACTTGCAGTTCATACAAAAAGAGTGTTTCAAAACTCTTCAATCAAAAGTAACAATAAACTCTGTTAGTTGAATGCACAGATCAGAAAGAAGTTTCACAGAATGCTTCTGCGTAGTTTTTATTTGAAGATATTCCTTTTGCCATGATAGGCCTCAATGCGCTCCAAATGCCCACTTGCAGTTCATAAAGAAAGAGTGTTTCAAAACTCCACAATCAAAAGTAAGGTTAACTCTGTTATTTGAATGCACAGATCAGAGAGAAGTTTCACAGAATGCTTCTGTGTAGTTTTTATTTGAAGATATTCCTCTTTCCACGATATGCCTCATTGCGCTCCAAATGTCCACTTGCAGTTTATACAGAAAGAGTGTTTCAAATCTCCTGAATCAAAAGTATGGTTCAACTCTGTTAGTTGAATGCAGAGATCAGAAAGAAGTTTCACAGAATGGTTCTGTGTAGTTTTTATTTGAAGATATTCCTTTTGCCATGATAGGCCTCTGTGCTCTCCAAGTGTCCACTTGCAGTTCATGAAGAAAGAGTGTTTCAAAACTCCACAATCCAAAGTAAGGTTAAACTCTGTTAGTTGAATGCACAGATCAGAAAGAAGTTTCACAGAATGCTTCTGTGTAGTCTTTATTGGAAGGTATTCCTTTTTCTACGATAGACGCAATAGTGCTCCAAATTTCCACTTGCAGTTTATACAGAAAGAGTGTTTCAAAACTCCTCAATCAAAAATCAGGTTAAACTCTGTTAGTTGAATGCATATATCAGAAAGAAGTTTCACAGAATGCTTCTGTGTAGTTTTTATATTAAGATGATCCTTTTTCAACGATAGGCTACATAGCGCTCAAAATGTCCACTTGCAGTTCATACAAAATGAGTGTTTCAAAACTTTTCAATCAAAAGTAACAATAAACTCTGTTAGTTGAATGCACAGATCAGAAAGAAGTTTCACAGAATGCTTCTGTGTAGTTTTTATTTGAAGATGTTCCTTTTGCCATGATAGGCCTCAATGCGCTCCAAATGCCAACTTGCAGTTCATAAAGAAAGAGTGTTTCAAAACTCCACAATCCAAAGTAAGGTTAAACTCTGTTAGTTGAATGCACAGATCAGAAAGAAGTTTCAAAGAATGCTTCTGTGTAGTCTTTATTGGAAGGTATTCCTTTTTCTACGATAGACGCAATAGTGCTCCAAATTTCCACTTGCAGTTTATACAGAAAGAGTGTTTCAAAACTCCTCAATCAAAAATAAGGTTCAACTCTGTTAGTTGAATGCACAGATCAGAAAGAAGTCTTACAGAATGCTTCCGCGTTGTTCTTATTTGAAGTTATTCCTTTTTCCACGATAGGCCTCAAAGCGTTCTAAATGTCCGCTTGCAGACTCTACATATAGACTGTTTCAACACTGCTTAATAAAAAGTAAGGTTAAACCCTGTTAGTTGAATGCATATATCAGAAAGAAGTTTCACAGAATGCTTCTGTGTAGTTTTTATTTCTACATATTCCTTTTTCCACGATAGGCCTCATAGCGTTCCAAATGTCCACTTGCAGTTTATACAGAAAGAGTGTTTCAAAACTCCTCAATCAAAAGTAAGGATCAACTCTGTTACTACAATGCACAGATCAGAAAGAAGTTTCACAGAATGCTTCTGTGTAGTTTTTATTTTAAGATGTTCCTTTTTCAACGATAGGCTACATAGCGCTCCAAATGTCCACTTGCAGTTCATACAAAAAGAGTGTTTCAAAACTCTTCAATCAAAAGTAACAATAAACTCTGTTAGTTGAATGCACAGATCAGAAAGAAGTTTCACAGAATGCTTCTGTGTAGTTTTTATTTGAAGATATTCCTTTTGCCATGATAGGCCTCAATGCGCTCCAATTGTCCACTTGCAGTTCATGAAGAAAGAGTGTTTCAAAACTCCACAATCCAAAGTAAGGTTAAACTCTGTTAGTTGAATGCACAGATCAGAAAGAAGTTTCACAAAATGCTTCTGTGTAGTTTTTATTTGTAGATATTCCTTTTTCTACGATAGACGCATAGTGCTCCAAATTTCCACTTGCAGTTTATACAGAAAGAGTGTTTCAAAACTCCTCAATCAAAAATCAGGTTAAACTCTGTTAGTTGAATGCATATATCAGAAAGAAGTTTCACAGAATGCTTCTGTGTAGTTTTTATATTAAGATGATCCTTTTTCAACGATAGGCTACATAGCGCTCAAAATGTCCACTTGCAGTTCATACAAAATGAGTGTTTCAAAACTTTTCAATCAAAAGTAACAATAAACTCTGTTAGTTGAATGCACAGATCAGAAAGAAGTTTCACAGAATGCTTCTGTGTAGTTTTTATTTGAAGATATTCCTTTTGCCATGATAGGCCTCAATGCGCTCCAAGTGTCCACTTGCAGTTCATGAAGAAAGAGTGTTTCAAAACTCCACAATCCAAAGTAAGGTTAAACTCTGTTAGTTGAATGCACAGATCAGAAAGAAGTTTCAAAGAATGCTTCTGCGTAGTTTTTATTTGAAGATATTCCTTTTGCCATGATAGGCCTCAGTGCGCTCCAAATGCCAACTTGCAGTTCATAAACAAAGAGTGTTTCAAAACTCCACAATCAAAAGTAAGGTTAAACTCTGGTATTTGAATGCACAGATCAGAGAGAAGTTTCACAGAATGCTTCTGTGTAGTTTTTATTTGAAGATATTCCTCTTTCCACGATATGCCTCATTGCGCTCCAAATGTCAACTTGCAGTTTATACAGAAAGAGTGTTTCAAAATTGCTCAATCAAAAGTAAGGTTCAACTCTGTTAGTTGAAGGCACAGATCAGAAAGAAGTTTCACAGAATGCTTCTGTGTAGTTTTTATTGGAAGTTATTCCTTTTTCTACGATAGACGCAATAGTGCTCCAAATTTCCACTTGCAGTTTATACAGAAAGAGTGTTTCAAAACTCCTCAATCAAAAATAAGGTTCATCTCTGTTAGTTGAAGGAACAGATCAGAAAGAAGTCTTACAGAATGCTTCCGCGTTGTTCTTATTTGAAGTTATTCCTTTTTCCACGATAGGCCTCAAAGCGTTCTAAATGTCCGCTTGCAGATTCTACATATAGACTGTTTCAACACTGCTTAATAAAAAGTAAGGTTAAACTCTGTTAGTTGAATGCATATATCAGAAAGAAGTTTCACAGAATGCTTCTGTGTAGTTTTTATTTGTACATATTCCTTTTTCCACGATAGGCCTCATAGCGTTCCAAATGTCCACTTGCAGTTTATACAGAAAGAGTGTTTCAAAATTCCTCAATCAAAAGCAAGGTTCAACTCTTTTACTACAATGCACAGATCAGAAAGAAGTTTCACAGAATGCTTCTGTGTAGTTTTTATTTTAAGATGTTCCTTTTTCAACGATAGGCTACATAGCGCTCCAAATGTCCACTTGCAGTTCATAAAAAAAGAGTGTTTCAAAACTCTTCAATCAAAAGTAACAATAAACTCTGTTAGTTGAATGCACAGATCAGAAAGAAGTTTCACAGAATGCTTCTGCGTAGTTTTTATTTGAAGATATTCCTTTTGCCATGATAGGCCTCAATGCGCTCCAAATGCCCACTTGCAGTTCATAAAGAAAGAGTGTTTCAAAACTCCACAATCAAAAGTAAGGTTAAACTCTGTTATTTGAATGCACAGATCAGAGAGAAGTTTCACAGAATGCTTCTGTGTAGTTTTTATTTGAAGATATTCCTCTTTCCACGATATGCCTCATTGCGCTCCAAATGTCCACTTGCAGTTTATACAGAAAGAGTGTTTCAAATCTCCTGAATCAAAAGTATGGTTCAACTCTGTTAGTTGAATGCAGAGATCAGAAAGAAGTTTCACAGAATGGTTCTGTGTAGTTTTTATTTGAAGATATTCCTTTTGCCATGATAGGCCTCTGTGCTCTCCAAGTGTCCACTTGCAGTTCATGAAGAAAGAGTGTTTCAAAATTCCACAATCCAAAGTAAGGTTAAACTCTGTTAGTTGAATGCACAGATCAGAAAGAAGTTTCACAGAATGCTTCTGTGTAGTCTTTATTGGAAGGTATTCCTTTTTCTACGATAGACGCAATAGTGCTCCAAATTTCCACTTGCAGTTTATACAGAAAGAGTGTTTCAAAACTCCTCAATCAAAAATAAGGTTCAACTCTGTTAGTTGAATGCACAGATCAGAAAGAAGTCTTACAGAATGCTTCCGCGTTGTTCTTATTTGAAGTTATTCCTTTTTCCACGATAGGCCTCAAAGCGTTCTAAATGTCCGCTTGCAGACTCTACATATAGACTGTTTCAACACTGCTTAATAAAAAGTAAGGTTAAACCCTGTTAGTTGAATGCATATATCAGAAAGAAGTTTCACAGAATGCTTCTGTGTAGTTTTTATTTCTACATATTCCTTTTTCCACGATAGGCCTCATAGCGTTCCAAATGTCCACTTGCAGTTTATACAGAAAGAGTGTTTCAAAATTCCTCAATCAAAAGTAAGGATCAACTCTGTTACTACAATGCACAGATCAGAAAGAAGTTTCACAGAATGCTTCTGTGTAGTTTTTATTTTAAGATGTTCCTTTTTCAACGATAGGCTACATAGCGCTCCAAATGTCCACTTGCAGTTCATACAAAAAGAGTGTTTCAAAACTCTTCAATCAAAAGTAACAATAAACTCTGTTAGTTGAATGCACAGATCAGAAAGAAGTTTCACAGAATGCTTCTGTGTAGTTTTTATTTGAAGATATTCCTTTTGCCATGATAGGCCTCAATGCGCTCCAAGTGTCCACTTGCAGTTCATGAAGAAAGAGTGTTTCAAAACTCCACAATCCAAAGTAAGGTTAAACTCTGTTAGTTGAATGCACAGATCAGAAAGAAGTTTCACAAAATGCTTCTGTGTAGTTTTTATTTGTAGATATTCCTTTTTCTACAATAGACGCAATAGTGCTCCAAATTTCCACTTGCAGTTTATACAGAAAGAGTGTTTCAAAACTCCTCAATCAAAAATCAGGTTAAACTCTGTTAGTTGAATGCATATATCAGAAAGAAGTTTCACAGAATGCTTCTGTGTAGTTTTTATATTAAGATGATCCTTTTTCAACGATAGGCTACATAGCGCTCAAAATGTCCACTTGCAGTTCATACAAAATGAGTGTTTCAAAACTTTTCAATCAAAAGTAACAATAAACTCTGTTAGTTGAATGCACAGATCAGAAAGAAGTTTCACAGAATGCTTCTGTGTAGTTTTTATTTGAAGATATTCCTTTTGCCATGATAGGCCTCAATGCGCTCCAAGTGTCCACTTGCAGTTCATGAAGAAAGAGTGTTTCAAAACTCCACAATCCAAAGTAAGGTTAAACTCTGTTAGTTGAATGCACAGATCAGAAAGAAGTTTCAAAGAATGCTTCTGCGTAGTTTTTATTTGAAGATATTCCTTTTGCCATGATAGGCCTCAATGCGCTCCAAATGCCAACTTGCAGTTCATAAAGAAAGAGTGTTTCAAAACTCCACAATCAAAAGTAAGGTTAAACTCTGGTATTTGAATGCACAGATCAGAGAGAAGTTTCACAGAATGCTTCTGTGTAGTTTTTATTTGAAGATATTCCTCTTTCCACGATATGCCTCATTGCGCTCCAAATATCCATTTGCAGTTTATACAGAAAGAGTGTTTCAAATCTCCTGAATCAAAAGTATGGTTCAACTCTGTTAGTTGAATGCAGAGATCAGAAAGAAGTTTCACAGAATGGTTCTGTGTAGTTTTCATTTGAAGATATTCCTTTTGCCATGATAGGCCTCTGTGCTCTCCAAATGTCCACTTGCAGTTCATGAAGAAAGAGTGTTTCAAAACTCCACAATCCAAAGTAAGGTTAAACTCTGTTAGTTGAATGCACAGATCAGAAAGAAGTTTCACAGAATGCTTCTGTGTAGTCTTTATTGGAAGGTATTCCTTTTTCTACGATAGACGCAATAGTGCTCCAAATTTCCACTTGCAGTTTATACAGAAAGAGTGTTTCAAAACTCCTCAATCAAAAATAAGGTTCAACTCTGTTAGTTGAATGCACAGATCAGAAAGAAGTCTTACAGAATGCTTCCGCGTTGTTCTTATTTGAAGTTATTCCTTTTTCCACGATAGGCCTCAAAGCGTTCTAAATGTCCGCTTGCAGACTCTACATATAGACTGTTTCAACACTGCTTAATAAAAAGTAAGGTTAAACCCTGTTAGTTGAATGCATATATCAGAAAGAAGTTTCACAGAATGCTTCTGTGTAGTTTTTATTTCTACATATTCCTTTTTCCACGATAGGCCTCATAGCGTTCCAAATGTCCACTTGCAGTTTATACAGAAAGAGTGTTTCAAAATTCCTCAATCAAAAGTAAGGATCAACTCTGTTACTACAATGCACAGATCAGAAAGAAGTTTCACTGAATGCTTCTGTGTAGTTTTTATTTTAAGATGTTCCTTTTTCAACGATAGGCTACATATCGCTCCAAATGTCCACTTGCAGTTCATACAAAAAGAGTGTTTCAAAACTCTTCAATCAAAAGTAACAATAAACTCTGTTAGTTGAATGCACAGATCAGAAAGAAGTTTCACAGAATGCTTCTGTGTAGTTTTTATTTGAAGATATTCCTTTTGCCATGATAGGCCTCAATGCGCTCCAAGTGTCCACTTGCAGTTCATGAAGAAAGAGTGTTTCAAAACTCCACAATCCAAAGTAAGGTTCAACTCTGTTAGTTGAATGCACAGATCAGAAAGAAGTTTCACAAAATGCTTCTGTGTAGTTTTTATTTGTAGATATTCCTTTTTCTACGATAGACGCAATAGTGCTCCAAATTTCCACTTGCAGTTTATACAGAAAGAGTGTTTCAAAACTCCTCAATCAAAAATCAGGTTAAACTCTGTTAGTTGAATGCATATATCAGAAAGAAGTTTCACAGAATGCTTCTGTGTAGTTTTTATATTAAGATGATCCTTTTTCAACGATAGGCTACATAGCGCTCAAAATGTCCACTTGCAGTTCATACAAAATGAGTGTTTCAAAACTTTTCAATCAAAAGTAACAATAAACTCTGTTAGTTGAATGCACAGATCAGAAAGAAGTTTCACAGAATGCTTCTGTGTAGTTTTTATTTGAAGATATTCCTTTTGCCATGATAGGCCTCAATGCGCTCCAAGTGTCCACTTGCAGTTCATGAAGAAAGAGTGTTTCAAAACTCCACAATCCAAAGTAAGGTTAAACTCTGTTAGTTGAATGCACAGATCAGAAAGAAGTTTCAAAGAATGCTTCTGTGTAGTCTTTATTGGAAGGTATTCCTTTTTCTACGATAGACGCAATAGTGCTCCAAATTTCCACTTGCAGTTTATACAGAAAGAGTGTTTCAAAACTCCTCAATCAAAAATAAGGTTCAACTCTGTTAGTTGAATGCACAGATCAGAAAGAAGTCTTACAGAATGCTTCCGCGTTGTTCTTATTTGAAGTTATTCCTTTTTCCACGATAGGCCTCAAAGCGTTCTAAATGTCCGCTTGCAGACTCTACATATAGACTGTTTCAACACTGCTTAATAAAAAGTAAGGTTAAACCCTGTTAGTTGAATGCATATATCAGAAAGAAGTTTCACAGAATGCTTCTGTGTAGTTTTTATTTCTACATATTCCTTTTTCCACGATAGGCCTCATAGCGTTCCAAATGTCCACTTGCAGTTTATACAGAAAGAGTGTTTCAAAATTCCTCAATCAAAAGTAAGGATCAACTCTGTTACTACAATGCACAGATCAGAAAGAAGTTTCACAGAATGCTTCTGTGTAGTTTTTATTTTAAGATGTTCCTTTTTCAACGATAGGCTACATAGCGCTCCAAATGTCCACTTGCAGTTCATACAAAAAGAGTGTTTCAAAACTCTTCAATCAAAAGTAACAATAAACTCTGTTAGTTGAATGCACAGATCAGAAAGAAGTTTCACAGAATGCTTCTGTGTAGTTTTTATTTGAAGATATTCCTTTTGCCATGATAGGCCTCAATGCGCTCCAAGTGTCCACTTGCAGTTCATGAAGAAAGAGTGTTTCAAAACTCCACAATCCAAAGTAAGGTTAAACTCTGTTAGCTGAATGCACAGATCAGAAAGAAGTTTCACAAAATGCTTCTGTGTAGTTTTTATTTGTAGATATTCCTTTTTCTACGATAGACGCAATAGTGCTCCAAATTTCCACTTGCAGTTTATACAGAAAGAGTGTTTCAAAACTCCTCAATCAAAAATCAGGTTAAACTCTGTTAGTTGAATGCATATATCAGAAAGAAGTTTCACAGAATGCTTCTGTGTAGTTTTTATATTAAGATGATCCTTTTTCAACGATAGGCTACATAGCGCTCAAAATGTCCACTTGCAGTTCATACAAAATGAGTGTTTCAAAACTTTTCAATCAAAAGTAACAATAAACTCTGTTAGTTGAATGCACAGATCAGAAAGAAGTTTCACAGAATGCTTCTGTGTAGTTTTTATTTGAAGATATTCCTTTTGCCATGATAGGCCTCAATGCGCTCCAAGTGTCCACTTGCAGTTCATGAAGAAAGAGTGTTTCAAAACTCCACAATCCAAAGTAAGGTTAAACTCTGTTAGTTGAATGCACAGATCAGAAAGAAGTTTCAAAGAATGCTTCTGCGTAGTTTTTATTTGAAGATATTCCTTTTGCCATGATAGGCCTCAATGCGCTCCAAATGCCAACTTGCAGTTCATAAAGAAAGAGTGTTTCAAAACTCCACAATCAAAAGTAAGGTTAAACTCTGGTATTTGAATGCACAGATCAGAGAGAAGTTTCACAGAATGCTTCTGTGTAGTTTTTATTTGAAGATATTCCTCTTTCCACGATATGCCTCATTGCGCTCCAAATGTCAACTTGCAGTTTATACAGAAAGAGTGTTTCAAAACTGCTCTATCAAAAGTAAGGTTCAACTCTGTTAGTTGAAGGCACAGATCAGAAAGAAGTTTCACAGAATGCTTCTGTGTAGTTTTTATTGGAAGTTATTCCTTTTTCTACGATAGACGCAATAGTGCTCCAAATTTCCACTTGCAGTTTATACAGAAAGAGTGTTTCAAAACTCCTCAATCAAAAATAAGGTTCATCTCTGTTAGTTGAAGGAACAGATCAGAAAGAAGTCTTACAGAATGCTTCCGCGTTGTTCTTATTTGAAGTTATTCCTTTTTCCACGATAGGCCTCAAAGCGTTCTAAATGTCCGCTTGCAGAATCTACATATAGACTGTTTCAACACTGCTTAATATAAAGTAAGGTTAAACTCGGTTAGTTGAATGCACATATCAGAAAGAAGTTTCACAGAATGCTTTTGTGTAGTTTTTATTTGTACATATTCTTTTTCCACGATAGGCCTCATAGCGTTCCAAATGTCCACTTGCAGTTTATACAGAAAGAGTGTTTCAAAATTCCTCAATCAAAAGTAAGGTTCAACTCTTTTACTACAATGCACAGATCAGAAAGAAGTTTCACAGAATGCTTCTGTGTAGTTTTTACTTTAAGATGTTCCTTTTTCAACGATAGGCTACATAGCGCTCCAAATGTCCACTTGCAGTTCATAAAAAAAGAGTGTTTCAAAACTCTTCAATCAAAAGTAACAATAAACTCTGTTAGTTGAATGCACAGATCAGAAAGAAGTTTCACAGAATGCTTCTGCGTAGTTTTTATTTGAAGATATTCCTTTTGCCATGATAGGCCTCAATGCGCTCCAAATGCCCACTTGCAGTTCATAAAGAAAGAGTGTTTCAAAACTCCACAATCAAAAGTAAGGTTAAACTCTGTTATTTGAATGCACAGATCAGAGAGAAGTTTCACAGAATGCTTCTGTGTAGTTTTTATTTGAAGATATTCCTCTTTCCACGATATGCCACATTGCGCTCCAAATGTCCACTTGCAGTTTATACAGAAAGAGTGTTTCAAATCTCCTGAATCAAAAGTATGGTTCAACTCTGTTAGTTGAATGCAGAGATCAGAAAGAAGTTTCACAGAATGGTTCTGTGTAGTTTTTATTTGAAGATATTCCTTTTGCCATGATAGGCCTCTGTGCTCTCCAAGTGTCCACTTGCAGTTCATGAAGAAAGAGTGTTTCAAAATTCCACAATCCAAAGTAAGGTTAAACTCTGTTAGTTGAATGCACAGATCAGAAAGAAGTTTCACAGAATGCTTCTGTGTAGTCTTTATTGGAAGGTATTCCTTTTTCTACGATAGACGCAATAGTGCTCCAAATTTCCACTTGCAGTTTATACAGAAAGAGTGTTTCAAAACTCCTCAATCAAAAATCAGGTTAAACTCTGTTAGTTGAATGCATATATCAGAAAGAAGTTTCACAGAATGCTTCTGTGTAGTTTTTATATTAAGATGATCCTTTTTCAACGATAGGCTACATAGCGCTCAAAATGTCCACTTGCAGTTCATACAAAATGAGTGTTTCAAAACTTTTCAATCAAAAGTAACAATAAACTCTGTTAGTTGAATGCACAGATCAGAAAGAAGTTTCACAGAATGCTTCTGTGTAGTTTTTATTTGAAGATATTCCTTTTGCCATGATAGGCCTCAATGCGCTCCAAGTGTCCACTTGCAGTTCATGAAGAAAGAGTGTTTCAAAACTCCACAATCCAAAGTAAGGTTAAACTCTGTTAGTTGAATGCACAGATCAGAAAGAAGTTTCAAAGAATGCTTCTGCGTAGTTTTTATTTGAAGATATTCCTTTTGCCATGATAGGCCTCAATGCGCTCCAAATGCCAACTTGCAGTTCATAAAGAAAGAGTGTTTCAAAACTCCACAATCAAAAGTAAGGTTAAACTCTGGTATTTGAATGCACAGATCAGAGAGAAGTTTCACAGAATGCTTCTGTGTAGTTTTTATTTGAAGATATTCCTCTTTCCACGATATGCCTCATTGCGCTCCAAATGTCAACTTGCAGTTTATACAGAAAGAGTGTTTCAAAACTGCTCTATCAAAAGTAAGGTTCAACTCTGTTAGTTGAAGGCACAGATCAGAAAGAAGTTTCACAGAATGCTTCTGTGTAGTTTTTATTGGAAGTTATTCCTTTTTCTACGATAGACGCAATAGTGCTCCAAATTTCCACTTGCAGTTTATACAGAAAGAGTGTTTCAAAACTCCTCAATCAAAAATAAGGTTCATCTCTGTTAGTTGAAGGAACAGATCAGAAAGAAGTCTTACAGAATGCTTCCGCGTTGTTCTTATTTGAAGTTATTCCTTTTTCCACGATAGGCCTCAAAGCGTTCTAAATGTCCGCTTGCAGAATCTACATATAGACTGTTTCAACACTGCTTAATATAAAGTAAGGTTAAACTCGGTTAGTTGAATGCACATATCAGAAAGAAGTTTCACAGAATGCTTTTGTGTAGTTTTTATTTGTACATATTCTTTTTCCACGATAGGCCTCATAGCGTTCCAAATGTCCACTTGCAGTTTATACAGAAAGAGTGTTTCAAAATTCCTCAATCAAAAGTAAGGTTCAACTCTTTTACTACAATGCACAGATCAGAAAGAAGTTTCACAGAATGCTTCTGTGTAGTTTTTACTTTAAGATGTTCCTTTTTCAACGATAGGCTACATAGCGCTCCAAATGTCCACTTGCAGTTCATAAAAAAAGAGTGTTTCAAAACTCTTCAATCAAAAGTAACAATAAACTCTGTTAGTTGAATGCACAGATCAGAAAGAAGTTTCACAGAATGCTTCTGCGTAGTTTTTATTTGAAGATATTCCTTTTGCCATGATAGGCCTCAATGCGCTCCAAATGCCCACTTGCAGTTCATAAAGAAAGAGTGTTTCAAAACTCCACAATCAAAAGTAAGGTTAAACTCTGTTATTTGAATGCACAGATCAGAGAGAAGTTTCACAGAATGCTTCTGTGTAGTTTTTATTTGAAGATATTCCTCTTTCCACGATATGCCACATTGCGCTCCAAATGTCCACTTGCAGTTTATACAGAAAGAGTGTTTCAAATCTCCTGAATCAAAAGTATGGTTCAACTCTGTTAGTTGAATGCAGAGATCAGAAAGAAGTTTCACAGAATGGTTCTGTGTAGTTTTTATTTGAAGATATTCCTTTTGCCATGATAGGCCTCTGTGCTCTCCAAGTGTCCACTTGCAGTTCATGAAGAAAGAGTGTTTCAAAATTCCACAATCCAAAGTAAGGTTAAACTCTGTTAGTTGAATGCACAGATCAGAAAGAAGTTTCACAGAATGCTTCTGTGTAGTCTTTATTGGAAGGTATTCCTTTTTCTACGATAGACGCAATAGTGCTCCAAATTTCCACTTGCAGTTTATACAGAAAGAGTGTTTCAAAACTCCTCAATCAAAAATAAGGTTCAACTCTGTTAGTTGAATGCACAGATCAGAAAGAAGTCTTACAGAATGCTTCCGCGTTGTTATTTGAAGTTATTCCTTTTTCCACGATAGGCCTCAAAGCGTTCTAAATGTCCGCTTGCAGACTCTACATATAGACTGTTTCAACACTGCTTAATAAAAAGTAAGGTTAAACTCTGTTAGTTGAATGCATATATCAGAAAGAAGTTTCACAGAATGCTTCTGTGTAGTTATTTGTACATATTCCTTTTTCCACGATAGGCCTCATAGCGTTCCAAATGTCCACTTGCAGTTTATACAGAAAGAGTGTTTCAAAATTCCTCAATCAAAAGTAAGGATCAACTCTGTTACTACAATGCACAGATCAGAAAGAAGTTTCACAGAATGCTTCTGTGTAGTTTTTATTTTAACATGTTCCTTTTTCAACGATAGGCTACATAGCGCTCCAAATGTCCACTTGCAGTTCATACAAAAAGAGTGTTTCAAAACTCTTCAATCAAAAGTAACAATAAACTCTGTTAGTTGAATGAACAGATCAGAAAGAAGTTTCACAGAATGCTTCTGCGTAGTTTTTATTTGAAGATATTCCTTTTGCCATGATAGGCCTCAATGCGCTCCAAATGCCAACTTGCAGTTCATACAGAGTGTTTCAAAACTCCACAATCAAAAGTAAGGTTAAACTCTGTTATTTGAATGCACAGATCAGAGAGAAGTTTCACAGAATGCTTCTGTGTAGTTTTTATTTGAAGATATTCCTCTTTCCACGATATGCCTCATTGCGCTCCAAATGTCCACTTGCAGTTTATACAGAAAGAGTGTTTCAAATCTCCTGAATCAAAAGTATGGTTCAACTCTGTTATTTGAATGCAGAGATCAGAAAGAAGTTTCACAGAATGGCTCTGTGTAGTTTTTATTTGAAGATATTCCTTTTGCCATGATAGGCCTCTGTGCTCTCCAAGTGTCCACTTGCAGTTCATGAAGAAAGAGTGTTTCAAAACTCCACAATCCAAAGTAAGGTTAAACTCTGTTAGTTGAATGCACAGATCAGAAAGAAGTTTCACAGAATGCTTCTGTGTAGTCTTTATTGGAAGGTATTCCTTTTTCTACGATAGACGCAATAGTGCTCCAAATTTCCACTTGCAGTTTATACAGAAAGAGTGTTTCAAAACTCCTCAATCAAAAATAAGGTTCAACTCTGTTAGTTGAATGCACAGATCAGAAAGAAGTCTTACAGAATGCTTCCGCGTTGTTCTTATTTGAAGTTATTCCTTTTTCCACGATAGGCCTCAAAGCGTTCTAAATGTCCGCTTGCAGACTCTACATATAGACTGTTTCAACACTGCTTAATAAAAAGTAAGGTTAAACTCTGTTAGTTGAATGCATATATCAGAAAGAAGTTTCACAGAATGCTTCTGTGTAGTTTTTTTTGGACATAATCCTTTTTCCACGATAGGCCTCATAGCGTTCCAAATGTCCACTTGCAGTTTATACAGAAAGAGTGTTTCAAAATTCCTCAATCAAAAGTAAGGATCAACTCTGTTACTACAATGCACAGATCAGAAAGAAGTTTCACTGAATGCTTCTGTGTAGTTTTTATTTTAAGATGTTCCTTTTTCAACGATAGGCTACATAGCGCTCCAAATGTCCACTTGCAGTTCATACAAAAAGAGTGTTTCAAAACTCTTCAATCAAAAGTAACAATAAACTCTGTTAGTTGAATGCACAGATCAGAAAGAAGTTTCACAGAATGCTTCTGTGTAGTTTTTATTTGAAGATATTCCTTTTGCCATGATAGGCCTCAATGCGCTCCAAGTGTCCACTTGCAGTTCATGAAGAAAGAGTGTTTCAAAACTCCACAATCCAAAGTAAGGTTAAACTCTGTTAGTTGAATGCACAGATCAGAAAGAAGTATCAAAGAATGCTTCTGTGTAGTCTTTATTGGAAGGTATTCCTTTTTCTACGATAGACGCAATAGTGCTCCAAATTTCCACTTGCAGTTTATACAGAAAGAGTGTTTCAAAACTCCTCAATCAAAAATAAGGTTCAACTCTGTTAGTTGAATGCACAGATCAGAAAGAAGTCTTACAGAATGCTTCCGCGTTGTTCTTATTTGAAGTTATTCCTTTTTCCACGATAGGCCTCAAAGCGTTCTAAATGTCCGCTTGCAGACTCTACATATAGACTGTTTCAACACTGCTTAATAAAAAGTAAGGTTAAACCCTGTTAGTTGAATGCATATATCAGAAAGAAGTTTCACAGAATGCTTCTGTGTAGTTTTTATTTCTACATATTCCTTTTTCCACGATAGGCCTCATAGCGTTCCAAATGTCCACTTGCAGTTTATACAGAAAGAGTGTTTCAAAATTCCTCAATCAAAAGTAAGGATCAACTCTGTTACTACAATGCACAGATCAGAAAGAAGTTTCACAGAATGCTTCTGTGTAGTTTTTATTTTCAGATGTTCCTTTTTCAACGATAGGCTACATAGCGCTCCAAATGTCCACTTGCAGTTCATACAAAAAGAGTGTTTCAAAACTCTTCAATCAAAAGTAACAATAAACTCTGTTAGTTGAATGCACAGATCAGAAAGAAGTTTCACAGAATGCTTCTGTGTAGTTTTTATTTGAAGATATTCCTTTTGCCATGATAGGCCTCAATGCGCTCCAAGTGTCCACTTGCAGTTCATGAAGAAAGAGTGTTTCAAAACTCCACAATCCAAAGTAAGGTTAAACTCTGTTAGTTGAATGCACAGATCAGAAAGAAGTTTCACAAAATGCTTCTGTGTAGTTTTTATTTGTAGATATTCCTTTTTCTACGATAGACGCAATAGTGCTCCAAATTTCCACTTGCAGTTTATACAGAAAGAGTGTTTCAAAACTCCTCAATCAAAAATCAGGTTAAACTCTGTTAGTTGAATGCATATATCAGAAAGAAGTTTCACAGAATGCTTCTGTGTAGTTTTTATATTAAGATGATCCTTTTTCAACGATAGGCTACATAGCGCTCAAAATGTCCACTTGCAGTTCATACAAAATGAGTGTTTCAAAACTTTTCAATCAAAAGTAACAATAAACTCTGTTAGTTGAATGCACAGATCAGAAAGAAGTTTCACAGAATGCTTCTGTGTAGTTTTTATTTGAAGATATTCCTTTTGCCATGATAGGCCTCAATGCGCTCCAAGTGTCCACTTGCAGTTCATGAAGAAAGAGTGTTTCAAAACTCCACAATCCAAAGTAAGGTTAAACTCTGTTAGTTGAATGCACAGATCAGAAAGAAGTTTCAAAGAATGCTTCTGTGTAGTCTTTATTGGAAGGTATTCCTTTTTCTA
Organism: Symphalangus syndactylus; assembly: GCF_028878055.3. Classification (NCBI taxonomy): domain Eukaryota; kingdom Metazoa; phylum Chordata; class Mammalia; order Primates; family Hylobatidae; genus Symphalangus; species Symphalangus syndactylus. The sequence continues at coordinate 51,179,142 of NC_072435.2, read as the reverse complement.
CGATAGACGCAATAGTGCTCCAAATTTCCACTTGCAGTTTATACAGAAAGAGTGTTTCAAAACTCCTCAATCAAAAATAAGGTTCAACTCTGTTAGTTGAATGCACAGATCAGAAAGAAGTCTTACAGAATGCTTCCGCGTTGTTCTTATTTGAAGTTATTCCTTTTTCCACGATAGGCCTCAAAGCGTTCTAAATGTCCGCTTGCAGACTCTACATATAGACTGTTTCAACACTGCTTAATAAAAAGTAAGGTTAAACCCTGTTAGTTGAATGCATATATCAGAAAGAAGTTTCACAGAATGCTTCTGTGTAGTTTTTATTTCTACATATTCCTTTTTCCACGATAGGCCTCATAGCGTTCCAAATGTCCACTTGCAGTTTATACAGAAAGAGTGTTTCAAAATTCCTCAATCAAAAGTAAGGATCAACTCTGTTACTACAATGCACAGATCAGAAAGAAGTTTCACAGAATGCTTCTGTGTAGTTTTTATTTTAAGATGTTCCTTTTTCAACGATAGGCTACATAGCGCTCCAAATGTCCACTTGCAGTTCATACAAAAAGAGTGTTTCAAAACTCTTCAATCAAAAGTAACAATAAACTCTGTTAGTTGAATGCACAGATCAGAAAGAAGTTTCACAGAATGCTTCTGTGTAGTTTTTATTTGAAGATATTCCTTTTGCCATGATAGGCCTCAATGCGCTCCAAGTGTCCACTTGCAGTTCATGAAGAAAGAGTGTTTCAAAACTCCACAATCCAAAGTAAGGTTAAACTCTGTTAGCTGAATGCACAGATCAGAAAGAAGTTTCACAAAATGCTTCTGTGTAGTTTTTATTTGTAGATATTCCTTTTTCTACGATAGACGCAATAGTGCTCCAAATTTCCACTTGCAGTTTATACAGAAAGAGTGTTTCAAAACTCCTCAATCAAAAATCAGGTTAAACTCTGTTAGTTGAATGCATATATCAGAAAGAAGTTTCACAGAATGCTTCTGTGTAGTTTTTATATTAAGATGATCCTTTTTCAACGATAGGCTACATAGCGCTCAAAATGTCCACTTGCAGTTCATACAAAATGAGTGTTTCAAAACTTTTCAATCAAAAGTAACAATAAACTCTGTTAGTTGAATGCACAGATCAGAAAGAAGTTTCACAGAATGCTTCTGTGTAGTTTTTATTTGAAGATATTCCTTTTGCCATGATAGGCCTCAATGCGCTCCAAGTGTCCACTTGCAGTTCATGAAGAAAGAGTGTTTCAAAACTCCACAATCCAAAGTAAGGTTAAACTCTGTTAGTTGAATGCACAGATCAGAAAGAAGTTTCAAAGAATGCTTCTGCGTAGTTTTTATTTGAAGATATTCCTTTTGCCATGATAGGCCTCAATGCGCTCCAAATGCCAACTTGCAGTTCATAAAGAAAGAGTGTTTCAAAACTCCACAATCAAAAGTAAGGTTAAACTCTGGTATTTGAATGCACAGATCAGAGAGAAGTTTCACAGAATGCTTCTGTGTAGTTTTTATTTGAAGATATTCCTCTTTCCACGATATGCCTCATTGCGCTCCAAATGTCAACTTGCAGTTTATACAGAAAGAGTGTTTCAAAACTGCTCTATCAAAAGTAAGGTTCAACTCTGTTAGTTGAAGGCACAGATCAGAAAGAAGTTGCACAGAATGCTTCTGTTTAGTTTTTATTGGAAGTTATTCCTTTTTCTACGATAGACGCAATAGTGCTCCAAATTTCCACTTGCAGTTTATACAGAAAGAGTGTTTCAAAACTCCTCAATCAAAAATAAGGTTCATCTCTGTTAGTTGAAGGAACAGATCAGAAAGAAGTCTTACAGAATGCTTCCGCGTTGTTCTTATTTGAAGTTATTCCTTTTTCCACGATAGGCCTCAAAGCGTTCTAAATGTCCGCTTGCAGAATCTACATATAGACTGTTTCAACACTGCTTAATATAAAGTAAGGTTAAACTCGGTTAGTTGAATGCACATATCAGAAAGAAGTTTCACAGAATGCTTTTGTGTAGTTTTTATTTGTACATATTCTTTTTCCACGATAGGCCTCATAGCGTTCCAAATGTCCACTTGCAGTTTATACAGAAAGAGTGTTTCAAAATTCCTCAATCAAAAGTAAGGTTCAACTCTTTTACTACAATGCACAGATCAGAAAGAAGTTTCACAGAATGCTTCTGTGTAGTTTTTACTTTAAGATGTTCCTTTTTCAACGATAGGCTACATAGCGCTCCAAATGTCCACTTGCAGTTCATAAAAAAAGAGTGTTTCAAAACTCTTCAATCAAAAGTAACAATAAACTCTGTTAGTTGAATGCACAGATCAGAAAGAAGTTTCACAGAATGCTTCTGCGTAGTTTTTATTTGAAGATATTCCTTTTGCCATGATAGGCCTCAATGCGCTCCAAATGCCCACTTGCAGTTCATAAAGAAAGAGTGTTTCAAAACTCCACAATCAAAAGTAAGGTTAAACTCTGTTATTTGAATGCACAGATCAGAGAGAAGTTTCACAGAATGCTTCTGTGTAGTTTTTATTTGAAGATATTCCTCTTTCCACGATATGCCACATTGCGCTCCAAATGTCCACTTGCAGTTTATACAGAAAGAGTGTTTCAAATCTCCTGAATCAAAAGTATGGTTCAACTCTGTTAGTTGAATGCAGAGATCAGAAAGAAGTTTCACAGAATGGTTCTGTGTAGTTTTTATTTGAAGATATTCCTTTTGCCATGATAGGCCTCTGTGCTCTCCAAGTGTCCACTTGCAGTTCATGAAGAAAGAGTGTTTCAAAATTCCACAATCCAAAGTAAGGTTAAACTCTGTTAGTTGAATGCACAGATCAGAAAGAAGTTTCACAGAATGCTTCTGTGTAGTCTTTATTGGAAGGTATTCCTTTTTCTACGATAGACGCAATAGTGCTCCAAATTTCCACTTGCAGTTTATACAGAAAGAGTGTTTCAAAACTCCTCAATCAAAAATAAGGTTCAACTCTGTTAGTTGAATGCACAGATCAGAAAGAAGTCTTACAGAATGCTTCCGCGTTGTTATTTGAAGTTATTCCTTTTTCCACGATAGGCCTCAAAGCGTTCTAAATGTCCGCTTGCAGACTCTACATATAGACTGTTTCAACACTGCTTAATAAAAAGTAAGGTTAAACTCTGTTAGTTGAATGCATATATCAGAAAGAAGTTTCACAGAATGCTTCTGTGTAGTTATTTGTACATATTCCTTTTTCCACGATAGGCCTCATAGCGTTCCAAATGTCCACTTGCAGTTTATACAGAAAGAGTGTTTCAAAATTCCTCAATCAAAAGTAAGGATCAACTCTGTTACTACAATGCACAGATCAGAAAGAAGTTTCACAGAATGCTTCTGTGTAGTTTTTATTTTCAGATGTTCCTTTTTCAACGATAGGCTACATAGCGCTCCAAATGTCCACTTGCAGTTCATACAAAAAGAGTGTTTCAAAACTCTTCAATCAAAAGTAACAATAAACTCTGTTAGTTGAATGCACAGATCAGAAAGAAGTTTCACAGAATGCTTCTGTGTAGTTTTTATTTGAAGATATTCCTTTTGCCATGATAGGCCTCAATGCGCTCCAAGTGTCCACTTGCAGTTCATGAAGAAAGAGTGTTTCAAAACTCCACAATCCAAAGTAAGGTTAAACTCTGTTAGTTGAATGCACAGATCAGAAAGAAGTTTCACAAAATGCTTCTGTGTAGTTTTTATTTGTAGATATTCCTTTTTCTACGATAGACGCAATAGTGCTCCAAATTTCCACTTGCAGTTTATACAGAAAGAGTGTTTCAAAACTCCTCAATCAAAAATCAGGTTAAACTCTGTTAGTTGAATGCATATATCAGAAAGAAGTTTCACAGAATGCTTCTGTGTAGTTTTTATATTAAGATGATCCTTTTTCAACGATAGGCTACATAGCGCTCAAAATGTCCACTTGCAGTTCATACAAAATGAGTGTTTCAAAACTTTTCAATCAAAAGTAACAATAAACTCTGTTAGTTGAATGCACAGATCAGAAAGAAGTTTCACAGAATGCTTCTGTGTAGTTTTTATTTGAAGATATTCCTTTTGCCATGATAGGCCTCAATGCGCTCCAAGTGTCCACTTGCAGTTCATGAAGAAAGAGTGTTTCAAAACTCCACAATCCAAAGTAAGGTTAAACTCTGTTAGTTGAATGCACAGATCAGAAAGAAGTTTCAAAGAATGCTTCTGCGTAGTTTTTATTTGAAGATATTCCTTTTGCCATGATAGGCCTCAATGCGCTCCAAATGCCAACTTGCAGTTCATAAAGAAAGAGTGTTTCAAAACTCCACAATCAAAAGAAAGGTTAAACTCTGGTATTTGAATGCACAGATCAGAGAGAAGTTTCACAGAATGCTTCTGTGTAGTTTTTATTTGAAGATATTCCTCTTTCCACGATATGCCTCATTGCGCTCCAAATGTCCATTTGCAGTTTATACAGAAAGAGTGTTTCAAATCTCCTGAATCAAAAGTATGGTTCAACTCTGTTAGTTGAATGCAGAGATCAGAAAGAAGTTTCACAGAATGGTTCTGTGTAGTTTTCATTTGAAGATATTCCTTTTGCCATGATAGGCCTCTGTGCTCTCCAAATGTCCACTTGCAGTTCATGAAGAAAGAGTGTTTCAAAACTCCACAATCCAAAGTAAGGTTAAACTCTGTTAGTTGAATGCACAGATCAGAAAGAAGTTTCACAGAATGCTTCTGTGTAGTCTTTATTGGAAGGTATTCCTTTTTCTACGATAGACGCAATAGTGCTCCAAATTTCCACTTGCAGTTTATACAGAAAGAGTGTTTCAAAACTCCTCAATCAAAAATAAGGTTCAACTCTGTTAGTTGAATGCACAGATCAGAAAGAAGTCTTACAGAATGCTTCCGCGTTGTTCTTATTTGAAGTTATTCCTTTTTCCACGATAGGCCTCAAAGCGTTCTAAATGTCCGCTTGCAGACTCTACATATAGACTGTTTCAACACTGCTTAATAAAAAGTAAGGTTAAACTCTGTTAGTTGAATGCATATATCAGAAAGAAGTTTCACAGAATGCTTCTGTGTAGTTTTTTTTGGACATATTCCTTTTTCCACGATAGGCCTCATAGCGTTCCAAATGTCCACTTGCAGTTTATACAGAAAGAGTGTTTCAAAATTCCTCAATCAAAAGTAAGGATCAACTCTGTTACTACAATGCACAGATCAGAAAGAAGTTTCACTGAATGCTTCTGTGTAGTTTTTATTTTAAGATGTTCCTTTTTCAACGATAGGCTACATAGCGCTCCAAATGTCCACTTGCAGTTCATACAAAAAGAGTGTTTCAAAACTCTTCAATCAAAAGTAACAATAAACTCTGTTAGTTGAATGCACAGATCAGAAAGAAGTTTCACAGAATGCTTCTGTGTAGTTTTTATTTGAAGATATTCCTTTTGCCATGATAGGCCTCAATGCGCTCCAAGTGTCCACTTGCAGTTCATGAAGAAAGAGTGTTTCAAAACTCCACAATCCAAAGTAAGGTTAAACTCTGTTAGTTGAATGCACAGATCAGAAAGAAGTTTCACAGAATGCTTCTGTGTAGTCTTTATTGGAAGGTATTCCTTTTTCTACGATAGACGCAATAGTGCTCCAAATTTCCACTTGCAGTTTATACAGAAAGAGTGTTTCAAAACTCCTCAATCAAAAATAAGGTTCAACTCTGTTAGTTGAATGCACAGATCAGAAAGAAGTCTTACAGAATGCTTCCGCGTTGTTCTTATTTGAAGTTATTCCTTTTTCCACGATAGGCCTCAAAGCGTTCTAAATGTCCGCTTGCAGACTCTACATATAGACTGTTTCAACACTGCTTAATAAAAAGTAAGGTTAAACCCTGTTAGTTGAATGCATATATCAGAAAGAAGTTTCACAGAATGCTTCTGTGTAGTTTTTATTTCTACATATTCCTTTTTCCACGATAGGCCTCATAGCGTTCCAAATGTCCACTTGCAGTTTATACAGAAAGAGTGTTTCAAAATTCCTCAATCAAAAGTAAGGATCAACTCTGTTACTACAATGCACAGATCAGAAAGAAGTTTCACAGAATGCTTCTGTGTAGTTTTTATTTTCAGATGTTCCTTTTTCAACGATAGGCTACATAGCGCTCCAAATGTCCACTTGCAGTTCATACAAAAAGAGTGTTTCAAAACTCTTCAATCAAAAGTGACAATAAACTCTGTTGAATGCACAGATCAGAAAGAAGTTTCACAGAATGCTTCTGTGTAGTTTTTATTTGAAGATATTCCTTTTGCCATGATAGGCCTCAATGCGCTCCAAGTGTCCACTTGCAGTTCATGAAGAAAGAGTGTTTCAAAACTCCACAATCCAAAGTAAGGTTAAACTCTGTTAGTTGAATACACAGATCAGAAAGAAGTTTCACAAAATGCTTCTGTGTAGTTTTTATTTGTAGATATTCCTTTTTCTACGATAGACGCAATAGTGCTCCAAATTTCCACTTGCAGTTTATACAGAAAGAGTGTTTCAAAACTCCTCAATCAAAAATCAGGTTAAACTCTGTTAGTTGAATGCATATATCAGAAAGAAGTTTCACAGAATGCTTCTGTGTAGTTTTTATATTAAGATGATCCTTTTTCAACGATAGGCTACATAGCGCTCAAAATGTCCACTTGCAGTTCATACAAAATGAGTGTTTCAAAACTTTTCAATCAAAAGTAACAATAAACTCTGTTAGTTGAATGCACAGATCAGAAAGAAGTTTCACAGAATGCTTCTGTGTAGTTTTTATTTGAAGATATTCCTTTTGCCATGATAGGCCTCAATGCGCTCCAAGTGTCCACTTGCAGTTCATGAAGAAAGAGTGTTTCAAAACTCCACAATCCAAAGTAAGGTTAAACTCTGTTAGTTGAATGCACAGATCAGAAAGAAGTTTCAAAGAATGCTTCTGCGTAGTTTTTATTTGAAGATATTCCTTTTGCCATGATAGGCCTCAATGCGCTCCAAATGCCAACTTGCAGTTCATAAAGAAAGAGTGTTTCAAAACTCCACAATCAAAAGTAAGGTTAAACTCTGGTATTTGAATGCACAGATCAGAGAGAAGTTTCACAGAATGCTTCTGTGTAGTTTTTATTTGAAGATATTCCTCTTTCCACGATATGCCTCATTGCGCTCCAAATGTCCATTTGCAGTTTATACAGAAAGAGTGTTTCAAATCTCCTGAATCAAAAGTATGGTTCAACTCTGTTAGTTGAATGCAGAGATCAGAAAGAAGTTTCACAGAATGGTTCTGTGTAGTTTTCATTTGAAGATATTCCTTTTGCCATGATAGGCCTCTGTGCTCTCCAAATGTCCACTTGCAGTTCATGAAGAAAGAGTGTTTCAAAACTCCACAATCCAAAGTAAGGTTAAACTCTGTTAGTTGAATGCACAGATCAGAAAGAAGTTTCACAGAATGCTTCTGTGTAGTCTTTATTGGAAGGTATTCCTTTTTCTACGATAGACGCAATAGTGCTCCAAATTTCCACTTGCAGTTTATACAGAAAGAGTGTTTCAAAACTCCTCAATCAAAAATAAGGTTCAACTCTGTTAGTTGAATGCACAGATCAGAAAGAAGTCTTACAGAATGCTTCCGCGTTGTTCTTATTTGAAGTTATTCCTTTTTCCACGATAGGCCTCAAAGCGTTCTAAATGTCCGCTTGCAGACTCTACATATAGACTGTTTCAACACTGCTTAATAAAAAGTAAGGTTAAACCCTGTTAGTTGAATGCATATATCAGAAAGAAGTTTCACAGAATGCTTCTGTGTAGTTTTTATTTCTACATATTCCTTTTTCCACGATAGGCCTCATAGCGTTCCAAATGTCCACTTGCAGTTTATACAGAAAGAGTGTTTCAAAATTCCTCAATCAAAAGTAAGGATCAACTCTGTTACTACAATGCACAGATCAGAAAGAAGTTTCACAGAATGCTTCTGTGTAGTTTTTATTTTAAGATGTTCCTTTTTCAACGATAGGCTACATAGCGCTCCAAATGTCCATTTGCAGTTCATACAAAAAGAGTGTTTCAAACCTCTTCAATCAAAAATAACAATAAACTCTGTTAGTTGAATGCACAGATCAGAAAGAAGTTTCACAGAATGCTTCTGTGTAGTTTTTATTTGAAGATATTCCTTTTGCCATGATAGGCCTCAATGCGCTCCAAGTGTCCACTTGCAGTTCATGAAGAAAGAGTGTTTCAAAACTCCACAATCCAAAGTAAGGTTAAACTCTGTTAGTTGAATGCACAGATCAGAAAGAAGTTTCACAAAATGCTTCTGTGTAGTTTTTATTTGTAGATATTCCTTTTTCTACAATAGACGCAATAGTGCTCCAAATTTCCACTTGCAGTTTATACAGAAAGAGTGTTTCAAAACTCCTCAATCAAAAATCAGGTTAAACTCTGTTAGTTGAATGCATATATCAGAAAGAAGTTTCACAGAATGCTTCTGTGTAGTTTTTATATTAAGATGATCCTTTTTCAACGATAGGCTACATAGCGCTCAAAATGTCCACTTGCAGTTCATACAAAATGAGTGTTTCAAAACTTTTCAATCAAAAGTAACAATAAACTCTGTTAGTTGAATGCACAGATCAGAAAGAAGTTTCACAGAATGCTTCTGTGTAGTTTTTATTTGAAGATATTCCTTTTGCCATGATAGGCCTCAATGCGCTCCAAGTGTCCACTTGCAGTTCATGAAGAAAGAGTGTTTCAAAACTCCACAATCCAAAGTAAGGTTAAACTCTGTTAGTTGAATGAACAGATCAGAAAGAAGTTTCAAAGAATGCTTCTGCGTAGTTTTTATTTGAAGATATTCCTTTTGCCATGATAGGCCTCAATGCGCTCCAAATGCCAACTTGCAGTTCATAAAGAAAGAGTGTTTCAAAACTCCACAATCAAAAGTAAGGTTAAACTCTGGTATTTGAATGCACAGATCAGAGAGAAGTTTCACAGAATGCTTCTGTGTAGTTTTTATTTGAAGATATTCCTCTTTCCACGATATGCCTCATTGCGCTCCAAATATCCATTTGCAGTTTATACAGAAAGAGTGTTTCAAATCTCCTGAATCAAAAGTATGGTTCAACTCTGTTAGTTGAATGCAGAGATCAGAAAGAAGTTTCACAGAATGGTTCTGTGTAGTTTTCATTTGAAGATATTCCTTTTGCCATGATAGGCCTCTGTGCTCTCCAAATGTCCACTTGCAGTTCATGAAGAAAGAGTGTTTCAAAACTCCACAATCCAAAGTAAGGTTAAACTCTGTTAGTTGAATGCACAGATCAGAAAGAAGTTTCACAGAATGCTTCTGTGTAGTCTTTATTGGAAGGTATTCCTTTTTCTACGATAGACGCAATAGTGCTCCAAATTTCCACTTGCAGTTTATACAGAAAGAGTGTTTCAAAACTCCTCAATCAAAAATAAGGTTCAACTCTGTTAGTTGAATGCACAGATCAGAAAGAAGTCTTACAGAATGCTTCCGCGTTGTTCTTATTTGAAGTTATTCCTTTTTCCACGATAGGCCTCAAAGCGTTCTAAATGTCCGCTTGCAGACTCTACATATAGACTGTTTCAACACTGCTTAATAAAAAGTAAGGTTAAACCCTGTTAGTTGAATGCATATATCAGAAAGAAGTTTCACAGAATGCTTCTGTGTAGTTTTTATTTCTACATATTCCTTTTTCCACGATAGGCCTCATAGCGTTCCAAATGTCCACTTGCAGTTTATACAGAAAGAGTGTTTCAAAATTCCTCAATCAAAAGTAAGGATCAACTCTGTTACTACAATGCACAGATCAGAAAGAAGTTTCACAGAATGCTTCTGTGTAGTTTTTATTTTAAGATGTTCCTTTTTCAACGATAGGCTACATAGCGCTCCAAATGTCCACTTGCAGTTCATACAAAAAGAGTGTTTCAAAACTCTTCAATCAAAAGTAACAATAAACTCTGTTAGTTGAATGCACAGATCAGAAAGAAGTTTCACAGAATGCTTCTGTGTAGTTTTTATTTGAAGATATTCCTTTTGCCATGATAGGCCTCAATGCGCTCCAAGTGTCCACTTGCAGTTCATGAAGAAAGAGTGTTTCAAAACTCCACAATCCAAAGTAAGGTTAAACTCTGTTAGTTGAATGCACAGATCAGAAAGAAGTTTCACAAAATGCTTCTGTGTAGTTTTTATTTGTAGATATTCCTTTTTCTACGATAGACGCAATAGTGCTCCAAATTTCCACTTGCAGTTTATACAGAAAGAGTGTTTCAAAACTCCTCAATCAAAAATCAGGTTAAACTCTGTTAGTTGAATGCATATATCAGAAAGAAGTTTCACAGAATGCTTCTGTGTAGTTTTTATATTAAGATGATCCTTTTTCAACGATAGGCTACATAGCGCTCAAAATGTCCACTTGCAGTTCATACAAAATGAGTGTTTCAAAACTTTTCAATCAAAAGTAACAATAAACTCTGTTAGTTGAATGCACAGATCAGAAAGAAGTTTCACAGAATGCTTCTGTGTAGTTTTTATTTGAAGATATTCCTTTTGCCATGATAGGCCTCAATGCGCTCCAAGTGTCCACTTGCAGTTCATGAAGAAAGAGTGTTTCAAAACTCCACAATCCAAAGTAAGGTTAAACTCTGTTAGTTGAATGCACAGATCAGAAAGAAGTTTCAAAGAATGCTTCTGCGTAGTTTTTATTTGAAGATATTCCTTTTGCCATGATAGGCCTCAATGCGCTCCAAATGCCAACTTGCAGTTCATAAAGAAAGAGTGTTTCAAAACTCCACAATCAAAAGAAAGGTTAAACTCTGGTATTTGAATGCACAGATCAGAGAGAAGTTTCACAGAATGCTTCTGTGTAGTTTTTATTTGAAGATATTCCTCTTTCCACGATATGCCTCATTGCGCTCCAAATGTCCATTTGCAGTTTATACAGAAAGAGTGTTTCAAATCTCCTGAATCAAAAGTATGGTTCAACTCTGTTAGTTGAATGCAGAGATCAGAAAGAAGTTTCACAGAATGGTTCTGTGTAGTTTTCATTTGAAGATATTCCTTTTGCCATGATAGGCCTCTGTGCTCTCCAAATGTCCACTTGCAGTTCATGAAGAAAGAGTGTTTCAAAACTCCACAATCCAAAGTAAGGTTAAACTCTGTTAGTTGAATGCACAGATCAGAAAGAAGTTTCACAGAATGCTTCTGTGTAGTCTTTATTGGAAGGTATTCCTTTTTCTACGATAGACGCAATAGTGCTCCAAATTTCCACTTGCAGTTTATACAGAAAGAGTGTTTCAAAACTCCTCAATCAAAAATAAGGTTCAACTCTGTTAGTTGAATGCACAGATCAGAAAGAAGTCTTACAGAATGCTTCCGCGTTGTTCTTATTTGAAGTTATTCCTTTTTCCACGATAGGCCTCAAAGCGTTCTAAATGTCCGCTTGCAGACTCTACATATAGACTGTTTCAACACTGCTTAATAAAAAGTAAGGTTAAACTCTGTTAGTTGAATGCATATATCAGAAAGAAGTTTCACAGAATGCTTCTGTGTAGTTTTTTTTGGACATATTCCTTTTTCCACGATAGGCCTCATAGCGTTCCAAATGTCCACTTGCAGTTTATACAGAAAGAGTGTTTCAAAATTCCTCAATCAAAAGTAAGGATCAACTCTGTTACTACAATGCACAGATCAGAAAGAAGTTTCACTGAATGCTTCTGTGTAGTTTTTATTTTAAGATGTTCCTTTTTCAACGATAGGCTACATAGCGCTCCAAATGTCCACTTGCAGTTCATACAAAAAGAGTGTTTCAAAACTCTTCAATCAAAAGTAACAATAAACTCTGTTAGTTGAATGCACAGATCAGAAAGAAGTTTCACAGAATGCTTCTGTGTAGTTTTTATTTGAAGATATTCCTTTTGCCATGATAGGCCTCAATGCGCTCCAAGTGTCCACTTGCAGTTCATGAAGAAAGAGTGTTTCAAAACTCCACAATCCAAAGTAAGGTTAAACTCTGTTAGTTGAATGCACAGATCAGAAAGAAGTTTCACAGAATGCTTCTGTGTAGTCTTTATTGGAAGGTATTCCTTTTTCTACGATAGACGCAATAGTGCTCCAAATTTCCACTTGCAGTTTATACAGAAAGAGTGTTTCAAAACTCCTCAATCAAAAATAAGGTTCAACTCTGTTAGTTGAATGCACAGATCAGAAAGAAGTCTTACAGAATGCTTCCGCGTTGTTCTTATTTGAAGTTATTCCTTTTTCCACGATAGGCCTCAAAGCGTTCTAAATGTCCGCTTGCAGACTCTACATATAGACTGTTTCAACACTGCTTAATAAAAAGTAAGGTTAAACCCTGTTAGTTGAATGCATATATCAGAAAGAAGTTTCACAGAATGCTTCTGTGTAGTTTTTATTTCTACATATTCCTTTTTCCACGATAGGCCTCATAGCGTTCCAAATGTCCACTTGCAGTTTATACAGAAAGAGTGTTTCAAAATTCCTCAATCAAAAGTAAGGATCAACTCTGTTACTACAATGCACAGATCAGAAAGAAGTTTCACAGAATGCTTCTGTGTAGTTTTTATTTTCAGATGTTCCTTTTTCAACGATAGGCTACATAGCGCTCCAAATGTCCACTTGCAGTTCATACAAAAAGAGTGTTTCAAAACTCTTCAATCAAAAGTGACAATAAACTCTGTTGAATGCACAGATCAGAAAGAAGTTTCACAGAATGCTTCTGTGTAGTTTTTATTTGAAGATATTCCTTTTGCCATGATAGGCCTCAATGCGCTCCAAGTGTCCACTTGCAGTTCA